>NC_083291.1:20786096-21110793 GCF_963506605.1 Zootoca vivipara | reverse complement strand
GTCTTGAGATATATTGGATATTGTGATTGACTTGAAATTCCTGTATGTTTTTCCCCATATTTTGTTAGAATAGAAGGAGGTGCCTATAGCGATTGAACAGTTTAAAGATAAAACTGGTAAAAGATGGAATGTCACTCCTGTCTTAATGTTAGATGTTGCAAGTGGATTAGTGAAATTAGGGTTAAACTACAGATTTTACTGTGTTTCTGCCTGAAGTAGATATTTCTTAAATTGAATTTTGAGATTGTCACAGGAATTTTGGATACACCTTGCCAGCGTCTTCCTTTATTAAAGGGCTTCTCTCAGCAGCAGTGCCTGTCATAACACCCCAGCCTGATACATCCTGCATTATCTCATGTTGTTTGACAGTGTGGCTAGTTAGTAGAACATATAGTGTTTTTGGAAAAGTAGCCTAAAGAATGGTTTACTAGGAACTTGGCAACACATCTTAATATTGCTGCTATTTAGGGATTGATTGACCTAAGGGCTGGAACTTTAAATCTTTTCTACAGAACAAACTGACAGGTCAGTTAATACTCATAATGCCTTTGATTTCAGTATGTTGTTTTGCTGATGTATTGTAAGCACAGGTTCAGTTAGATTTATTGAATCTTGATTGTGTGGCTAACAAGCCCGAAATACAATATTAATTACATCCAGGTAGTTTAAGAATTGTTTCACCACGTGTATATATACCTTTTCCTCCCCTAAAAAGCAAATCACACTAGCTAAAGAACTTTTTGTAAGCTGGCACTGAAACATTTTATGTTTGGTTGCACCGTGTTTGAAGCTTTTTACAGTGCAATACTTGTATTATTCTGTCAATTTAAACCAAAGGTAATTTTTTTCATGCTTTCTCTCTACTGTAGTGCATGAAGAGCTTTTATATGTTTGTAATAGATGTAAAATCAGAAAATATCACATATCCTGGGTTTTTTTTATTTACCTAAACTATGTACAAGCCTTTGTCCAAAATGTAAGGTGTTAAACTAAATTGCATATTAACCCATGAGTGTATTTTCCCAAGCATAGTTATGTCAATAAACTTTATTAAGGAATATGTGTATCTTTCATCTGTCTTTTCGGAATATTCAGCAAATAATACCATTGGCTATGGAAGGGGTGGACAGAAGTTAAGAGCAGCATACGGTATTTTGGTTGATCTCCGGGTGATTTGAAATGGATTGACACGGCTTTCTTGCTCCCAGTTGCTTAATGGTGGCAAGAAAATACCGTAACTCCCTAAATTGGTGAGAGGCAGAGGCATGTGGTGAGAGGTAGAGATATGTGGTAACCTGAGTTCAGGTCCAATACTTGAAACAAATTCCTGGAATATGAATTAACCAGACCCCAATTGTTGGCTGCTAAGAGTTTTAGTAAAAAATTAAGTGGCTCCTACAAGCGTCAAAGTTGGTCCTCTCCTGCGCTAAAGGCCACAGGATGCATGCATAAAAATCTTTATTGGCGATGTGAGGGGACCATTGTGATCTTTGGGGCTCTTCCACCCTCTTTGATATTCCACCTGTTAGATATTAACAGTATTGAAGTAGCAGGCCATTTCTGTAGCAGAAATTGTGTCTTGCTACCTGTAAAGCAGTAAACTGAATGACAGCTGCGCTAGAGCAATACAAGATGTAATTTCCCCAGCTTTATGGATACTTGAATTATATTTAATTCTATTTTTATTACTGATATGTTTGCCATCCTGAGCTCATTGGGGAAGAAGGGTGGGAAATGAATTCAGTTGATAGATAAATAAGGGGATATTTCCACACACCCCTATCCTTGAAGGCATTTCTTGATAGACAGCTGGCAGTGGACAAGAGTATAGAATGCATATTTAAGAATTTTGCAATCCCGTGAAGGTTAAAATAACACCAGTTATAAAGCAGTGGCTGCCAATGTCAGCAGTTGCCTGGCTAAATGCCCCAGTTCAAAATACAATAAAGTTTTACTGAAATCTGTAAGACTTTTCTTCATTAATATGTTTTGGGTCAGTGCTTCAGGAGCTCTGCAGGTGGTGCCAGATACCTGCAAACACAGTCATTTGGTATTCTGTTCAGATTATATCAAGATTAAAACTTGTCTCGTTTAGCAAATGAAGCTGTACTTTGTTTTCCTTGTCTCCAGCAAGCTGGTGCCCACAAACAAAATGAAGAAACAAAACTTTGTGTCTTAAGAAATCTCCCACCCATGAGATGCACACTGAAATCAAATACCAAGCTTGAAAAATAAAGGCTGTATTCTATAGTCTGTATAAATTTATGCAGAACAGGGCATACTGTATTTGCATAACATACTGGCTTGCTTTAGTGATGAGGAAGGACAAGAAACTATGGATTGCATTGAATCTTAGAAATCGTACATGGCAATTCTGCCTTCTAATTTTTCAGCAGGCACTACCCGCAATCTTCCAAGCAGATATTCACAACCATAAGAACGATAAACTTTTTTTTTAAAAAAAGGGTGAGATTTGCTGAATTCTGTTGTTCCTGTGGAATTACGAGTCCTCTTGATGTCCTAACATTGTGCAGTGTTGAGTTCTGAAAAATCACACTGCATTCAGTTCAATTACTGCCTTGTCAGACAGAACATACATCCATAGTCAGCAGCATAGTCATTATTATTTCAAAATAATTCAGTAGGTGACGTCCTGACGGGGTTTTTTTGTTTTTTGCTGTCAATGCTTCACTGCATTAGGACAATGAACCACTATGTAAATGCTTTGATACATACCACTGCAGACCCAGCAACAGCAGTCTGTCCCTTCCTGGTTAAAACCGTATTACTTCTCCACCCTTGCCAATTTTTTTATGTCTAACAACACTCAACCTGTTCCCATAAGTCATTGAGAAAGATCTGGTGGGAAGTATTTTTTGATTAATGATCTCAGGAGACTGAATTAAACTGACACTTGTATCTGCTATCAACAAAATGCCCATTTATGCTGCAAAGGCACTTTTGCAGCTGCAAATTGCATCCCCTGTGCATCAAAGTGGAGAGTAAGATCTGCCCCTTTCAAGTGTCCTCAACCATAATTTTTTTTTGGGGGGGGGGGAAGTAATGGTACATGAAGCACCAGTCTCAGTAAATAAGGGTGTTGATTTTAAAAATATTTTAATGCTGTAGCCCCTTTTATTTGTTGTTCTGCAGGCTTCATTTACTAAGTGATGCCTAGACTTCCTGGCCTCAAGACATCATCATTGACACAAGGATCAGCAAGGCCAGAGTTACAGGCCCAAAGGCTTTATTCACACAGTACCCTTTTGCATGCATAACAGCAAGGTACTACCGTACTACCCCAGTTTATGGAGCTCAAACATGGACAGGGTTTTGAATCATTTGAATGTACAGATGTCCTTGATTTTCTCTTATCTTACCAAGTTTCATAAAGGAGCTAGGCAATTAGGTGCACATGAGATAGCTGGGAAGCCAAGCCCAGAGTTTGACATCTAGAGGATTGTTTTGTAGTACCACTATGCTCTAGTCTGGGTCTCTACTAGTGGCAGGAAAATGTGTATTGGCCACAAAGAAGGGAGGTGATTCATATAAATGATACAACACGTTTAGAACTTTAAATCCTTATTTATTTATTTTTTACAAAACTTGTTTTACAACAAACAATCTGAAAATAAAGGTATGTTCAGTGGAAATAGCACTGTGTCATGCTTGGGTAAATGACCTGTTGGGAGATTTCATTATCTACAGTTTCTTAGATTTTTCCCATCCTTGTTTCCTTATTTACATCTCTCTTCAAGTTCGCCACAAGGGGAGGTGGTCTTTTAGTCGCGTATGCTGCACTTCGATGCAGACGACGTCCTTTGATGTGAATGATGTATGGCAACAGAGGTGGTTTACGTACTGTCAGTGTTGTCCCTTCAGGAGTATAGCATTTGAGATGTACTTTGTCATTCAGATGAGCTGTTACTGCAACCCAGCCTGTATAGAAGAAATACCAGAACATGTATATAATCTAAACAAAATGAAATCAGAACACTGGGCTTATTGGCTGAACAACTTGAACGAAGCAGGACTATGTCAAATTTCATTTTAAGACAAAATATATATTTAGATCATACTCTTCTTTTTTTTTAAGGGCCTGTCCAAAAATCTTTACACTCAGTAAAATAAAAAGAACTTGATAAGAGATTGAGAAATTGGAAACATCCCCCCCCCAAAGTCTATTACACTACACTAGCTCTCTGGTTATATTCATCATCAGGACAGAACAAGAAGTACCAGGGCACATACCGGTAGCTACCCTGCCCAACAAAAGAAAACATTTGCAGAAGTTACCAGCAGATGAAAGCTTTATATCAGCCACTGCCTCAGCACTGCCAATTCCTTCCAACATCACATCCTGATGGACAAGTGGCGGGAATTCTTTCATTCGTTCTTCACCTCCCATAGGAACCTTGTATTACAAGCCAGGGATTAAACAGTAAAAAAATGAATAACTTCATTTACATAATAACGTAATTAGTAAATTATAAAATAAGTGGCAGGTCAAGTCGGTGGGGAAATAAAGCCCAGTGGTTGGGGACAAGCTAACCAAGAATAAAGTAGGCTGGCAGCTGAGCAAGCAACAACTACGGTACTGTATTTTGGGGTTTTATTTTCACTGTTTTTTAAACCACTTTGATTTGTGAGAAAACTATTACAAATGAAAAAGGAAAGAGAAGACAGGATTTAACAAGAAGAACAGATCAAACAGACCTGTCAAGTATTGGAGGAAAGGGTTGCTTTAAGATAGTTTTCATGTTTAGGGGGGCACTCTCTTGTGGACAAGCTTCTGTGGCACACATGCCAATGGCAGGATTACAAGGCCTGAAGCCTTTGGCCCCCAAACCAGAGGTTCCTCACTCTTTATTTAAAGTGGTGTCTTGTCAAAATGGGGACATTGACTGCACTCTAATCCTCAGTACACTTTAAGTGTTGATCACAACAGTTTTTTAAAGTAAAAAACCAGAATGCGTGGTCACACATAATTTCTCAATTTCTATGGATATTCTGGAATGAAACTCCATGTAACTGCAGGATTCAGTAGACTTAAAATGACATCAGGTGGATTCACTTATTCTATTTAATAATCTTTTTATCCCTGTGGGGTCCTCCCCAGTTCCAATATTGTCTCTTCATTTAGGAATCCTGGACTAATCTCACTGACCACTGTAGACTAAGAAGTGTGAAATGCACTTTCTCTTGATTGCAATCAAGCTTCTGTTTGAACTCTTCAAGATGTCTGATGGTGCTTATAAGATTCAGGATGAACAAAAGGAAATAACTACACACAGCTTTGGCTATATTCCAGTTTCTTAACACTACTTTAGGTATTTCCACCCCACGTAAGGCCTAGATTGTAAAGTACCTTGTTAGAAAGTTATATGCATTAACAGCAGTAAAATTAAAATCGTAAGATACCACATATTGCAATGGGGCTACCCTATAGGGTGGCATTAACAGAGAATAATCTTTTTGCAGTAGTCCTCACGGAATGCTATTTAATTCTATTATCATCTTTGCTGAGATTGGATAGAAGCAAAACAATGTGAAGTATTATTTCTTTCTTGCATAAAGTGGAAGACCACCAAGATACAGAGAACTCATCTGAGACAATGCAGTCATGGTGCTGGCTAAGAGCAGAACAAAGCCTGCCTTGTACTAGGCCTAAGAGGCACAATGATGAATGGCTGAGGAAGGAGAGAGATCACAAGGCATTAGCCCTCATAGATTCTCCAGTGGTAGAGACAGTACTGGCTTACCTTCAGTAATGTCTGACCTGCATGCTTTTGATAGACAGCATCTGCTTTTTCTAGTGTAGTGATGTGCACAGGCAACAAATTAGAGGCCACAACAGAAAACCAGCAGGACTGGACTCCCTAAAGAGTAATAAAGCTGAAAATTAATTGTCTGAAATTAATTCTATTAAGTTTAAAATACCAGTTTCATCAACAAGCTTAAAGCCATCTTTGCTAACAAGAATTCTCCATTCTCTATAGTTGACTGTGATTTAGTGATTGAAGGCTGGACAGACTTGCATTCTTATAAACATTTCCAGATCCACAGTTACTAACAAGGGACTGGAGAAACAGGATTTTCAGCCTGTTTCTATAGTTATTCCACCCTTGCCTTTTAATTTAATACCCAAAGAAAAAACATAAAGCCCTTAATATAATGTTTCCAGTTTGGGAAGAGATATCATAAGATTCAGCAAACAAGAAACACAGTGTATTTAATGAACAATTTAGCTTAGCTGTGTTATTTTGGCTTTCTTACAACATGATATTCCAAAACTTAGGAAACATGCACACATACACTTTTTCATTAAAAAAAACCAAACAGTTGAAGCTTGTTTTCCTTTTGCTCAGTGAAGATGCAGACAACTTATTCTATTTCAGACATACAGATGAAGTACAGACAGTTCTTAAAGAGCTTGAAAATAATTGCTGAAGAACTGAACAACAGACATCACCTTATTGAATACAGTGGACCCTCCGGATACAAATTTAATTCGTTCCGGGGGTCCGTATGTACCCCAAAATGTCCACATCTAGAGGCGACACTTCTGTGCACGCATGCAGCACGATAGAGCGCTTCTGCGCATGTCGAAACCTGGAAGTACTGTATACATTTCCGGGTTTGCCGTGTTAGCAAACCGAAAGTTACATTACCCGAAGGTAACGTAACCTAAGAGTCCACTGTATTCATCCTCATAACTTGTTAGTAACAAAGTTACAGAAAATCTTGTGAATATAAACAATGGAAAATCAATCCTTTTGTTAGCCCAGAGGTACTGTCAGAAACTGGATCTCTACCCAAAGGAAAACTTTTTTTTTTGTGGTGGTGGGGAGTGAAGAGAAGGATCAGAGAGAATATCAGAGGCAGATACTTGAATGACCCTGAAGAAGGGAGTGGCTATATGACCTGAGGCATTTAGTAAGTAGTTCCCCATCGACCTCTGGTGGTGATGACTATGAAGCACAAGTTATTTATCACTACTGAGGGAAGAGAGGGGGAAATGTTCATTCAAATTGCCAGCTTTCAGTCTGGAACATACCTCACACAGCCTATTCTACTACACTCTATATAACATGCATTACAAATGAGAACTTTAAATCAAGTTCAGAATAGCTTCTGTCTCCTTTACCTGCAAATAATCTATGCGTCCCAAAGCACCTAGAAACAACGTCATCCCAGGCTTAAGCACAAAGGACCTTGGAACAATTGCACAGGTTGGCAAGACAAGCTTGACTTCCTTCTCCTTTAACAAGTTTAAAACCTAAAACCAAAACAGAGTCCATTATACAGATGAAACACACTTTCATTTTTTATTTCTCTTTCAGATTTATAGGACAGCTTAAAGTTATTTCATATGCAGTTGACAGGAAAAGTGATTATATAAATCATGTTTCTCAGGGTATTGATAGCAAGATGGCACTTGTCATCTAAATACTATTCAGGTGCAGGAATGCTATAGCTACTTAAGGCAGAATTAATTAAAAATGTAATACACAATGGCCTTAATCCAAAGAAGCCATGTATATGTTTGCTACAGTGATGTAAAAGGTAAAGGGACCCCTGACCATTAGGCCCAGTCGTGAACGACTCGGGTTGCGGCGCTCATCTCGCTTTACTGGCCGAGGGAGCCAGCGTACAACTTCTGGGTCATGTGGCCAGCATGACTAAGCCGCTTCTGGTGAACCAGAGCAGCGCATGAAAAATTTGTTTACCTTCCCGCCGGAGCGGTACCTATTTATCTACTTGCACTTTGACATGCTTTCGAATTGCTAGGTTGGCAGGAGCAGGGACCGAACAACAGGAGCTCACCCTGTCGCGGGGATTCGAACCGCGACCTTCTGATTGGCAAGCCCAAGAGGCTCAGTGGTTTAGACCACAGCGCCACCTGCGTCACATCACCTGGTGATGTAGCTCTCTCTAAATACTCTACTGGTAGTTCAGTATGTTCAATAAACCTTTAGATTTCATTTATTGAACAGCAGCTTCCAAGAATACCTGGCCAACGGTTTAAACGGGTGGAGTGTCAGAAATAACGGGGGAAATGCTAAAATTCAGGCCAAGTCCCTGAATTTATATGAAACAGGTCTTTGGATATCTGCTTGCTCAATTTATTTCACTAGCTTGAGTAAATTCTGCAAAGGATCACCAGCAACATATTTTGCTGATACCCCAGCTCTCCAGCTAAAAACAGCAACGCAAATCATAGAATCGTAGAACTGTAGAGTTGGAAGAGGTCCCCAGGGGCATCTAGCCCATCTCCCTGTATTGCAGAAATCACAATAGTTGTACATACCAATTATCATCAAAGGACATATCCAGCCAATTCAACTAGATGAGCACCATAATGTGTATTTCATCATCAGGGCAATTCAGCTGCCCTGTAAGGATCTCCCTTGCTGGAACAGAGGGCTATTTTTTCACATGGGATAATATGGGTGGCATAATAGAATTTGTACATTTGTTCATGATGTTCATGAATTTGTACATTTGTTCATGATGCAGCAACATATCATTGCAAATTTAATCATACATGGGCAAAGTTATTGGAAACTGAAACAAAACCCATCCACTATACACATTCAACCAACTCCTGGCCCTCTGAATGAAAGCTTCAAAGCTGTCTGCGTAATCAACAGCTACACCCAGCAAACTAGATCAAAGACAACAATTCATTTTATAGAGAGCATTGAACAAAAATCAATCATTCATTACCAGGTCTAACAGAGAGCCATGAGAAGCTTTTGCTACAGTAAATTCTGTGCTATTCTTTTAATAATAATAATAATAATAATAATAATAATAATAATAATAATTTATTATTTATACCCCGCCCATCTGGCCGGGTTCCCCCAGCCACTCTGGGCGGCTTCCAAAAAAAACAGAAATTCTAAAATACAGAAATCCATCAAACATTGAAAGCTTCCCTAAACAGGGCTGCCTTGAGATGCCTTCTAAAGGTCTGGTAATTGTTCTCTTTGACCTCTAGTGGGAGGGCATTCCACAGGGTGGGTGCCACTACCGAGAAGGCCCTCTGCCTGGTTCCCTGTAACTTGGCTTCTCGTAATGAGGGAACCGCCAGAAGGCCCTCGGAGCTGGACCTCAGTGTCCGGGCAGAACGATGGGGGTGGAGACGCTCCTTCAGGTATACCGGACCGAGGCCGTTTAGGGCTTTAAAGGTCAACACCAACACTTTGAATTGTGCTCGGAAACGTACTGGGAGCCAATGTAGGTCTTTTAGGACCGGTGTTATGTGATCTCGGCAGCCGCTCCCAGTCACCAGTCTAGCTGCCGCATTCTGGATTAGTTGTAGTTTCCGGGTCACCTTCAAAGGTAGCCCCACGTAGAGCGCATTGCAGTAGTCCAAGCGAGAGATAACTAGAGCATGCACCACTCTGGAGAGACAGTCAGTGGGCAGGTAGGGACTCAGCCTGCGTACCAGATGGAGCTGATAAACAGCTGCCCTGGACACGGAGTTGACCTGTGCCTCCATGGACAGCTGTGAGTCTAAAATGACTCCCAGGCTGCGCACCTGGTCTTTCAGGGGCACAGTTACCCCATTCAGGACCAGGGAGTCCTCCACACCCGCCCGCCTCCTGTCCCCCACAAACAGTACTTCTGTCTTGTCAGGATTCAATCTCAATCTGTTAGCCGCCATCCATCCTCCAACCGCCTCCAAGCACTCACACAGGACCTTCACCGCCTTCACTGGTTCTGATTTAAAAGAGAGGTAGAGCTGGGTATCATCAGCATACTGATGGACACCCAGCCCAAACCCCCTGATGATCTCTCCCAGTGGCTGCATATAGATGTTAAAAAGCATGGGGGAGAGGACAGAACCCTGAGGCACCCCACAAGTGAGCGCCCAGGGGTCTGAACACTCATCCCCCACCACCACTTTCTGAACACGGCCCACTTTCTGAACACGATTCAAAGTTACCCAGCTTTGAATCAAGCAGATGTGCTTTGTTCTAAATAAGCAGTTCATTAAGTAGTCTTAATTAAATTTTTTTACTCTATTACCGGTATTTCAGACCTTCCGTCTTGTGTCAGGTTGGTTTCCAAAGTGAATTTCATTTTAGCATTTTTGAGCTGTGTGCACACAGACACACACATATACAAAGACACTAATAAAGGATTACTGTCCAGAGCTGCTTCTACCTTCATCCAGCTCTGGGTTTCTTTCATCCACTTTTTTTTTAAAAAAAAAAACCTTAGAAGAGTGAGTTATAGGATTAATTTTACAATGCATGTGACTCCCCACTTTTGAGGGGAGAGTCTAAGTCAGACACCCCCAAACTTTGGCCCTCCAGATGTTTTGGACTACAATTCCCATCTTCCCTGACCACTGGTCCTGTTAGCTAGGGATCATGGGAGTAGTAGGCCAAAACATCTGGAGGGCCGCAGTTTGGGGGTGTCTGACTTAGACTCTCCCCTCAAAAGTGGGGAGCACCATCTAAACACCCTTTAACTGCCCTCTCTGCCACTCTCTCTTCAATCCACACCAAAAATACTTTATCCAAAAATATCCACAACTAGCATGGAAGCTCTGGGGCTGTCTGGAGGCTATGCGGGAAAGCAGCTGCTCCTGCTGCGCTACCCCATTCATCAACTGTTAGGCAGGGAAGCAGAGCAGCCTCAACAAAGCCTCACTACACCTCAGGTCTCTTTGGGGTTTCCTCTGCCCTCACTGACATCCTCTTTGGACTCTGGGGTGTCCTTGCAAGTCACCAGGATACTCCAGCTCTCTCCCACCATTTCTATCTATCTATCTATCTATTTATTTATTTATTTATTTATTTATTTATTTATTTATTTATTTCCTGGCGCCACACACAAGTAGAATGTGCATTAGTTGGGGGGGGGTGCCTGTAATCAGGGAAGGTCTCTCAGTCACTTAAAACTGGACATGAAATTCACTCAAATGTTATTTCTTTAAAAAAGACTGAATCCAAAGCATAAGGAAAGTTGCACTTTTCAGAAAATGCTTCTGCAGCACCTGAACAAGACCTCACACAATAAAATAACGAAGTTCTACAGAAGTTCTGCTTCAGCTAACACAAAAGGTTGTGCGTGCTCCTGCTCAAGATTTTATACAACAGGGTTAACATTGTTTGATTTAGTGTCACTTTTTCACATAATGTTCTAGTGGAAGACACTTTTCGAGCCAAACCAACACCTTTCCTCTTCTTAGTCCTACATAACAAACTTCTTAAAAGTAGAAGAGTTAACTTACACAACCATCTTTAACAATCCCTGGAGTGTCATGAAACCAGCGAGCGTCTTTCACTTCATTGTATGTGAGTTCAACTTTCTTAGTAGCAGTTACAGGTGGAACTGAAGGTTCTTCCTCCATACCAAAAGACAATGTTTCAGCATCAAACTCAATTTCACGATTTTTTTTCAGCTTTTCTGGTATTCGAAATGTTCTCCCAATTCTTCCTACATCAAAAGAAAAAACAAAACAAATTATATTGCTTTTCTTCAGTTAGTAGTTTTTGTCCCTTACAAACTTCCCATGATCCGGCTTTCTGGAGGCAGCAGCATCTTAACTGAGCTTCAACATATGGAGCGAAGGCCACTATTTCCGATTAAATTCTAGAATGATATGCTGATATGAACTGTGTATTTGACCACTGTACATAACCCCTTCTCTGCATCCCCTGTGCATTTATAATTTTTCAAAAGGTCATGGGATCATATAATTTGTATCCTGATTTTCTGGCACGTGCTTAATTATATTTGTATGATTGTTTCATTCATTCAATTCTGAAATTTTCTGGGAATACAATAAAAGCATTTTTTTTACAAAAGAAAACAGTTGTGGGCCACTCAGAGTATGACTGATGTTGGCTATCACCTTTAGAGTTAAGATCTCACTCTGAAAATACGTACTACAGTAGACAATCACCTTTTAGCCTGCCCTCTGGTGATTAAACTAAAGAAATGAGCCAGTCTTCTTACTGTATCCTCTTTTAAAGTTTAAATTCTCTCTCTTACTTGACTAATCTGTCCTCTACAGTCATACCTCAGATTACAGCTGCTTCAGGTTGAGTATTTTCGGGTTGCGCTCTGCGCCGAACCAGGAAGTACCGGAATGGGTTACTTCCAGGTATCGGCGCATGCACATGCGCAGAAGTGCTAAATTGTGCTTTGCGCATAAGCGCCGAATCGCAACCCGCACATGCGCAGGTGTGGGTTGTGAACGCTGCGGGTTGCGAACGTGCCTCCCGCACGGATCACGTTCGCAATTGAGCGTCCACTGTACTATGTTCAATGGGACCCAGGTAAGCATGCATAGAATTATAAGCATGCATAGAATTACAATCTTAGTCCTAGATATTATATAAATTAAAACAAGTACAGTTGGGGTGGTAGGCAACATTAGTTATACTTGGGATTCATGCACACTTCCTCTTGTCCCATTGCTTTCCTCCAGGGAAAACTGCTCTTTAGTACTCAAATCAGCTTCAATGTTCTCAGAAAGTACTCACCTATTAAGTACCCTTGCTTTTTGAGGATTGCAAGCTGCTTTTGCTCATCTTCACTGAGGTCTTCTTCCATTTTCTCTGCATCTGCCTTCAGTCTTGCTTCCCTCTGGAATATTCTGTAAGGTGTAGGATTAATAATTGGAAATTTCAGGAGATTCAATGTCGTTCCTAAAAAAACAACAACAGAGGATTAAGATTTTAAGTAAGTATAAGCAATGCTAATATGGCCCCCAAACTATTATGGGACATCCAAAGCTCTTGCAGGCAACCAGAAAGCTGTGGAGAGAAGCTTTAAATACAGTAATAAGAAATACAGAAAACAGATGGCAAAAAAATTGTTCTGTTATTTCTTACATTTTGACAGCCCATCTTCTTTAGAGCTGGTATTTTTATGTTGTGAACCACCCTGTGATCTTAGAATGAAGGGTGGTATACAAATTTAATAAATAATACTAGTAAATAACATCTATACTGTTTCTCATATTAAGTCTTGTGGCAGTGTATCTCAATATTAAAATCAAAACATTAAAATACTGGAAGAAAATACAACTGAAAAACTAGGAAAGAATTTGGATACTGAGATCAAGCACCAGCAAAGGGCTCAAAGCACAAATGTTTACCAAAGATGCCTAAGCTTCGTAAGACGGCATGCTCATACAGTCTTGCTAATTCAAGGTTTGGGTTAAGAGTATCGGGCAAATACAGAACTCAAGTGCTATATAAAAATATTCAATGTTATCTAATTTGTTCATGTCAGATCCTCATAGCCTATGCATTCCAGTGCTTCAGTATTCCTCCTGTCCACATGATAGTTGACTTATGTGTGACTGGTTTCAGAAGAATAGCTGTGTTTCTCATTCTTGCTATGAGTCTTATGGCAACTTTAAAAAAGCTAATAAAATGTCTAGTGTGACACGATTTTTTTGTTAATATAAGAGTTTAGTGCCGCTCATCAACAACCACTGATTTGCTGTTGTTAAAGCATCACATGGCTGTGTGACAAGTGTAACAGGCATGGACAGCTCCCAGCCATATGTGTGTTTGGAACAAGGAACAGGCACTGACTTTTTTTTATCATCTCCAGTATTTCTGGAAGAGCATCACAGCATTACATTACTCAACCATAAATTATGTTCCTATATGGGCTTCCTCAGGTTGGCCTAAAAAAGTAAAAGTGCTTCCTCTGACCTGACCTGGCCAAGGCGAGATTGTTGCCCTACTGATCACATCAGAGGCTCTAGACTTGCAGTAATCCGAATGCAGAAGGGCATTGAACAGGGTAGACTTCCCAGTATTAGTGCCTCCCACCAGGTACACATCCCCGTTGAACTTCCAGGAGCGCTGCAACTTGGAGATCAGCTCTTCCACCCCATAGCCGGTCTTGGCACTGATGAGGTGCACATCAACCACACGCTGCTGTTTCTGCGTTGCCGCCGTCGGACTAGGCTTCTCCAGGTCCACGAGACCAGCACCAGCGCAGGACTCCAACAGACGTTCTCGGAGACGGCTCAGGTACCGGGGCGAGTCGCCGGGCAACAGGTCCACCTTGTTCCCCAGTAAGAAGAGGTGCGCCTGGCTGCCCACCAGCTCGGGCAAGTCGGGAGGGATGGAGTCGGGCATGTCCAGCACATCCACCATGCAGAGCACCAGAGGTGGGCGGCCGTGGCGAGGAGGGCTGCGCAGGGCTGCGCTCACCACGCGGCGGTACTCCTCCCGGGGCATCTGCACCTCCAGCGCCTGCTGGTGATGCACCAGCATCCAGCAGCGCTGGCACACAGCTCCCTCCAGCGCCTGCTGTCGGCGGGTCGCCCCTTGCCCATCCTTCCCTTCCCTGTCCTCCTCCTCTTCTCGCAACAGGCTCCGGTATTTCTCGCTGGGAAGGTACCCGGGCACCGCAGGGTCCCGGCAGTGCAGCTCCGCGCCGCAGCCCGAGCAGCTCACTCCGCTCGACGGCACGGAAGGATCTGGATGGCCGCTGGGCCGGTGGGTCTCCAGGGACGGCTTTCTACGGCGCGACAGAGGCGGCCGGCTTGCGTCGCCGCTCCCGGGCTGTTCCAGCTCCGGCCTCCCCTCAGGCTCCCGCTGCTGCTGCGAGTTTCCCACCTTCGGCAGCCACGGCTCTTCCTCAGGGACGTACTCGAGGAAGACGAACTGTTCCTCCTCCTCCTCCTCATGCGGAGCGGCCGCCGCCGCTTCACAGCGCCTGAGGGGCTCCTTCGAGCTCGCGTAGGCGGGGAAGCCGCGGGTCGCGGCGCGCCAACGCAGCGCTCCTCCGCCGCCCCATGGAGGCCGCCGCCAAAGCTGAGGGAAAGCCAGCAGCGCGGCCCGCCTCAAGCCGTTCATCGCCCGTTCAATAGACGCGGGGAGGCCGGGGAAGGCAAGCGGCGCGTGAGGGAGAAGGAAGCGAGTACGCCGCCCAGAGCGACTCCGGGCTCGCGGTCCTCCATGCGCCGCGCCCCCTGTCGGGGGAGAGTTGGCGTTTCAAATTGAGTGCGGGCCGTCGGAGGGGGGCGGGAGACCGTCCTCTTCCACATAAGTTTTTCTTTTTTAACCGCCCTTCATTCGAAGACCTCGCGGCAGCTCACAGCCTATGCATTTATAAAACAAAATGTTAAATAAAAAGGACTCTTTATCTGAGATTCCTGCATTGCAGGGGGGTTGGACTAGATGATCCTTGGGATCACTTCCAGTTCTACAATTACCGGTAAAAAGGTAAAGGTAAAGGGACCCCTGACCATTAGGTCCAGTCGTGACCGACTCTGGGGTTGCGCGCTCATCTCGCATTATTGGCCGAGGGAGCCGGCGTATAGCTTCCAGGTCATGTGGCCAGCATGACAAAGCCGCTTCTGGCAAACCAGAGCAGCACGTGGAAACGCCGTTTACCTTCCCGCTGTAGCGGTTCCTATTTATCTACTTGCATAATGTGCTTTCGAATTGCTAGGTTGGCAGGAGCTGGGACCGAGCAACGGGAGCTCACCCCGTCACAGGGATTCGAACCGCCGACCTTCTGATCAGCAAGCCCTAGGCTCAGTGGTTTAACCACAGCGCCACCTGGGTCCCGGTACTGTACTGTATATACGGTATGATTCTTGTAATTTACGGTAACTGAAAGGCCTATGGGACCCTCTGCGCAGGCGCAAATCTTCGTCAGAGACCCATCGTCTTATCTTTATGGGGGGCGGGCGGAAGAGAGGGTGGGAGGGGCTAGCAGATTGCGCGCACAAGCGCAGCGCGAGCAGAAGTGACGTTTTGGAGACCGAAAGGAAGTGGCTGCGCGCCGGGGCTTGGGGTTGGAATGTGAGCTTGTGCGCAGGCGCAGTCCTAAGCAAGTGCTCCTGTTTCTTTGCTGCGTTTCATTCTTTTTACAGAAAGGAGCGCGCGCGCTGCTCGGGTCTCGCCTTCCGCCCCCTCAGTTTCCTGCATTTTGGTTTAGAGACCTGTGAGTCGCCTTCGCCAAGATGTATGACGCGGATGAAGGTGAGGTCCCACGTAGGGAAAGCAGACCGGGTTGGGGGGGTTCCTTCATCAGTCTATGGGGTGGTTGGGGTTTCTTGGGGGAGGGCGGGGAGTATGTCTTAGCTCTGAAAGGTAACTCTAGAGGAGAGAAATCAAGGCTTATGACATCTCTTCAGCCTGCTTAATAATAATGTGGGTTTTTTTGAGGGATTATCCGTTAAGAAGACTCCAGCTGGATCAGACCAAAAGTTCATATGGACTAGCATCTTGTTCTCGGGGTGGCCAGCCAGATGTTTGTGAGAAGCTGGTGAATAGAACCTGCGTGCCACTTGAAAGTCCCTGCAAGTGGTAGGCAGAGCCTCTGATAGTGGAAGTAGAACTTGCCATGAACCACTTGCAGAATCTCAGGCAGATCTCTGCCACACACACACACACACACCTGTTGTGCAGAAGGGATGCCAGAGTACACCCTTAGACCAGGTTCAGTCTCCCTAAGGCTCACATAGCAGGACTAGAGTTGGGGTTTATCAGTCAGGGAGTTTGGAAATAAGCACTTTCCAGAAATGAGCCATTTGATGAAAACTCTTAAAAGGAACTATGTATTATTTCGTGAAAATATTTGTTTTGCAGATATGCAATATGATGAGGATGATGATGAAATCACTCCAGACTTGTGGCAGGAAGCATGCTGGATTGTGATCAGGTAACTTTCGAAATGGAAAATACAACGGTCCTAATTTAGCCAAAGTTGAAACACTTTTTATAGTCTCACTGAATTTCAAAAGAAGAATATGGCATACGTGTTAAGAATTTTTTTATTGTGTTCTTTGAAAAATCACTTTATTGCTAAACCCTAGTGTTAAAGGTTAGACTTTCACTGTACACTTGATATGAATGCTCCCGAATCTCCTGATTTTGAGCATCTGTCTGATCACTTTTTTCATTCACTTTCTTCATTCTTTATTTTACTAATTTTTTTCCTACCAAGTGTTTGCTAAGTGCAGCTGGGCCTAAATCTCTTGAGCCTTATCCACAAGTAAGATGCCACTGAGTGCTTGCTGCATTGTATGAATGGGCAAGAGCCACTTGCCAGACCCACAGATGTTTCTTACTTGTTAGCGTAGTTGTCTTCAGGGGGTCCTTTCTGGTCACATTCTCATTCCTTTCATCTTTTGGTTTGTTCTGCCAGAAGCAGCTAAAAAGTAAAAGCTCATTCTTCCCATAGATTAGTAACTGAACATGGAACAAATGCTATGCATGCAGAAGGTCTCAGGTTCCATCCCTCACATTTCTGGTTAAAGCAGGATTGGGAAAGACCTATGCTTGAGACCTTGGAAAGCTGCTGCCAGTCAGAATATACAGTACTGGGCTAGATGATGCAGTATAAGATCACTTTCCCCGGCACAACCTCCTTGTGCTACAGATTTTTAACGAAGATCCTTCCCTCTTACCTCCAGCCCAAAGGGACATAAAACATTCTGTCCTATAGCGGGTATTCAGTCAGGAAATGTATCTGAGAGTTGTTCTAGGATAATTAAAGGTAGGAGAAATTGAATTTTCATACAGATGGTGATTAAAGATTTAATTATTTATCAATTAATCGTTTGCATTATTTGATTAAAACCCGTCAGCAGATTTTTAAATTAATACCAGTTGCTTAAACATTTTAGATGGTATGATACACACGTGAATCTAAAAATGAAGGCAATCTGCTTTCTACTGCAGAATTCTTGGTTTTGATCTTATACAGTTTCAGTCAACTAAATTGTTCATTCTCACAAATTACCTTCCAAAGTTCCTATTTTGATGAAAAAGGCCTGGTCCGACAGCAGCTAGATTCTTTTGATGAATTCATTCAGATGTCTGTGCAGAGAATTGTTGAAGATGCGCCACCAATTGATCTACAAGCAGAAGCTCAACACGCTACAGGAGAAGTGGAAGAGCCAGTAAGAGCCAGTCTTGTCATGTTACTTTTAATTTTAATAATAATAATAATAATAATAATAATAATTCAAAGTAAGGTGTAAGTCAGGCAATCCAAATCCTGTCCTATGAAAGTTGTCACTTCTCATTGTATAGAATTTCTAAATGAAGCCTTGTGTTGCTTTCAGCCACGCTACCTTTTGAAATTTGAGCAAATTTATCTCTCCAAGCCTACACATTGGGAAAGAGATGGTGCCCCATCACCTATGATGCCAAATGAAGCCAGGCTGCGAAACCTTACGTAAGCAATATCTACATCTGTTATTAGTGACGATTTATGGTGAAACCTCAATTGTAGCAATGTCTGAAATACAGTAGCACAATAATAATAATAATCCTGGACTAAATTTGTAGAGCTATTTCTGTTTCAAATTCCCAACTACTTGGCAAAAAAACCAACCCCTTACGTTTCTTTAATATTTAATTAAAATTTAATTTTTTCTCATTGAAACATGGCAATTTCTCTTTCAAAGGTATTCTGCTCCGTTGTATGTGGACATAACTAAGACAGTTATTAAGGAAGGAGAGGACCAGTTGCAGACACAACATCAGAAAACTTTCATAGGCAAAATTCCTATCATGCTGCGATCCACCTACTGCTTATTAAATGGCTTAACAGACCGTGATCTTTGTGAGCTGAACGAATGCCCCCTTGACCCTGGTGGCTATTTCATTATTAATGGATCAGAAAAGGTAAGAATTAGGAATTCACATGAAAAAACGACTTGCGCAGAAAATTCCATGCATTTGGTACACGGTAGCTTCACCTTTGCTCACCAACCCCATCTACCTCCTGCCGATATTATCCCCATGTTGCACCTCACCAAACCTACCCCTCTCTCCTTAGAGCTGTTCTTTGTGGTTCACCTGAGCCGCCCACCCCAGATTCCTTCCTCTGCTGCCCTTCTCCTCACCCTCCAATGCTGCTGCAGTGGTCCAGCAGCTTTCAGAAGACAGTTGTCATGGTGTAGTTCACAGTGCCACCTGTCAGCGGTTAAATGAACTGCTGCATGTCGACAAACTTACCCTTTTATTATATGTAAGAAATGTCAAGAATGAAGTCCCATAAGCCTCCATTCTTGTAATCTAATGGTTGATTGTAATCTAATGGGGTTGATTTTGTTTGCCTTTGAGGGGGGCATAGAGACATAGAGAGCCCATGTCTCCTTGAAATAAACAAAAATTAAAAAATTGTCCAGTAGCACCTTAGATACCAACTAAGTTTGTTCTGGGTATAAGCTTTCGTGTGAAGGTATCTGAAGAAGTGTGCATGCACACGAAAGCTTATACCCAGAACAAACTTAGTTGGTCTCTAAGGTGCTACTGGACAATTTTTAAAATTTCATCTGCATCAGACCAACACGGCTACCTACCTGAATCCAGGTCTCCTTGGTCCAATATCATGTGTTACATTTGCTTTATCATAATTTCTTCCGCTAGTCTCCAGCTCAGAGATCTCTTAAGGCATGTGTGCCATATCTTAGATGAAGAACAATAACAGCCAACATTGATGTTACAAAAGTGGACTCTAAAACGAGCTACGTCTTTGTGCTTGCTCATTCCCCAAACAGGTTCTGATTGCTCAAGAGAAGATGGCTACAAATACCGTATATGTGTTTGCAAAGAAAGATTCCAAATATGCCTACACTGGAGAATGCAGGTCTTGCCTGGAAAATTCTTCTCGGCCCACAAGTACAATATGGGTCAGCATGCTGGCCAGAGGCGGCCAGGTAAGCAGTTTGGCTTAAAACTTGGGATTGATAGAGGGTAAGAAGTTTCCTTAATGGCTGTGGTTCCGAAAGTGGAGCCCCTTAAGAAGACATAAGCAACTATCAAGCAAACCACAAATGCTTTTATGACTCACTCCTATCCTCTGTTGTGTTTGGCAAGGCAGTGGGTTTCTCTCCTGTTTCTCTCCCCCCCCCCCCGCCAGTTAGTTTGATACTAGCAATAGTTTAATACTAGCAACCTGTGACCATCTGAAACTCTGATTATTTTTGGCAGCTAAACGTTCTGACCATCCGTAAATTGTACATATACATCTACAGTCTTGTATTACTCTGTACCTCTTCCGTCCTCCCCCTTCCCACCTTGATGGTGAACTTTTGTTTGCACATTGGGAAGGAGACGAGTGGTGGAGTTCCTCCTCAGAATTAGGGAAACAGGAATGGGAATTTGAGTTTGCATTTTGATCTACAGACCAATCCTAGTCATGTTTACTTGGAATTAAGCAGCATTTAAATTGCAGGGGTTTGCCAAATAAACATGGTTAGGATCTGAGGGGCCCATTAATTTTAACAAGAAAAAAAAAGGTTATTGAACTTAATCTGTCCCAAAGTACTTTGTATTTACAGCCCACTGTGTGATAATTTTTTTAAAAATGATTGTTTTGTAGTCCTTGCAGTCCTTCCTCAGTGGAATTTTGGCTTCTTTCTCTTTTGTAATATGTGTGTGTGTTGTTGTTTTTTCCAATGCCTTATCATAAACTGCTTTAAGAATCATTCCAAAAGCAGTTTGCTATGCAGCAGAAGGGTCTGTTCAATAATCATGTCCAAAATCCCGTTGGGCTTACAGAATTAGTTGCAGGGTTCTTTCACTGTGGGCTTTTCAAGTTATTGAGTCACCTGTTCATAGTTCTGAAGGATCAATTAGAAAGGGTGTAAACCTTCATATTGCAGCAATGGTTTGTACCATTGGAGTAAAGAGGTTTTTGAAATGTATCCTGTTCTGAATCGTATGGGCTTTAACCTTTGCTGAAAACAACAATATATTTGAAATGAAAAAACTACGGTAATAAATATTCGCTCTTTGAAGACAAATGCCTTGAAAATCTGTTTCTTTATCTAGGGTGCAAAGAAGAGTGCCATAGGTCAGCGTATTGTGGCAACTTTGCCCTACATAAAGCAGGAAGTTCCCATTATTATCGTTTTCCGTGCACTGGGTTTTGTGTCTGACAGAGATATACTGGAACATATAATTTATGACTTTGAAGATCCTGAGATGATGGAAATGGTAATATCTTAATTTTTTTATATGGATCTGTGACATAGAGCAACACGTATATTCAGAAACCTTATGCATAGCTGTCAAGTTCTCCCTTTTTAAAAGGGAAATTCCCTTATGCTGAATAGGCTTCCTCGCGAGAAAAGGGAAAACGTGACAGCTATGCTTAGGTTATGAAACCCAGCATGCAAAATTGGTTGCACTCAGTTTTACTTTTACCAGATAATTCTGTAATGTCTGCTTGCCAGTACAGTCGTACCTTGGAAGTAGAATGGAGTCCATTCCGGAAGTCCGTCCAACTTCCAAAATGTTCAAAAACCAAAGTGCGGCTTCTGATTGGCTGCAGGAAGCTCCTGCAGCCAACCAAAAGCCCCATTGGACTTTCGGCTTCCAAAAGAACATTCAAAAACCAGAACACTCATTTCCGAGTTTCGATCGTTCAGGAGCTGATTTGTTTGGGAGCCAAGGCGTTTGAGATCCAAGGTACGACTGTATCGAACATGTAACTTTAACGCTGACTTCAGGAAGCTCCTTAACCCTGACAACACCATCTTTTATATATATATATGATAGGTTAAGCCTTCACTGGATGAAGCGTTCGTCATACAGGAACAGAATGTCGCGCTGAACTTCATCGGCTCAAGAGGTGCAAAACCAGGAGTCACCAAGGAGAAAAGAATCAAGTATGCAAAAGAAGTTTTGCAGAAAGAGATGCTTCCGCACGTCGGTGTCAGTGACTTCTGTGAAACCAAAAAAGCTTACTTTCTTGGGTATGTAAATGTGCACAATCTGCCTGCGGGAACTTATTTGCACATTATTTAGATGAGGGTTAAAAAATGAAGACAGAAGCCTGTAGCAATATTCTTGATTAAAATAATAAACCAGCATAATAAATAATAATAAATATTTATTATTATAATAAATAATAAAAACAAATATTTTAGGAAATATATACAAGTGCATCTTTCCCAAACGCCTTGGGTATATAATGTGTTGATAACTCGTCAAAGTGATGTAATTTAAAAAATAGCTTAATGTCCTGTTTATGTCCCAGAAATCTGAATGCCCAACTCCTGTTAAATAACCTGCATATTTTGTTAGGTACATGGTTCATAGGCTTCTGCTGGCAGCTTTAGGGAGAAGAGAGCTGGATGACAGAGATCACTATGGCAACAAGCGGCTTGACCTTGCAGGCCCCTTGCTCGCTTTCCTGTTCAGAGGGTGAGTGCAACAAGTTCCTATGGTTATTTATCACTGTTTTATGGGGAAAGCTGGTCCTGTCTCCCTACAACTGATTTTTTCCTGGTTTCTTTTTCAACAGAATGTTTAAGAACCTGCTGAAAGAAGTTAGAATATATGCGCAAAAATTTATTGACAGAGGGAAAGATTTTAACTTGGAGCTGGCCATTAAAACCAGGATTATATCGGATGGCTTGAAATACTCATTAGCTACAGGGAACTGGGGAGACCAGAAGAAAGCTCACCAGGCCAGAGCTGGAGTATCTCAAGTAAGTGTTCGATTGATCTCACGAGGCTTTGTGTGTGTTCCAGGCAAACATGCCATTCATATCTGAACCCCTCCAACTTGATCAGATTATTTTGGGGGTCTCACTGAAATCTGCTTTGTTTGACTTTTTTTTGGTCCTTCTTCGCCCTTGGCCTTAAGGAATCAAAGCGAAACAGTTGGAAGGCAATATGGGGCATTGACCTGAGAGGAAAAGTTCTGTTTTCTGCAAGATTTTGCAGAATGGGTGGCTATGGGTTGTGAGCAAAGGGAATATGATGTTTTGGGCTTGAGAGCTAAGAAAAAGGTTGAGGACAGCAAGGGAGCAGATCTCACTCTTCCACTGTGCTCCTTCTAGATCCACACTTGCTTTACTGTAGCGTCACATGATCCCTGGCTGCTCTCTGGGTCTGAATTGAACTCTTAGTATATTGCCATACTGGAGTCACACTAAATATTGTAACTGAATGTTCATTAACTGTATGATAACTCAGTTGGGTAGAGCATGGTGCTGATAATGCCAAGGTTGCAGGTTTGATCCCCAATACAGGAAAGCTGCACATTTCTGCATTGCAGGGGGTTGGAATAGATGATCTTCAGGGTCCCTTCCAACTCTATGATTATATGTAACTTTCATTTTAAGTAACTGGATATTAAGCCCTTGGCAGTATTGATATGTGGTATATTCTTTGATCTCATGAGGAAGCCTAAAAATGTCCTCTTGTTGCACCTCTTGAAGGTATTGAACCGTCTCACCTTTGCATCTACACTTTCCCACTTGCGTCGTTTGAATTCCCCTATTGGCAGAGATGGCAAACTAGCAAAGCCCAGGCAACTGCACAACACCTTGTGGGGAATGGTTTGCCCTGCCGAAACACCAGAGGTAATGTGGAGATAGGGTTGAAAACAAAGCATTCAGTGTGCCTATATGCTTCAGTGTTTTTCATCTATGTCTTTCTTTGTAATGGCAGTTGGTTTCATTTTTAGACTTCATAAAGACATTTGATAGAGCCGGTGGTTTAGGGAAAAGCAATTTAGGAAACTTGTTGCTTATTTAGAAAACTCGTAAGCTTATTAGGCTCCCAGTTTGTTTCCAAGAACAATTCAAAGTGTTGGTGCTGACCTTTAAAGCTCTAAACAGCCTCGGCCTGAAGGAGCGTCTCCACCCCCATCGTCCAGCCCAGACACTGAGATCCAGCACAGGGGGCCTTCTGGGGGTTCCCTCACTGCGAGAAGGGAAGTTGCAAGGGAACCAGGCAGAGGGCCTTTTCGACAGTGGCACCCACCTCTGTGTAGCGCCCTCCCATGAGATGTCAAGGAGATAAACAACTGCACAAATTTTAGAAGACCTCTGAAGGCAGCCCTGTATTGGGAGGTTTTTTATGTTTGATGTTTTATTATGTTTTTATATGTGTTGGAAGCCGCCCAGAGTGGCTGGGGAAACCCAGCCAGATAGTCAGGGTACAAATATAACGACACATGCTTTTTCAATCAGAAGGTCTCTGGTCCAGCTTTTGTTACCTCCGGGTAGGATTGTGAAAGTCCCCTGTCTGAAAACAGGAGTGTCCTATGTTCAGTCTTCTCTTGCAATCGCACAGTGGCATGCTAAGCAGGTTTGAGACCTATCCTTAGTTTATACATGCCTCAGAATACTGTGGCTCTTTGGGGAGACCTGGGTGCTGCAGAACTTCTCAGCGGAAAGGGTTGATGTGAACATGTCCATAAAGAAAGTTTTCGATTCAGAACTTTTGTGCCTTAGGAATTTCATGAAATCTGTACATGGTCTTAAAGAGATGCCGATGTAAAAAAATAACTCCATGTGTTCTTAGGGTCATGCTGTGGGGCTTGTGAAGAACCTCGCCCTGATGGCATATATCTCTGTGGGGTCTCAGCCATCCCCAATTCTGGAATTTTTAGAAGAATGGAGTATGGAAAACCTAGAAGAAATCTCTCCAGCAGCTATTGCAGAGTAAGTGTGAAAATGATGTTTCAGTATTGTTAACGTCCACATGGTTCAATCTAGGACAATGTTCTCAAAATCCTTTTCTTCTTTTCTGAAGCGCTACAAAGATCTTTGTGAATGGCTGTTGGGTTGGGATACACAAGGATCCGGAGCAGCTCATGAACACACTCAGGAAACTGCGGCGTCAGATGGACATCATTGTGTCGGAGGTAGGTATTGGGTCATAATATTGCTCTACCAAGTGGAATGCAGTAACTGGAATACTCATTGACATGCTGCTATATTTCAGGTAGAGATTGTTAATAGGGTTGGATTTGGCTTGCTGAATCCGTTTAAAATTCAGAATGGCTAGTTCAAGCATTCCTTTTTGCATGTAATAAATCACTTCTCCACAACCTGGTACCCTCCAGATCTTTTTCACTGCAGTTCCCATCATCCCTGATCATTGGTTCAGCTGCCTGGGGCTGATGGGAATTGTAGTTTAAAACATCTTGGGAGTATCGGGTTGGCACTGCCTATGCTAAACATTTGCAATTAAAAAAATGGCATTTGGCCAGTCTCTCTCCTACCATTGTTTCTGAGCCTTATGCTTTCTCGTATAGGTGTCCATGATCAGGGATATCAGGGAGCGGGAAATTCGCATTTACACTGATGCTGGCAGGATTTGCCGCCCGCTTCTAATCGTGGAAAAGCAAAAGCTGCTGCTGAAGAAGAGGCATATCGACCAGCTGAAAGAGCGTGAATATAACAACTACAGGTAGGAAACTTCGCATGGTGCATCTCGTGCTTCGCCACCAGCATTTGTGAAACGGTGCTCTTCATGGTAGAGCACATGAGCTGAAAAGATTATTTGCCCGTGAACATCCATTACCGAATCAGTGCTTCTGGCGGAGTCGATGGTGTGTTACAGCATCATGTGTAAATGGGCAAAAGGGCTTCAAAATTGCATCAATGCTGCTCATCTATTCCAAGTCCTGAGCGCAGTTATTAGAGGCAGAAGGTGATGAAAGATTTGCAGTTGCATTAAATGAAAACTGGATAGCTCTGTTGGGTAGAGCGTCATGCTGATAATGCCAAGGTTTGCAAGTTTGATCCCCGTATGCGGTAGCTGCATATTCCCCCTGGATTGCAGGGGGCTGGACTAGAAGAGCCTCAGGGTCTTTTCCAACTCTAGGATTCTAAGTTCACCAGTTGCAAATGGACAACACCTGTTTGATATAAAATCAGACATTTGGACCTAAAATAATTCACTGGGGAACAATTTTTTTTTTCATTTTCTGTTGCATGAGATTTTTCAACTGTTCCTATATGTTTTTTTCAGTGCTGATTTCATATCTGAAGTCAGTTTTGTTCTGTAAGCTCTAGGTTTTTTTGCAATTCATGTTTTTCACTTTTCACCTGATTATTCGTTTTTCACAATGCAAGAATTAAATATTTTAATAAACACATTGCCAAAGTAGTACCATATGATTATAAATGTAAGTGACTTATATAGCATTGAACATGACATGTATGTGTACAGTTGGAGGTATGCAAAAAAAATGTATTCCTTTGGGATACAGTATATACAAGCTGTTGTAGTAAAAATATTTAATTCTTGCATTGTGAAAAACGAATATTCGGGTGAAAAGTGAAAAACATGAATTGCAAAAAAACTAGAGTTTACAGAACAAAACCGACTTCAGATATGAAATCGGCACGTTGAAATTAGGTTAGAACAACTGCAGGTGTCAATGCAACAAAAATTTTGGTCCCCAGTGATAATCGCGGCCTCCCCCCCCTTTTTTTTAAAGCTGGCAGGATTTGGTGGCCAGTGGTGTAGTAGAATACATTGACACCCTAGAAGAGGAGACTGTCATGCTGGCCATGACTCCAGATGACTTGCAGGAAAAAGGTGTTGCCTACTGTTCAACCTACACCCACTGTGAGATTCACCCATCCATGATCCTAGGAGTCTGCGCATCGATTATCCCGTTTCCAGATCACAACCAGGTTTGTAGAATTTGTTTATAAGGCAGACAATAAAAAGTTTTATAACTGGACCATGGCAGAATATGTAAGGTCTGCTTGTGCAAATATTTTTTAAAAAACCTGTAATGATGTTTTCCTATCTTCATTATCTTCTTTTACCTTCATAGTCTCCTAGGAACACGTACCAGTCTGCTATGGGGAAACAGGCTATGGGCGTTTACATTACCAACTTCCATGTCCGTATGGATACCCTTGCCCATGTCCTATATTATCCTCAGAAACCCCTTGTGACAACCCGCTCTATGGAATACCTGCGATTCAGAGAGTTGCCGGCAGGTATGTTTACAAGGTCCTCTTCTGAACCTTCTTTGCACTGCTTCTGAAATTTAGTACTCGGAACCCTGATCACGGGGAGGGACACTTTGAGAGGCAAGGCAGCCCCTCGGACCCTACCTGAGTGGGGCCAAAGCAGTTTGGCAGTGATGGAGCCCGACTGTGCAGGTGGTGGTTTTTCTCCTTCACAGTTTCTCAACATGCTTCCGATGTTTTCATGTCAATTCACTCTGACATGAAAACTACGCTTCCACCTACAGTCGGAATGCAATGTAAAATGACCGGGGGGGGGGCTATTCCTTAGGTGTGGGGTGTGCATGTATTATACCCAATACGCATGTTGGGTCAGAGTGCTCTTTGGCTATGCGGCTATTGCATAGTCATGAAGCCAACTGATATTAGTGCTCCTTAGGAGCATTCCTCAAGATAATTTTTCTTGTTCAAGCCCATCCTTTTGAGCAGGCACCCCCAAACTGCGGCCCTCCAGATGTTTTGGCCTACAACTCCCATGATCCCTAGCTAACAGGACCAGTGGTCAGGGAAGATGGGAATTGTAGTCCAAAACATCTGGAGGGCCAGAGTTTGGGGATGCCTGCTTTTGAGCATTCGTTTTTGCTTGCACTTGCTTGTACTTTCTTTATTGCACCCCACCAAGGAGCCACTGGTGGTTTTCCAGCTTTTGAGCAAACACAAGGTATTTCTAGAATTCCAGCTGTACCCTGCTTAGCCAGACCAGAAATACGGATTACTGTATATTCCTGCGTATAAGACTACTTTTTAACCCAGGAAAATCTTCTCAAATGTCAGGGGTCTTCTTATACGCCGGGTCGTATTTCTTATATGGGGAGTATATCCCAAACTCTATATTTTAACTGGAAAAGTTGAGGGTCGTCTTATACGCCCAGTTGTCTTATACGTCAGAATATACGATAATGGACCATCTCCTAACCATCTCCTAAGAAGAACACAGGTATAGTAGTTCGTTCACTTGATCTGGATGTAGTGAGCAGAAAGCAGTTGCAGATGGGCAGGAGGAACATTTGAGTGGCCGCTGCAAACAAAATCTTTTGCTTGAAATGCCTGCACCTCACCAAAATGAGGTTCCTGTTACATAATAGGAATTCACCGGCATTGCCAGGATTCACCGCAAGGGGTCACTAGAGAAGTGTAAGAAATCACTTCCGCATAGCTGCCACGTGCTTGTATTTTGTGTACAGTATTGACATTCTTCTTTCTGGGCAGATGCTGATAGAAATGCCAAGTGATTACATATAGCAATACAAGACAGAGGAGGTATATGTGGTGACTGAGTCATGCTCTTGAATCTCCTACAGGCATCAACTCTATTGTGGCCATAGCTTCATATACTGGATATAACCAAGAGGACTCCGTCATCATGAACCGTTCAGCAGTTGATAGAGGCTTCTTCAGGTCTGACCTACTTGACTTTAGACCTTCTGTGTGGCAGTCCTTTAGGATCAATACCTCAAGGGTCACCTCTCCCCAAATAAACCATCACAGACCCTGTGATCATCATCTGAGGCCCTTCTCTGTGTGTCTCCTCTATGCGAGGTCTGGCGGATGGGAACACGAGAACAGGCCTTCTCTGCAGTGGCTCCCCATTTGCAAAATGCTCACCTGGCGCTTTCATTATATATTCTTAGGCGCCAGGCAAAAATGTTCCTCTTCAATCAGGCCTTGGACTGATTAATATTCTGTAGCCTTTTAAATGTGTCTGTGGTGTGTGTGTGTGTGTGTGTGTGTGTGTTATTGTTTTGCTTTTTGTGTGTTATTGTTTTGCTCTGGGGTTGTGGCGCTCATCTCGCTCTATTGGCCGAGGGAGCCGGCGTACAGCTTCCGGGTCATGTGGCCAGCATGACTAAGCCGCTTCTGGCAAACCAGAGCAGCGCACGGAAACGCCGTTTACCTTCCCGCCAGAGCAGTACCTATTTATCTACTTGCACTTTGACGTGCTTTCGAACTGCTAGGTTGGCAGGAGCTGGGACCAAGCAACGGGAGCTCACTCCGTCACGGAGATTCGAACCACCATCCCTCTGATCGGCAAGCCCTAGGCTCTGTGGTTTAGACCACAGCGCCACCCGCTGTGGATAATCCGTTCATATGGACTAATTAATTATAAATCTAATTAACTAATTCTCAAGTGGTGCTCTGCAGTTTCATGCATGGGAAGTGTAATTGCAGTAGGACAGTGGCTTTCACACTTTGCACCTCCAAAGAAGAGTTTTTGAATGGACCTGCCAAGGACCACCTGCCAATTGTGTGTACACACATGCCTCCTGGGAGGCAATCTTGGGACATGTGGGATGCTGACCAGGTTTGTTAGGGCTCACTCAGCAGAGGTTAGAGTCCACCTCAGAAGATAGTGGTCAGCTCTCCCCTGTAAATCAGCAGTGGCATGCAAGATGTCTGTCATGGGCACTAGTCTGCTTCTATGGCTTTCCCCTCATATGTACTTAAAAAGCCCAGAGTGTTCCCGATCACAGGTCAAAAACCACTGCAGTAGGCAGATAACTGAAGGTTGAAAGCATGTGAAGTTGTTGCATTGACCTCCTTGATGTGTCATGTGGGCGGTATTGTGTGAGGGAGGACTGCTGCTTGGCTGGATGCTTTTAATGATGGAGGCTTGCATCAAAAATATGATTGGTACTTCATGGGGAGGAGAGCTCATTTTCCCAGTGCAGGAGGCCTTCGCAATTCTCAGCAGGGAAATGGCTCTTGTGCCATTGCAGGTGCACCCTTAAATCAGTAAGTTCTTTGGGGGTCACTTGTCAGCAGCTGGTTTTCTTGCTCTTTGAGAAGGCTGCAAGGGACGGTAGGCTTTTATTGCAATCTCTGCTCCCCTGCCCCCGGACCTAACAATACATTTTGTTTTCCACACCTTTCGTCTCTAATTGACTGCGGAGTGGATTTAGCCAAGGGGCTTCTAGTTGCTGACTCTTAATAGGACTACTTCAGCTGTTTCCCTCACTATTGCATCCCTTTCTTGGCTGAGGCACACACTGGAGTGTGTCTGAAACACAGCGGAGTGTGTTTGAAACATCGCCTGAATTGGAAGAGTGGTCTTGGGTTTGGAATTGAGGCCTTTTTTCATTCCCCCCCCCCTCTTCAGATCTGTATTCTATCGTTCTTACAAAGAGCAAGAGTCCAAGAAAGGATTTGATCAAGAGGAAGTGTTTGAGAAACCTACTCGTGAAACGTGTCAAGGTGAGAATAAACAGAAGCTGCCCAGCAGGGCTAGTTGAGAACCAGGCAGACAGGTCACTGCTCAAAACTTTTGAGTCTTCTCTGCTCTTATAAATCAAAAAGAGCAATGCAGCTTCCCCTTATGTTCTCACACATTCACTTGCAGGGAAAGAAACTACTGGGGTGGTTTTTTGTTTTTTCTTTGGTATGTTATCCCTTGTAACCACAACTAGATTAGATTTTAAACTTGCTAACCTGGGTTTGTATTGCAGTGGTGTGATGGGCAATGCAAATACACTTCATATGGATTAAATGCTTCCTAGGGACGGTTCCTTTGAGATCACAAATTTGTGTGAAACAGATGACCCCGCCCCACACCCTTTTTAGCTTAAATGTCAAAATCTTAACTTCGCACAACTTGCCCCATTACACTAGCTGTTCAGCAGCAAAACTAAATAACGAACAATGACAGTGCTGGAAGTGAGAGCCCCCCATTAGTATGTCTGGTTCTTTCCCCTGCATGTTTTTGATGTTTGATGTTTTATTGTGTTTTTAATATTCTGTTGGGAGCTGCCCAGAGTGGCTGGCGAAACCCAGCCAGATGGGTAGGGTATAAATAATAGATGATGATTGATTATATCTTATATAATCTATTATTATTATTATTATTATTACACATCTGGCTTTGCTGGATCGTGGCCTTAAAGGACAAAGCTGAACTCAAAGGCCACCCAATCACCTTAAGAACATGCAGTGGTCTTCAGTACAACCACACTTGCGCTATGGCCTTACTTGAAATTGCAGGGAACCAAGGTCAGCCATGCACTGTGTGTGATTTAGCCAACCAGCTGTATATTTTTCCCATGCAGGAAGCCAAAATTGGGGTGGGGGTAGTGCTTTTTCTTCTTCAGGGGTACCCATGTACCGACACCTCTTTTTGTTGTTAAAAAGTGTGGCACTTGCTCTAACAACTTCATGGTGCGTACCAGCACCTATTTTTATTTTTTTAAAAGCACTGGGTTGGGGGATGATTTTGTAAGCCCTTGATGTGCTGGTAAACTCGGTGGGTTGCAAGTTGTGCATTTATTCTCCCCAGGGATGAGGCACGCCATCTATGACAAACTGGATGACGATGGCTTGATCGCACCTGGCGTGCGCGTCTCGGGAGATGACGTCATCATCGGCAAGACGGTAACTTTGCCCGAGAACGAAGACGAGCTGGAGAGCACCAACCGCCGTTACACCAAGAGAGACTGCAGCACTTTCTTGCGCACGAGCGAAACAGGCATTGTGGACCAGGTCATGGTTACCTTGAACCAGGAGGGATACAAGTTTTGTAAAATTAGGGTAAGCGTAGGAGTTATGCGTGATTATTTATTTGCTAACGATAAAGCCATAATTCTGGAGTAACCGGCTGTCCTCTTTATCTCCAGGTGCGTTCTGTGAGAATCCCACAAATTGGAGACAAGTTTGCCAGCAGACATGGGCAGAAAGGTACCTGTGGTATCCAGTACAGACAAGAGGTAAAAGCCTCCTCTGTTTGTTTGGTTTTTTTGATGCAAGGGAGAAACATGCTTAGAAATCTGTATTTGAAGCTATTTTGATTTATTACCTGCCTTTCACCCTAAAGTTGTAGGGCAAGTCGTAACAATTTAAAATACAGCAGTTTAAATCAAATTACAATTACAAGAGTAGGGCAGGTCCTAAAAATACACACTGCAAGCTTCAAAGGCCATGGTGGAGATGTACAGTACTGTATTTTTCTGTGTAAGAGACTGTGTTTTTGCTTTTAAAAAATGCCAAAATTGGGGGTCATGTTATACACAGAAAAATAAGGTATGTTGAGTGAGCAAGTCATTGGCAGTAGCGACCCCCCCCCCCAAGAAAATCAATTCAAGCTTAACAACATCCCAGAAAAACCTCAACTTTTTAAAATTAATTTTGGGTTCAAAAAAATAGGGGTCGTCTTATACACGGAAAATACAGTATGCCTTCAGTGTTTGGAAACGGTTCTTTGTGAAGGTGTCAGGCACACCTCTGTACAAAGGGAGTTCTGCAACTCAGGGTGTGCTTTGTCCCAGACCACCACCACCCCTAGTTTCTGGGGGGGGGGGTGGAACTACCAAGAAGGTCCCCTCTGCTGATCTTAATGTATCATAATTTTAAAAGGTTGGTCTTCAACCTGAGGTCACTCATCTAGGAGATGGAAAACTCTGCTCCTAAATCTCTACTGCCTTCTGGGATATCTTTGGGAGAAAAGAAATAGCTGAGAAGTAAAGCCTACACAGGAAGCCTGTGCAGCTGAGAAACGATAATTTAATTTGCTTCCTGTAGCAAGACACTGTCAAAGGTGTTTTGCAGCAGAATTCTGAGCTAGATAAAAAAACTTTTGGATCATGTTCAAGGGCAACCCCATGTAGAGTGTTACTTAAAATAAAAACGTGAGTATCATAAAACAGAATTGTCAGCACACAGCTGGACAGCAGTGGAAATTCAGAACAGATCGAAAGCCTGGTGAAACAAAACCATTTTTGCAGCTTGCCTAATAATCCTGGTGCACTGTACAAAAAAGCAGTTGATTCACAGCAAGTACAGTGGAACTTCGGTTTACGAACACCTCGGTTTACGAATTTTCGGTTTATGAATGCCGCGGACCCATCTGGAGCGGATTAATTCACTTTCCATTACTTTCAATGGGAAAGTTCGCTTCAGTTTATGAACGCTTCAGTTTATGAACAGACTTTCGGAACCAATTGTGTTCATAAACCGAGATACCACTGTAAATCTGTATTAACCAGAATTATATACAGTCGTACCTTGGTTCTTGAGCAGAATCCATTCCGGAAGTCCGTTCCACTTTCAAAAACCAAGACGCAGCTTCCAATTGACTGCAAGAGCTTCCTGCACTCAATCGGAAACTGCAGAAGCCACGTCGGACGTTCAGCTTCCAAAAAACGTTCGCAAACCGGAACACTCACTTCCGGGTTTGTGGCGTTCGGGTGCCAAAATGTTAGAGTCGCAAGGCATTTGAGATCCAAGGTACGAATGTATACATATATAAAACGTTTACAGAAAGGAGCTATAAATGGCATTTTCCTTTCCTGTCTAGGACATGCCTTTCACCTGCGAAGGTATCACCCCCGATATAATCATCAATCCTCATGCCATCCCTTCACGTATGACCATCGGTCACTTGATTGAATGTCTGCAAGGGAAGGTAAGAACTGGGGAATATTGAAGTGGCATGAAAAGTCACAAAAAAGTGGCAGGGCGGGCTGTTTGCAGGCTTTTTCGATGGCGTTTCAAATAGTATGTGAGATTTCACTTAAACAAGTGGTGCCTTGGAACGTAACCCCTGCATAAATTGGGAGCTGCTTGTACTCTTGTTAAACTACCTGCCCCCCTTTTTTAGGTATCGGCAAATAAAGGAGAAATCGGTGACGCCACTCCTTTCAATGATGCAGTCAACGTGCAGAAGATTTCTAACTTGCTGTCTGACTATGGCTACCATCTGAGAGGAAATGAGGTACGTCATGGTCTTGAGTGGCAACAGGAGCTCAACTATGCTGCCGCATTGCCTATGATTTGGTGTTCACCAAGTCTCTTCTTTCCCTCCAGGTTTTGTACAATGGCTTCACTGGCCGCAAAATCACATCGCAGATCTTTATCGGCCCTACTTACTACCAGCGGTTAAAACACATGGTAGATGATAAAATCCATTCCCGTGCAAGAGGGCCGATTCAGATCCTTAATAGGCAGCCTATGGAAGGTCGATCTCGGTAAGAAATAGATACGCACCTTAAGGACGTTGTCTGGAGCAATGAAGGGTCTGTTTGTAGTTCTTGCCTTTCGAAAATCATCATCTGAGGAGGGAGGTGGGCTCAGATGTCTATAATGAAATGACAGGCCATTTTCTCAGTCGCCTGTAGTGTAAGCGTGAATTCCTCACAGGTGGCCAGACTCTTGTCTAAAATGTAAGAGGGGTTGTTCTTTCACACAATCAAATGACATTGGTAGAGGTGGGCTTGTAAAAAAAATTTGTGGATTAGTCATTTTTGTCGACTGACTTGTAAGTCTTTTGAAAGGGGGTTGCATAGGTACACCCTCTTGTCTGTTGGCTGGTTATTGTCACCACCTGTGGGCACAAAACATTTGCATATAAATCTTAAATTGGCTTGTATGTAAAGCAGCCTATTACCTTGACTTGCTTTGTGCTATTTTCCCCCCTGCGTGAAAGTTAACACAAACACTGTGTCAAGAAAAGCTGAATTTTGCAACCTTTAAATTAAGTACAGTATAGTGATGAAACTTGCTTAGCATTCTTTTAATTCTTCAGGTTTCACAACTTTGCATAATATATTCTACTGGTCACAGGAGAAGCCAATGAGATCCAAAGGGCACAGAAACCCCACCCCTCACCTCTGGGAATCTCACTTAGCAATGTTTTTAGTTTCTGAAATTTCCCCTGAGCTTTGCCCACAGATTTTTCAAGCATATATTCACAACATATGGGCTGGAGCATTGCTTTGAAAGCAGAGGTGCTCAGGAAACTGGGTTGTCTGAACTTCCTACAATCCAGAATCTTAGCATTGTTGAATGTCCCTTTGATTTTCTCCTGTGCTGTTTCCTGCATAGACAACATTCATACGTAGCACAGATAGCCTGAGAAAATCCCAATGAATTTTTCAGCATCTATTTAAAAATAGTCCTCATTTCTTAACATCCTCCAGAAAGTTGGGTTTGGTTATTTTTGGCAGTCCACTTAGATCCTGCTCCAGTAGTTTATTGTGTTTTAGGGCAGTGTGAGTATAACTTAGCAGTAGCCTTCTGGCTTAGAAAAATGTGGAATTAAACAAGCTTGTTTCTCTCTTCCCCCCCCCCCCAAAAAGTGATGGTGGCCTTCGTTTTGGAGAAATGGAGAGAGACTGTCAGATTGCTCACGGTGCAGCACAGTTCTTACGAGAGAGATTGTTTGAGGCATCAGACCCGTATCAGGTTCATGTGTGCAACCTTTGCGGCTTAATGGCAATAGCAAACACCAGGACACACACCTACGAGTGCAGGGGCTGCCGTAATAAGACACAGGTATGTGGAAAGATGCCTGTTTCTCTCTCACCCTCCGAGTCTGCATACAGTACTGCTTAATCCTTTCTCATCCTTTTGGGTCCCACGTTCTGCCATTTCAAAAACCCCTGCAAAATCTGTTGCTTCCTTCAAAACCTTCACTGTCTGTTTTGTGCTGTCTGCAAACCCCTTATTCACTACATTGTTCCACACGATTGCCTTACACCTGGGTTTAATAAGGATCGTGGGAAACCTTGGGTAGCATAGCAGTGCAGAAGAATGTCTTGCGATTCCACTGTGTGTAGGATGCTCATCGCCTAAGGTACTAGGTTAGATTTTAGAACTTGAATCTTTCCTTGTTTTGAGATGCATTCTGTCTATTGGGTGGGTTTGCTTAGTGTAGGGGTGGGGAACTTTTGGCCCTCCAGATGTTGGGCTCCCGATTGTAGTTGGGTCCCAACTGGCAGCTGTAGCCCTACATCATCTGGAGGGCCACAGCTTCCCTCCTCCTGGCTGCTGACACCCAACTCTGCATCACATCAAATTAGAGCAAGGCAATGCAGATGTTGTATAGGTGTATCAGCAGTGCGCTGGGTGAGGGCCAATCCACTGATGCTCAGCTGAGATGCGATAGAAATTATGAGAGCAGGATGTGGTGTTCAGCCTCTTCTGGATAGGGTTGCATTCCCCTAAGGCAGGCATGTCCAACACGTCGATCGCGACTTGACCGCTTGATCGTGGGATTGATTTTAGCCGATCAAGAGAGAGAAGCCCGGCACACTCTGACTGGCTCCTCAGTTGTGTGTAAACTAAAATAAAAATATAGTTTGACTTTTCTCACTTGTTTAGTTACTTGTCTATCTGGTAACTCTTTGGATATGTAATGGTGGTATCCAAACATAACTACTGTATCTGTGAAATAAGGATCCCTTTATATGTTTATTTCATAAACTTAAATGACTTTGGAGGGGCGGGAGAAGGGAAGGCTTCCTGAAGAATTACAATGGGAGGGTGTGGTAGATCACTGCCAGTTTTTGATACAGGATAGTAGCCTACATGAAGTTGGACATGCCTCCCCTAAGGGATCAGGGTTTGCAGCCGGTGGTTGCTGACAGAACCAGCAAATAATAATAATAATAATAATAATAATAATAATAATAATAATAATAATAAATACCCCACCCATCTGGGCAGCTTCCAACAGAATATTAAAATACAATAGTCTATTAAACATTAAAAGCTTCCCTAAACAGGGCTGCCTTCAGATGTCTTCTAAAAGTCTGGTAGTTGTTTTTCTCTTTGACATCTGGTGGGTGGGTGTTCCACAGGGCGGGTGCCACTACCGAGAAGGCCCTCTGCCTGGTTCCCTGTAACATGGCTTCTCTCTGGAGGTCCAAGTGGAATCTGTAGCATGCATTGCCTTATATCCGCTAAGCCTGGGGCGGTAGCTGCAGCCCTTCCTGGACAGACAGAACCTGGCCACTGCTCCTTAGTGAGCTCCCTATTAGATGCCCACAGCATGTTGCCGTATGTGATCCAGATGCAATTCAAAGGCTTGGGGAGCCTCACACCTGAAGGACTGTCCTCTGCCACATGTGCCTGCCCATCAGAGACATCATCCCACTCTTGACGTTAGCTGTCACACACACACCCCCCCCTGTCTCACATGTGGCACCATGTACATAGATGGCCCTCCTAAGGGATGTTTGCCTAGTGCTGCTGACTTCGTCATCGCAGCACCAGGCAGACATTTTTTTAAAAATTGCCCATGCTTTCCAGCATGTCACTGAAGCTGGTTTTATCAGTTCTTTTGAGGATTTAGCACCCCATTTCTGTTGCTTTTTTCAGATTTCAACATCGAGTTCTGCTGCATTTGTTCCTTTAATTATTGGGAGAGCTGCCCTGGGAGTTTTAAAGGGGAGGTTGGTGCATAAATATTGAAATTTTCACTAATATTTGTTAATCCCTTTTTCCAGATTTCTCTGGTGAGAATGCCGTATGCGTGCAAACTCCTTTTCCAGGAACTGATGTCGATGAGTATCGCACCTCGAATGATGAGTGTGTAGCCTTCAAACAGATCTCCCTTCTCCCAGGCGCTGAGTGATTTTTACCCTTCTGAATTTTTTTGAGTCGCATGCTTTCTTTAAATGTTTTTAAAATTCAGAAACCTATTTCATGGCTGAGGATTTTCAGACTGTTTAGTGTGTGAGCTCATTTTTTGTAAATAGAAATAAAAGCTTTTCGCCCATTTATCCGTTGTAAAATACTTTATTGATACTTTATTGAAAAATTGTACAAGGGGTGAATAACTATAGAGGTGGCATGAAAGGGAAGTAAACACAGCAGTTTTCCGGGAGATTAACATAAACCTGGCAGGGATGAGATAGCCTCTACTTCTTCATGTGCAATATAGAATCTTCAGATCTCACAGTTCTGCACTATCTCCTGCAAATAAAAAAATAAATGCAGTAGGGTTATGTTTCCTTTGAAATGCACATGAGAGAAGCTCTGTGAATTCCCTTTAAGCACCCCCCCCCCAAACATATTGCTTTAAGAAATACAGTCATACTTCAGGATATGTCCACTTCATGTTGCAGGTTTCAGGTTACAGACGCGCCGAACTGGGAAGTCCTGGAACTGGTTACTTCCGGGTTTGGCGCATCCGTGACCTGCGTGCATGCGCAGAAGCGCCGCGTTGCGTCACGCGTGTGCGCAGATGCGGTGCTTCATGTTGCAGCCTTTTCATGTGGCGAACGAGCTGCCAGAACAGATCCTGTTTTCAACATGAGGTACCACTGTATCTGTAAAAGCTCCCCAATAATAGATAAACAAGGTCTTTAGGCTGCATATACAAAAGCGTGATTTCTTGTCCTGACCTGGGACCCATTTGCAAGCAATACTGAATGTTGTGGTAGCCAATGCTCAAGCATGCGTCTCCATGCCCGGTTCCTGCCAGTTCCTTTTACAATGTCCTGCAGGATTATAATCACCAAGGCAAGCGGGAACTATTAATCCATCTCTCTCCCCTCTTGCTTTGCTAAGCTGGCCAGGAAAGAAAAGAAACAGCTCCAGACATGAGTGGGAGCCTGTTTCACCTTCTTGATGACTTTGCATTGTGTCAATTAAAAAACAACCTTATTTTCAGTTGTCTTGACATTAGGAACACCCATTGGAACTCAAGTCAGATTTTCTGAATTCTTGTAGGAAATGTTAAAACATGACTGTACATGATGTGCTACTAAAGTCAACAGACTCACATTTTTTTAATATCCAGTCACATGTTGACTTTTCATATTGGCCCCAATGCAGTAAAGTGCTCTCTCTCACACACAAAAAAACCCCTCCCTACCTTTTTGTGTGGGTATTTCATGTAAAGAATTAACCACAGTAATTCTTGAAGAAGCTGTTGCCTCTCCTTTGGAGTTCAGTGCATGGCACTCATATTCTCCAGCATCATCCTTGCTCAAAGGGGATATCTGTTGAAACAGAACCATGATAATTGGCTGCATCCTGGATACTTGGTTAACCCGAGCCCCAAATCCATTGCAAGACAAGTTTTCCAGATGAACAATTGGAAAAACTTCAGTTTTTGTTGCAATTGGTGGAAAGCATTTGGAAATGAATCTCTCTCTCACACACACATGCACACTTAACCAAGTAAATATGGAGTAATTGTGGGCATGGGAATGTTTTAAAATGAGGGGATCTGCATTTGTCTCATATCTTTCTTGAAAAGATGTCTAGAAAGACCCTGGAAACTGTTCTGAAGGCTGTTCATCTCTAGATGGAAAACGTGTGTTCTCAAATTTGTTTTTTATGGTATGGATCCAAAAGTGCCCCAGGGGGGTATGCTGGGCATTTCTCCTTGAGCAGGGGTGATTCTCCCACCCCACCCCCCAAGCGTACTGTTCTGCATCATCCTGATTTACACACAGCTTTGGCAAGAAGGCATGGGGGGGAGGGGAGTCTCAGTGGATGCATGCCTATTGTTCTTTGGATCCAAGCCATAACTTGTGGCCCAGCTTTCTGCTCTCCAGGCTTTTAATGCAATCAGTATATAATGCACGTTGAATCTGTAATCTGCAGCAAATTATTTACTTGGAACAGCAGGCATCCCAAATAAATGGCAATTTCTACCTTCTGAAAACCCCTAGCAGAGCTGGCTCAATGGGTCTCTCTGTGAAGTATATTCCAATAGGGCTACCATACAAAGGAACACCCTGCTCCTAACTTAAAAGTTGTCAGACCCACCTTGGAAGGGAAATACACCCAGCATTAGGCCTCACCTGAAATATCACACACGCACACTTGCACCTTATTTTACTTAACAAATTTTATGCCGCTCAATAGTAAAAAACTCAAGTGGTTTGTCCATTTGAATGAAGCTGAACACGATGCCAGAGGCGAATCTCCACTCAAAAGGTCAAGAGGAAAAGTGATCTTCAAACTTCCTATCCTATTATTATTATTATTATTATTATTATTATTATTATTATTATTATTATTATTCCGCCCATCTGATTGGGTTGCCCCAGCCACTCTGGGCAGCTCCCCAAAAAACCAGTAAAAACACAGCACAACATCACACACTAAAAATCTCCCTGAAGAAGGCTGCCTTCAGGCATCTTCTAAAAGTTTTGTGTTCTTTATTCCCTTGACATCTGAGGGTAGGGCATTCCACAGGGCGGGGACTACTGCCGAGAAGGCCTTGGCCTGGTTCCCTGTAACATCGCTTCTTGCAGTGAGGAAATAGCCAGAAAACTCGGAGCTGGACCTCCGTGTCCAGGCTGAACAATGGAGGTGGAGACGCTCCTTCAGGTATACTGGGCCGAGGCCGTTTAGGGCTTTAAAGGTCAGAACCAACACTTTGGATTGTTCCCGGAAATGTTCTGGGAGCCAATGTAGGTCTAGCTGCCGCATTCTGGATTAGTTGCAGTTTCCGAGTCACCTTCAAAGGTAGATCCACGTAGAGCGCATTGCCGTAGTCCAAGCGGGAGATAACCAGAAAATGTATCTTCCAAGGTTCACTTTCATGCTGTATACCAGATGTTCAGAACCTTTTTTCAGCCAGAGAGCTCTGCTAGAGACAAAGGCGGGTGGGGCAGTGGGAGCCTGCCCTTGTACGTTCAAAAGTCAGAGGTATGTTATACAGTGCTACCTTGGTTGTCAAATTTAATCCATTCCGGGAGTCCATTCGACTCCCGGAACCATTCGTAAACCAAGGCACGGCTTCCGATTGGCTACAGGAGCTTCCAACACTCAATCGGAAGCCGCAGAAGCTGCGTCAGAAGTTCGGCTTCCAAGAAACATTCACAAACCGGAACACACACTTCTGGGTTTGCGGCATTCGGGAGCCCATTTGTTCAGGAGCCAAGCTGTTTGACAACCAAGGTACCACTGTATCTGGGGGTGGCTAACCTGTGGCTTCCCATAGGTTGCTGGACTACAACTCCCATGTCACTTTTGATGACTGGAGTACAACAACATTTGGATGGCCCCAGATTAGCCACCCCTGTGCTACAAGCAAGTAGGCAGATGTTCCACGGTCATGTGGACTTTTAGCAGGCACAAACTCACCCACTCACTAGTCACAGCCACAAGGTGCCACAATCTGTCCCAGCCCTCAGTCTGAACTGCCTCTTTCTCCCCTGAAAGACACTGACACCCTTTCAAAATGCTAGTAATAATCAGAGGGAGACCCCCTTAAAATTAATGGGCCTAAGTTAGTCATGTCTAGTAATGTAAGTGGGGAGGACGAACGATGGATAGGCCTACAATCCACTCTGATTATTTCAACTTGTCACAGTGGCCGGAGTAGGCTACTTCAGAGTAACGACGCTACGCAGCTCTGCATTTTATTCTTTTATTGGTGCTGCGTATTTACAGTGCTGAAGTCATTGCTATTTACACGGAGTGATGTGGTCAGTCGGTATCAGAACCTCCGAATGACTTTTGGCGCGTCTTTCCCCAACACAAAAGCCTTGGAAGCCCCATCCTCTTTCCCCTCCTCTTTCTGCGTAATTCCGGAGTTGGGGGGATGGGTCTCCCCCCCTTACTTGCCCCTTCCTGTCCCACCTGGGACCCTGGCTCCGCTACCTTGCCTGAGCCTCGGACCCGACTTCCTGCTTCCCCACTGGAATCGGAGCTCCCTCTGCTTTCCCCTGTGGTCGGTGATGGGCTTGAACTCAAGAGGGGAGGGACTTCGCGATATCCCCTGTCCCTCACATCCACCCCCCTCCCAAGCTCCCCTTCTCCCCTCCCCAGGTCCCCCCCAGGTGTCGGTGACGACTGGAAGCCTAAGAACTCAGTGCTTTCCGAGCCCGTTGGTGTGAACACCTCCGCCCAGTCCTGCGAGGCCCCCCCTTCCGCCTGGGAGGACTGGAATCCCAAAAAGTCTGTGGCGTCCGAGCTGGTGGGGGTAAAAATGTGCTGCCAATCTGCTTCTGCCTCTGACTGGGTGGATCTCGGTGACACCCATACCTCGTCTCCCGATTCCTCAAACTCCGCTTCCCAGCGCCATGGTGAGCTGCTCTCCCGTGCCTCCTCCTCCTCCCCCTCCCTTTCCATGTGCCAGGGCTTGGGTCTGTGGGGAAAGAGGGCGTGAAATTCTTCCACCAAGAATTCCTCCTGTATCTGAGTGGCTGGGACCCATTCATTCTGGGATGGTGGAGCGTCCTCCCATGCCATGAGGTACTCCAGGCCCCCCACCCCTCTCCGTGAATCAAGGATGGCCGTGGCTTCATTTAGTTGCTCCCTGCCTCCCCTCTCCCCCCCTCCCTCGGGGGTTTGTTCGCTGTCTCGGAGCCTGCTGCTTTCCCTGTACGGCGACAGCAGCGATCTATGAAACACTGGATGCACCCTCATGTCCTCTGGCAGTGCCAGCCTGTATGCCACCGGGTTGACCTGTTGCGTGACCGTGAAGGGGCCCAGCCGTCTGGGTGCCAGCTTTTTGCACCTCCCTCTGGTGGGAAGGCCCTCCGAGGACAACCAAACCTTGTCCCCCCACCCTGATGACCTCCCCTTGTCGCCTGTGGCGATCTGCCCACTTTTTGTACGCTTCCTTGGCCCTCTTCAAGTGTTCTCGGAGCTGCTGGTGCACCGTCTCCAGTTCCTCTGCCCAATCCTCAGCCTGTGGGCCCTCCTCCTCCTCCTCCCCCTCCCTCTCTGGGAAAGATCTGAGGTCGCGCCCGTAATTGGCCTTAAAGGGCGACACCCCTGTGGAGACGTGCACCGCATTGTTGTAGGCAAATTCTGCCAGTGGCAAGCGATCCACCCAGTCTGTTTGCCGCTGGCTGACGTAGCATCTCAGGTACTGCTGCAGAATGGCGTTGACCCTCTCCGCCTGTCCGTTGGTCTGCGGGTGTCTAGCCGTCGACAAGCTGACCTCCACCTGCAGGAGGTTCATGAGCCGCCGCCAGAACCTGGAAACAAATTGGCGGCCACGATCCGAAATAACCCTTAAAGGTAATCCATGCAGTCGGAATACGTGGTCAACAAACAGTTTGGCTGTCTCTTCTGCCGAGACCGCCCTGGTACACGGTATAAAGTGGCACATTTTGGACATGAGGTCCACCACCACCAACACTGCGGTCTTGCCCCTGGAAGAAGGCAGATCTGTGATGAAGTCCATGGACACCACTTCCCACGGCCTGTGTGGTGTGGCTAAGGGCTCCAGCAATCCTGGTGGCGCTGCTCTGACCACCTTTGCCCGCTGGCAGGTGTCACAGCCCCGTACATAGTCTCGAACATCTTCCCGCACCCCTGGCCACCAGAAGTGTCTCATGACTAGGTGAGCGGTTTTGTCCCTTCCAAAATGACCCGCCGTTGGGTTGTCGTGCATCTGCTTGAGGACCGTACGTCTAAGCTGGGTGGTGGGCAGGTACAGTGCACCCTTGTAGAAAAGCAGCCCCCTGCGTTCTGCAAAGTCTTTTGCCTGCTCCCTCCCCCCTCTCAGTTCTCTGAAGATGCGGTTGGCAAATTCATCCGCTGCCGTCAGTGCTGTGAGTTCTGCCTCGCTCACCACTGCTGCTCCGCAGGACCATGCTGACGGGGGGAAAATGTGCCTGGGTGCTGGTGGCGCCTCCTCCTCCATGTACTCTGGCTTGCGGGAGAGGGCATCCGCCCTGACATTCTGCTCTCCCGGGATGTAGTGGATGGAGAAGTTGAAGTTCGAGAAGAACTCTGCCCACCGTATCTGCCGCTGATTGAGCACCCTGGCAGTTCTCCAGAACTCCAGGTTCTTGTGGTCTGTGCACACCTGGATGGGGTGCTTGGCGCCCACCAGGAAGTGTCTCCAATGCTTGAACGCCGCGTGGATCGCAAGAAGTTCCTTATCAAACACCGTGTAGTTGCGCTCTGGCTGGGTCAACTTCCTGGAGAAGAAGGCACAGGGTCTCCACTCTCTGTTGGCGTCCAGTTGCAACAAAATGGCGCCCACAGCTTTATCAGAAGCATCTGTCTCAACGCGTAGGGGCGCGTCCTGAACCACGTGGAACAGGTTCTGGTCTGAGGCGAACACCCTCTTGAGGCTTTCGAACGCTGCTTGCGCCTCTGGTGTCCACCTGAACTTCTGCTTGCCTCTCAGGCAGTCAGTGATGGGAGCCGTAACGCGAGAGAAATTCTTGATGAACTTCCTGTAGAAGTTGGCGAAGCCTAGTAGGCGTTGGGCATCTTTGCGCGTCCTGGGGCTGTGCCAGTCCAGGATGGCCTGCACCTTGTCCTTGTCCATCGCCAGCCCCTTGTCTGACAGCTTGTAGCCCAGGAAGTCCACCTCTTTGGTGTGAAACTTGCACTTCTCCAGCTTCACATACAGGTGGTTCTCCTTCAGGCGCTGCAACACCTCCCTGACATCTTTCACATGCTGCACTGGGTCATTGGAATAGATAAGGATGTCATCCAGGAAGACCAAGCAGTTCTTGAAAAGGAGGGACCCCAGGACGTGGTGCATGAAGGCCTGGAAGCATGCTGAGCCCCCTTGCAACCCGAAGGGCATCACCAGATATTCAAAAGAGCCCAGAGGCGTGAACATCGTGGTTTTCCATTCATCGCCTTCCCGGATCCTGATCAAGTTGTACGCCCCCCTTAGGTCCAGCTTGGTGAAAATCTTGCCCCTGCGTGCGGCTGTCAGGAGATCGTCCACTCTGGGCATGGGGAAAGCCACTGGCTCTGTCACTGAATTCAGCCGTCTAAAATCCACCACAAGACGGCGCTGTTGCGTGTCTTTCTTGTCCACCCAGAAGACCGGGCTGCCCCCTGCTGCCTTGCTTTCTCTGATGAACCCCCGCTTGAGGTTCTTGTCGATGAAAGCGCGCAGATCCTCCAGTTCCTGGTCTGACATGGCGTACAGCTTGGCTGGGGGTATCGTCGCCCCTGGCACCAGGTTGATCTGGCAGTCAAAAGGCCTGTGCGGGGGTAGGTGGTCGGACTCCGCTTCGCTGAAGACCTCCTGCAGGTCCCAGTACGGCTTGGGTATCGCCTCACCCCCTTTGACATGCATGGTGGCCACCGTGGCTATCGGAGGCCCCTCCCCTGGTTGGTGCTGCATGCAATGTTCCAGACAAAAGTCCGACCCAAACGTGATGCATCTCTGGTGCCAACTGATGGAGGGGTCGTGGCGCGCCAGCCAGCTCATGCCCAAGACGATGGGGGGGTCTGAGATGGTGGTGACGTTGAATGCCAGTGTCTCTGAGTGCCTTCCCACCGTCATTCTCATGGGGGGGGTTGATGTGTGATGGCCCCTCCCAGCAACTCTCTGCCGTCAATGGTTGCCACGTGCAGAGGAAAATCCAGCTGCAGAAGCTGGATCTGGTGCTCTTCTGCAAAGTTTCTCGAGAAGAAGTTGGCTGAGGCACCACTGTCAATTAGGGCGAGGACCGTCAATGGATAGCCATTTGGGAGCGTTAGCGTGACTTCTAGAACCACTCCTGCTCTGGGAGGGGTGGGCTGGCTCTGCTCCGCTCTGTGCGGGTGGGCGGGCTGGGGCTGTTGTCTGCTGACTGTGCCTGGCTGCTGCCCCTTGTCTCCTGCAGCCAGGCTTTCCCGTTTCCCTGCTGTGGTGCTGCGTCAGTGGGGGAGGGCACCACCGTTCCCGCCTTTCCTTGCCACTCTCTGCGATGTGGGCAGTCTCTGACGAGATGCTGGGGGGAGTTGCAGAGAAAGCAATTCCCGCCCCTTCCCTCCTTGCGTCTTGGCGCCGCTGGGGTTTGAAAAGCCCGCGCGCGCGCGCTATCAATCTGCATGGGCTCCTGGTCCTGGCTGGCCCCAGGCGTGGCTTGAAAGGGTTGTTGGGGGAGTGGCTTCTCCTGCGACCGTGGGAACCAAGCCCGCTTTGCGCGCGTTGCTTGCTTGTCGCTCCACCGGGATTCCTGTCTCACCCCCACCGCCAGGGCCGCTTTGCTCAGCTGATCCATAGTACTGGGCTTTGGACCTCTCGAGAGCTCATCCTTCACCTCCTCGTGCAAACCCAAGTAGAACGCCGCTTGCATAGGAGGCGACTCTAGTTCCCACCCCAGTCTGTGCACCAGCATGGTGAATTTCGCCCAATATGCGCGAACTGTCATATTTCCTTGGCGTAAATTATGAAGTTCCTCCTTAGTCTGGTCCATATGACTATCGGACGAATACATCGTTTTCAAACCTTCTAGAAATTGTTTGACATTTTTCATGCAAGGATTCTTGGTTGCGATTAACGGTCTTAGCCACTCCCTGGCTGCCCCGGTAAGGTGCTCCACAATAAACGCTACCCTGTGCTCATCATCGGGGAACTCATTATGGTGCAGCTCAAGAGCATACACGATTTCAGTCTCAAAGCCATGATATTCCCTCGGGTCTCCATTGAACTTGCTTACTAGGGTCCCGGCTCTCCTTCCTGGCAGCACTTGGACTTGGGGGGCCCCTCCCGCCTTGTCTTTCTCTGCATCCAGCTTGCTTTGGAGGTCTACCGCCACCGCCCTTAACTGCTGCTCTCTTTCCTGAAGCGCTCTCACCTGTTCCGCAAGTTGTAGCCGGTCGTCCTGGACCTTCTTAGTCTCTTCTTTAGCTGCCTTTAATTCCCCCTGCGCTTGCAGCGACAGCTGCTGCAGGTCTTCCTGGGCTTTCTCCGCGATCTGCCGCCATCTCTCCGCCTCTGACACGCTCATCCCGGCAACTCCAAAGTAGCCCAAAAAAAGATTCGGAGGTTGCTGTCACAGTGGCCGGAGTAGGCTACTTCAGAGTAACGACGCTACGCAGCTCTGCATTTTATTCTTTTATTGGTGCTGCGTATTTACAGTGCTGAAGTCATTGCTATTTACACGGAGTGATGTGGTCAGTCGGTATCAGAACCTCCGAATGACTTTTGGCGCGTCTTTCCCCAACACAAAAGCCTTGGAAGCCCCATCCTCTTTCCCCTCCTCTTTCTGCGTAATTCCGGAGTTGGGGGGATGGGTCTCCCCCCCCTTACTTGCCCCTTCCTGTCCCACCTGGGACCCTGGCTCCGCTACCTTGCCTGAGCCTCGGACCCGACTTCCTGCTTCCCCACTGGAATCGGAGCTCCCTCTGCTTTCCCCTGTGGTCGGTGATGGGCTTGAACTCAAGAGGGGAGGGACTTCGTGATATCCCCTGTCCCTCACACAACTGAAAAGAGAACAGGCACTTACCAATACCCAACCAGTCACTTCATGTTTCTCAGGACCACCACGAGTCTGAATGGCTAAGTTGTCCCGATCTCCTGGAAGAAGCTCCATTCTTTGGACGCCATATTGACCTTTGATTATCTGGTAGATGAGGGGAAAGTCTTGGAGTTAAATTAAAAGTTCCCCCGCTCCAATTGCCTCTGGATTGCCCCAATACAGTGCTACCTCGGGTTACGAACATGATCCGTTCTGGGCCGTAGTACGTAACTCGAAATAGTCGTAACCCGAAGTGCGATTTTGCGCATGCGCAAAGCGCAATTTCAGCGATTTTCGGGCTTTGCGCAAGCGCAAACCGTGCACACCGCTTCTGCGCATGCACAGAACGCGTGTGTGGCAAAAATACTTCCGGGTTTGTGGAGTTCGTAACCCGAGGTGTTCGTAACCCGAGGCACGACTGTACCTTAATTTCCCAGAGTTTAAGACAGTTTGAAGTTTTACACATTTGGAGGAAATAGAATTCTATGGGAGGAATTCAGCATTGCATTAAGGCCACAGCTCTGTCAGGCCATGCATATTGACTTGCCAAATGGAAAAATCCCTCCCTCTCCTCCTCTGTGCGCTGTTCCGGGTGGTGCTCCTGACCCCCAATTTCGGCAGGGAGGCCCACTGCGCAAGTGGAAGATCTTGTGAGGGCCTTCTGCTGGCAGGACCAATTAGTTGATTCCCACCCATGGCTAGCAGCCATGATGAACGGGGTGCAGCTACTAGGCAAAAGCACTCCTGGCCATGGCTATGACCTGAGCATCCAGGAGCACAGCTGGACCCAAGCAAGTTCCCAGCGTGTAAACCTGGATCTTCATGGGCTAGTGCTGCTGCCCCAGCCCACAGGGACAGAATCCCTAATCATGCCTAAAGATATCTCAGAAACCTGGGAGGTTGGACAGGAATTGGGAACCGAGAGCCTCAAGACATAACACGCAGGCTCTTAGCCACCTCAAAACAAACCAAGACCGCTTTTGTCATCTGGTTTGAGCTCTCCCGCCTGATGCTTAGTCCTCCTCTCTAACACCCGCATGGGCGGAAGATCGCGAGAGCACTTGCAACGTATCTCCGTGTTTCCAAAGCCCCCAGAATATACTTGAGCTCAGAAGGAGGCATTCCTTAATACTTGTGCCTCTTCCCTACAGAGGCCCTAATATGGTAAAGTGCAACAGAGCTGGTTTTAGACGGATAAACAGGAATGAAACCCAGAGCTTGCATAGAAACCAGCTGGGGAGAAAAGGTGCTGGTGGAAGGCAAGGCACCGGGGGGGGGGGGGGTTGTATTCTACTTATCCACAAACTGCACAATCTCTTTTGGTCACAGAGACGGTAGCTTTGTTGCTGTAAGTCACTGTTGTTAAAAACTTCCCCGTCAAATATTTTTATTAGTTTTCTTTATAGCAAAATACAAATTAAAAAAAAAGCTCCCCTTTCAGTATTCTCAATTATGCTTGCAGAGCTCCGAGGGAGTGTTTGACTTGGCAATGCATTTAGATTTTCCCTCCTCCAAGCCTCATTCTTGTTTTGTCATGTTCTGTCCTAATCCCTTCCATTTATGCATTCGGAATGTCACCTTTCTCAGTGGTTATTTTCTCAAAACAATAACCTTTCCAATTGTCTGAATTCCCCTGTCCTCCTCCTGTATCCCTCAACGTGTCCTATCTAGGTTAGCACACAAAGTGCTCTTGCAGAGGACACAACCCGCCAGGGCTTTCCATGCGACGACACCCAATGGAATGAATCAATGGGAGCTGGGCATCTTGGTGGTTCTCTTCTGTAGATCTTGGGAGAACTTGGCAGTGCTCTGGTGCAGCACTGCATTTATTTCACAGGATCATTTTCAAAATTAACATCAAATGTCACTGACCTTGTTCCAAGTAAGCACTGGGGTTGGAACGCCAATGACCTCACAACTCAGGAAAATATGGGCCCCAGTCACATTCCAGATGTCTTTTGGGGGTGTCACAATGGACGGTCCTCGAAACAAGAGAAAGTCGGAAAGTCAGGCAATGCAGGAAGGAATTAATAGGATGAAGTGCAGTCGTACCTTGGAAGTTGAACAGAATCCGTTCCGTAAGTCCGTTCGACTTCCAAAACGTTTGGAAACCAAAGTGTGGCTTCTGATTGGCTGCAGGAAGGTCCTGCAGCCAATCGGAAGCCGCAGAAACCCCATTGGATGTCCGGCTTCCAAAAATAGTTCGCATGCTGGAACAGTCACTTCCAGGTTTGCAGCGTTCGGGAGCCAAAACGTTCGAGAACAAAGCTGTTTGAAAACCAAGGTACGACTGTACTGTCACAAATTCTTTAAAAATTAGTAAGTAAACAATATGTCATCCGGCTAAACTTGAGCTGTATTGTTTCATTACTGATCAGCCAAAACGGTTGCGGAACTCCCTTCCCACAAAGGGTCACCTGGCACCTTCATTGCACAGCTTCTGCCAAATGCTGTGGCTTGCAGGATATCTTCGGGAGGAAAAATGGCTCAGGAGCAAACCCTACACAAGCCTGGAGTGGAGTCCCTAAGATAGTTGGGTGCCTCCTTATCTGACTGAGCATCTGCGTTCCACCCAAAAGTGCCTATGATATAAGAAGCGAGTACTGAAGTTCTTGCAATTTGTTCCAGGGAGCTGTTGTATAACTTGAACATTAAAGATACAGCCTTGAAACTCTTGACTGAATAAGTATTATTTAAGGTATCTTGCTCTCCATAGCATGCAACTGTTCAGGAGATTTCCAGGAGTTCAAGTGCTGTTTTTTTCATTGGGCTATAAAGCTTCAAAACCAAGAGCTGGGCCCTGCTGATGTGCTCTTTTTCTTAAGGGCATCGCAAGACCTCTCCAGACTGGAGTTTAGGGGTGGGTGTTTTCTGCAACGTCTCATTGATGCAGCAATAGTGTACAGCCCATTGGCAGACCAACTCTGTGGCTCCCCTAAAAAAAGCTAAAAATTTGACCTCCTCCCTGAAAAAACTCAACAACTTTGACCCGATCCCCAAAAAAGGGGGTAGATCGCTGCCAGTTTTTAACTCTGTGAATAGGTCGCAGTCTCTTGGGAGTTGGCTACCCCTGGTTCTAGTTCAACCCTCACTCAGGTGGCTAATTGCCATGGGTTGGCCGGACAGTATCCAGCTTCTTGAAGGAACTACTGCTTGTCCAGCTTCAAGGGTCAACCTCATCCAAGCAGCAGAGATGGGAGAGCAAAGAGGGACAGCTGTTTCCTGTTTGCGAGCACCGCTGTGCCATTGATGTAATCAGCAGTATAGTCTGCCTCTGCACGATCACTCTTTGTACAAGGGAATGGCCTCCGGTGGCTTTCAGAAATGTCAACAAGACATAGAAGATGTTTTCCCTTCCCCCCAAACAAACAAACAAGTAGCAATATCTCCTTAAGAAACATTTGCCTTGCTTTTAATGCCCCCCCCCCCGGGTAAGGGAGATTATTTTCCCCTCCTAAGCTACTGTGTTACTCCTAAAGGATGAACATTGCCCTAGGATTTCAAGAGAAAAAAATATAACCAAGTCCTAGGAGAAGGAAAGGAAAGGGGGGGGGGAAAGCTTTTCGCAGTGCTCCAAAGTTTTATTTAGAGTGAAAGGCCCGGCCGGATTTTAGATCGCAGGCTAGAATCACGAGCTTCTTTCTCTGGCTACGCAGAGTTGGCTGGGTTGTGACCCTTTGTTCTATTTCCCTCGGATCTGCTTCAGCGTTGGAGAGGAAGTGGGTCCCTGGGGTGGTGTAACTGCCATGGGAAGAGACAGACCTTCGGACTCAAGTCAGCTACAGCAATCCTCGCGAGGAAGCGCTGCCAATCCAAGGCATCCAAAAACCATGATGTCAAGGCAGCCCAGGACTGAACAGCTGAGCGAAAGATGTTGTTATACATTTGCGGCGGGTGTGTGTGGGCGCAGACCTCCTAAACCAGGCACCCCCAAACTGTGGCCCTCCAGATGTTTTGGCCTACAACTCCCACGATCCCTAGCTAAGAGGACCAGTGGTCAGGGATGATGGGAATTGTAGTCCAAAACATCTGGAGGGCCGCAGTTTGGGGATGCCTGTCCTAAACCCTTAGGAATTAATAAATGGTAGAATTTTGATGAGTTGGGTTTTGGGATGTGAAGGGAGAGGTACAAGCTGCAGAAGAATTCCTGGGCTAGCCTATGCAAAAAAATGACCTGGCCTAGCTAGTGTCATTAAGAAACAATACAGGGCCGTTGGTAATGCAGGATAATTGAATTCCCCTCTTGTCCTCAGGTGTGAACAGAGACTGGGGATTGGGAAGGACTGGGTGTGTGGTGACAGGAAAAGAGAGTTTTGAGCAAGGGCTGCTGGGAAGAAGGAGGACTGGGATCCATCTTGGGCAGGCTGGCTGAAGGCCGGCTGGGAGAGATGCCTTGGACTCCAGTGCTGCACTGCTGTGGGGGAACAAGCCCCACTTGAGATGACCATGCTGTAAGATCTGGACTCCCTCCATGCAGACCGAAGGTGTCAATAGGTGAATAAACCATATTTATTAAAGCTACGATAGTCTCCAAAGGAACACAGACCCTGGGTGAGTGGCTGGAACCTCCTGGACACTTGCCCCCGCCCCGCTCAGCAGAGAGAGGGGGAGGCACCCAGCTTTTGTAAAAAGACCTTTATCTCTGTTGATTTGTATGATCACAAGGAAAAACCCCTGATCCACTGGACAGCCTTCCCAAGGCAGAAAAGGATTTAGACCTGAAGGGACCCTCTGGGAAATACAAATATGCAGTCAAAAGTCTGGGAAACACAGAAATTCTCAGGATTCTACAGTGGAAATAAGTGGCTTTTGCACAATGAACACTGAACCTTCTCTCCCTCCCTCCACCCCCTACCCCAATTTCTTGTGCTCTTTCTAACCATCCTGTAATCAACAATTCAGCCATTGAGCCTCAAGCAACACATACTTATGACGGACAAATAGTTTGCTAAACTGGGCCTGCAGCTATGAAGGCCAATGCTAGCATGAGCCAAGACACAAATAGGTAGCCAGTGAAGCTGTTGTGAACTACAAGTACCTGACAAAAGTCTGCTCATGTTTATGTATTTTCTCTGTTACTGGTAAAATAATTAATAGAGGGGAACCCCTTAGTCAGTTCCTGTACTGCCTTGGGCAACATGGGATGTATAGGTTAGTACTCCTTTCTACAGAATTGCAATTAAATATACAGACTTTGGAGATGGCAACATATGAATGGCTGCCAAAATGCACAGTATGTAATGAGGGCTGGGTACTTTGTTAGAATTGTTTTTTAACAATGCAAAGAGCATTACGTGCGGCCGATCATCCCATGCATTAAAAAGCAATAGTGACGTCTCCACGGGACAGGAAATGCCAATTACAGTTTGCGTTTCTATGGGACAGTTTCATACACTGCAGGATGTCAGTGGCGCACTTGCATCCTGTTGTACGCAGCGTCCCAACTGTGAAAGGCTGGGCATGTTTAGCCTGGAGAAGAGAAGGTTAAGGGGTGATATGATAGCCATGTTCAAATATATAAAAGGATGTCATATAGAGGAGGGAGAAAGGTTGTTTTCTGCTGCTCCAGAGAAGCGGACACGGAGCAATCGATTCAAACTACAAGAAAGAAGATTCCACCTAAACATTAGGAAGAACTTCCTGACAGTAAGAGCTGTTCGGCAGTGGAATTTGCTGCCAAGAAGTGTGGTGGAGTCTCCTTCTTTGGAGGTCTTTAAGCAGAGGCTTGACAGCCATATGTCAAGAATGCTTTGATGGTGTTTCCTGCTTGGCAGGGGGTTGGACTGGATGGCCCTTGTGGTCTCTTCCAACTCTATGATTCTATGATTGCACCTTGCAGGAGAGCTGTAGTCTGCCTTTGAGTACGTTATCTCCATTCTCTCAAGCACAGCTTCCATTTGGGACAATGCCACCTGAAACAGGCCAACACCAGCAAGCAAAGGCTCAGCCAACTCTGCCCTGCAACTGGTCCCCATTGCAATCCTACGGCCATACCAACGGCACTGCTTTTTTAAACTCATTCATTTCCGTTTTTCAACTCTGATGCTAACAGCTACCCCAGAAACCTTCAGCATCTACCGTTCCTTGCTTCCAGAGGATGAAACAGCCCACCAAATACCCACTTCTTCTTTCAATGGTTCCCTTAATGCCAAGGCAAAAGAGCACACAACTGCCCTGTGTTCTTCCTTCTCCCATTATTGTTTAAAATTCGTCCCAGGTTGTAAATTTCACTGGGAAGACGAATGCAAATAAATTTTGAATCTTCGCGAATTAAAAGCTAGTTGTGAAAGACTGATCCAAAATTATTTTCTTTTGTTGTTATTGTTGTGTTTTGTTTTGTTTTTAAACCTGTCTTCCACTTTGGGGGATTTTTGTTGCTCCTTGCAAAAAATTAGCTTGCTTAAATTTCCCTCACAATTGACTTCACTAATAGCAAACATGATAGGTCCCCCACTGTGTGAGTTATCCCATGTGATTAATTCAGGAAGGGAAAGTAGAAGGAGGTGGAAAGTCATCTAAAGACACTGTAGTCAAGAGAATCAATCGTGCAGATTAGGTTTTTTTTAAAACGGCGGCAATTTGCACATTATTAAGTGAAGCTTCTACCATAACAAAAAAAACCCAATATCAATTTAGAAATCAAATTTATTGAACAGCTGGTAGAGCCCTAGTGCCGTGTGCAAGCAATAACACATGATAATGAAAAGGACGTGCGTCTTGAACGAAGTTTTGCAGCTCTAATTGGCCGAGTGCAAAAACCAAAGTTCCTGTGCATGTAAATTTGCCACATCCAGGATGTTGAACGGACGTTGCTAGGAATCACTAGCAGGTGCTGCAAACCTTCTTATTTAGTTCTAGGAACTTCTTCTTAGGAGTCCTTCTCTGTCGATTTCCAGAAGGAGTGGTAAGAAGCATTTGATTGAGCACTTAAAATCAGGGAGACTGTTCCCAGCTTGCTTATTCTACAACCGTGGGAACTCTTGATAGCTTTCATTCCAGAATCACGTCCGCCTACTGCAGCACTCAGAGCTGTCTTGTGAGCCACGGATAACAAGCAGCAGGATTAATATGCAGGGCCTCGTTGCTGTCAAGTTGTGTTATGGCACCTGGGAGGTCGAGGCAATCAAAAACGCCCTTCTCATGTTAGGCGTTTCCCAGGGGGAGAAACCTCTTCATCTGCAACTGATTATAAAGTAATTTGTCTGAAAATAATGTCAGCTAGATTTACAGAGACTTGACAGGAGTTCTTCCTCGTATACCTTTTTTAATAAAAAAATCCTGTGTCAGATGTTTCGTCTCAACAAAAATGCATTAAATGAGTAAAAGAAAGGATCGTAACTCCCACAAGAAGCCTGTGTAACGGGCATCGTTCCAAAGGACTTGGTTCAGCAAAGGTCACATGCAGGCTTTCCAGAAAATATTTGGAATTAAAGCACATGTTTATTCGGAATTAAAGCACATGTTTAGAGGATTGTTGGAACTGAAGCCCTGTTGCCCTGAGTGACCAGACATTCGCAGCATTGTGAAACTTGGGGAGGCGGGGTGTCTTCTCAAAGGTTTTCTCCACCCCTCCATCATTAGGCTAACACCACAGAGTTTCATAGAATTGTAGAGTTGGAAGAGACCACAAGGGCCATCCAGTCCAACCCCCTGCCAAGCAGGAAACACCATCAAAGCATTCTTGACATATGCCTGTCAAGCCTCTGCTTAAAGACCTCCAAAGAAGGAGACTCCACCACACACCTTGGGAGCAAATTCCACTGCCGAACAGCTCTTACTGTCAGGAAGTTCTTCCTAATGTTTAGGTGGAATCTTCTTTCTTGTAGTTTGAATCGATTGCTCCGTGTCCGCTTCTCTGGAGCAGCAGAAAACAACCTTTCTCCCTCCTCTATATGACATCCTTTTATATATTTGAAGGATGTCATATAGAGGAGTTTCATGTGAGAAGTTAGGGAAGAAGAAGATGGAGGTGTTTTTTTTGGGGGGGGGGAGGGGACGACGACCAGAAATGGGCAACCAACATGCAGTGTCTCCCCTATGAAGAAAGATAGCAGCGTTTGGGATTTTATACTTTAGAGAAAAGGTGAGTTAGAGGTGACGTGATAGAAGTTTTAAAAAATATGCAGGGCATGATGAAAGTAGATAGAGATAAATTTTTCTCCCTCTCTTGTAAGATTCCTAAGTGGCCAATTTCCACTTCTTCCCTCCCACCTCCAGAGCCCCACCCTACCCCAGGGGCGTAGGAAGGGGGGGCGGTGGAGGCGGACTGCCCCGAGTGCCCTCACTGAGGGGGGTGACATTCAGTGCGCCGTGCGCCCGCGACTCCCAAGCCTACCCCGAGACGTCAGGGTAAGGGATGGAGCTGCGCTGCTTTGCCGGCGACATTCCTCCCTTCCCCCTTTTGTTTTGCCAGCTGGGGGAGGCTTGGGAGTTGTGGGCGGGCGGCGCACCGAATGTCCGCCATGTGCGGCTTGCTCAGTCCCCGGCTGCAGGGCACATGCGCCATTCCGGGCACCCGAGTGGCTATCCTGTGCCTGGGAGGGCACCCTCCTGCCATGCCCCCCTCAGGAGCATGCCCACCCTGGGCAGCACGGGCATATGCTCCACTGCTGCCACACTCCATTCCTGATATTCTAGAAGCTCCCAGGTGATATGATAGCCATGTTCAAATATATGAAAGGATGTCATATGGAGGAGGAGAAAGATTGTTTTCTGCTGCTCCAGAGAAGCGGACACGGAGCAATGGATTCAAACTACAAGAAAGAAGATCCCACCTAAACATTAGGAAGAACTTCCTGACAGTAAGAGCTGTTTGACAGTGGAATTTGCTACCAAGGAGTGTGGTGGAGTCTCCTTCTTTGGAGGTCTTTAAGCAGAGGCTTGACAGGCATATGTCAATAATGCTTTGATGGTGTTTCCTGCTTGGCAGGGGGTTGGACTGGATGGCCCTTGTGGTCTCTTCCAACTCTATGATTCTATGATTCAAGCCCCAGGCCATTGTTTTGGACTTTTAGATTTTCCTGCCTATCAGCTTAGGAAGTGAAAACAGAGTCACCCAAAAATGAAGCGGTGGTTTCTGCAATCAAGTCCTAAGGTGCGCATAAACCACTATCTTGTTTTTGGGTGGCCCAGTATGTCTTCCAAATTGATAAACACACGATCACTTGCATTCACTATTAGTATATGTTATGTTTATATGTGTATGGGGGGGGGGAAGTAAACAGAGAGAGGTGCTGTGATCCAGACTTCTTTGGTAAAAGTATACACTGCACTCAAGCAGCTCAGTGGGACAACCAGTGCTATAAAAACCGTATCTAGAAACAGCTGTGCAATTAAAAGGTTTAAACTATGCTTCCCTCAAAGTCACTGCATTTTTTTCGCCTCAGAAAAGAAAATAGGTGCAGCTCTTCACATTAACATTCCTAGCCGCTATTTGGGAGGTAGCTAGAAGTTGCTTGGACGTTTCTGGCTAGGAGTTCGCTATTTCTGAGTGCTCTGCAGATTCTTCTTGGGTGAGTTAGCACCGACTATATGCTTACTTGCTTCCCACATTCTCACCCTACATAAGCAGGTATTCCAAAAACTCCAAGAAGTCTCTTGTAGTCAGTAGGAAGCTGACCCAGGAGTTCAGATTACCAAGGGAAAAGGAAAGTCTTTCGTAAAGGTCCCTTGACACATACCTAGAAAAATCTCAAGCACCTGATCTCTTAAGCCCCAGACAATCAAAATGTTCTGCTGCCAGCGCTGTACGTACTGATGTTTCTTCATCAGGCCCTAACAAATAACAGCTCTCCATGTTCAGACAACAGAACAGGTCCGATATGATAAAATGTGCAACTTCTCTGCTTACAACCTATGTGTTTAGCTTCCTCTGAGCCCTTTCCTCCCAGCCTTACAGGACATCTCTAGCCTGTGTGGTCCAGCTGCCCTACATTACTTTGATCTGAATGTTCCCAGGCCACGTATGAGACTGAGCAGGGTGGATAAAAATCAATGATTTTTTAAATTTAAATCGGATTTTTTTAAATTTAAATCGATTTTTTTATTTAAATCGGATTTTTTTAAATAAAATGCTTTTTGAGGAAAATATATTACCATCCAAAGGTTATTTCATCATGAAATAAAGATTAGTTTTTTTATTATGTAGAATAAGGTTGTATATGTTTAATTTTGGGGGGTAAATAAATTCCATTAATCCATTCACAGTATCATGCTCTTCCAGAGGTTTTTGTAAGATTATCGGGCAGTTTCTCTGCTTACATTATCACAGATGCTTGGTTTACTTTTGCAGTTCTCAAAACTGAATTTGACTCAACAGAGATCACATGCCTCTTCTTCATAGCCAAAATGTTATGTAACATGAACAGAGTTGAGAAAAAGACCTTAATCCTATTGTTCTACAAACCTATGAATACAGAAACAACCCCTTCAGTGCTAAGTTTCAAGAAGTTCAGTGAATAGAATAGAAACAATATTTTTCTGATTGTTTGGAGTGGACAGTATTTAAGTTTTTCATGTGTAGGCTGGGCTGACAGTCTAAGTTTCTTAATATATATATATATATTGTTTTTGTTTAGCCAAATTAGTTAACAAACATGGATGTTTGTTTAAGCAAATAACATATGCTGTAATGTTATTGTTTCAGTTGAATAAATCTATTTAACTTGTTATTATTAAGGTAATGATTATTTTTCTCCTTCCTAAGTACAACAGTAAAGTTGTCCAAATATGAATGATTAACCTATTAAACGGGATAAAAAACTAATATGAAAAGTTGTTATTCTAAAAATCTTCATCTACTTGCATATTAAAGTTATACCAGCAAGAATTAGTCTTTATGTAGAAAACTATGATTTAAATCAAGCCTTACTGACTAGTGATTTAAATCGTGATTTCAATTGTGATTTCAATCAGTTTGATTTAAATCAAATCCACCCTGAGACTGAGCACAGCAAAACAACCAGCAAGTCTTTAATTTAAATTAGCTGCAATTGGAAAAAGCTTAAATTTCATTTCCCAGAATAATCATAGAATCATAGAGTTGGAAGAGACCACAAGGGCCATCCAGTCCAACCCCCTGCCAAGCAGGAAACGCCATCAAAACATTCCTGACAGATGGCTGTCAAGCCTCTGCTTAAAGACCTCCAAAGAAGGAGACTCCACCACACGCCTTGGCAGCAAATTCCACTGTCGAACAGCTCTTACTGTCAGGAAGTTCTTCCTATAATAATAGTGGCTCACCAGAACGAGGATACTGAAAGCCCCCCAAATGGACAGAAGGTGCCATCCTCAAAGACGAGAAAGGGAGAAGAAGTCATGCCCTAAGGAGGGCAAGCCTGGTACATTCCCAGACTTATTAACTATAAAAACTGGCACAGTTCCATTGCCATGACAGCAGGGTAAAGAATAAAATCTCCCCAATGAAAATAATAAGGATATTATGCAAGGGTGGGTACACTTTAAGCCAGCGTGAAAATATTCACCTTCCAGCTTCGGAAACAGCTTGCCTCAAGCAGAATGTGGATTATGATCATGCCCTCTGTTAAATGACAACAACTGCCCACGGGGAATCAGCCAGTCTAGAGAGCCACAAGTTCCTCAAACCTGGACTAAACATTGAGGCCACTCCTGGTAAAAGCATCTTCCTCAAGGACTAGTTTCTGAGAGTTCTGCAGCATATTCCCAGCGTGAAAGTTTCATTTTTTTTTCAAATTCATAGTTTGACAAGCAACTTATAAAGCAAGCAAGTAATCTCTCACAAAAAGAGGGCCTGTGTAGTCCCATTTTCCACACTTCCTGTGGAAAATATGCAGAGCGACAGAAGTTCCAAAATATCTTTTTAACCGGGCCCTTGAAAGAAGACCTTTGCCTGACCCTCTGGGCTTTCACTGCACACAAATGTCTAACCTGCCATGAACTGTAGATAGTTCTTTCCACTGCAGAGGATCAGAATAAATGGTCAATGAGATAAATGCTATCCTTCCAAGGATGAAATATCCACATGCACACTATTTTTTCGTGTATTAGGCAAATGTGGAAAAAAGGATAATCAACCAAAGTTGCCAAAAACAGAAAAACAAAACAGGTTTGGGAATAAACTGCTAGAACAGTGAAGAACAATGTGTCTTGGGGACACATTGACTGGGTTGGCTGGCAAGCCCGACCAATGTGCAACTGCACATCACTCACACATGGTTTGAGAATTATTGTGATAACATCTCACACGAATGGTTGGATTCTGTATCATTAAGTTGATGTGCCCTTCTGCTCTGAACCAAAGGCAGGCCTGAACGAGTGGTTTGATGCAAGGATATCAAAGAAGGATGCCAGAAACACTAAAACGGGCACATCTAGTGCTTTATTAAAGAAAATGTGACAATGCAACATGCAGAGCCTCACTGCCTTTGCAGACCCTGCACATACATTGCAACAGTGAAAGGTTGGCATGACTTGGTCCTGTATACCTGAAGGAGCGTCTCCACCCCCATCGTTCTGCCCGGACACTGAGGTCCAGCGCCGAGGGCCTTCTGGCGGTTCCCTCACTGTGAGAAGCAAAGCTACAGGGAACCAGGCAGAGGGCCTTCTCGGTAGTGGTGCCCGCCCTGTGGAATGCCCTCCCACCAGAGGTCAAAGAGAACAACAACTACCAGACCTTTAGAAGGCATCTCAAGGCAGCCCTGTTTAGGGAAGCTTTTAATGTTTGATGGATTTCTGTATTTTAATATTTTGTTGGAAGCCGCCCAGAGTGGCTGGGGGAATCCGGCCAGATGGGCGGGGTATAAATAATAAATTATTATTATTATATATTATTATTGTTTGCGCCCAATCAAACACTCATACATCCTTTATGCACAAAGCAGCCTGTCACTTTTCCCAGAACCTCCCATCACAACTGTCTGGGTGAGCAGTGTTAGAAACTGAGATATGCAAGCTAGGAGCTGAACGGCACCTTATGGGTGCAACAACGGAATGTCTAGGTGCGCTTTTTAAATAACAAAAATACAAAGCCAAAAATGAATGAACTGCCTCTAAAATATGATGTTCATTTCTCACACGGTCTAGTCCTTCCCCTGCCCACCCCCCTAATATTCTCAAGAGGGTCTCTTCTCCAGTCTTGAGAGAGTAGCTGGAAGTGGAGAGGCAGAAAAAGGTCCTCCTTTCCTTCCAGTCTGCAGTTTTAATCTGAAATCTTAGGCGCAGTACTGCAGCCTGAGCTCAGAAACTGCTCGCCCTAATGAAATTCCCTGTCACAAAATGGGAGTTTTGAACACTGTTGGTGAAGCCACAGATGGCAGCTATTCAAAACTTCCCTCTCTGGGCCAAGAGCCCAGCATCCTACGATCCACAGATAAGCACAGCCTCAAAACAAGCCTGTTAGCATATATCAAAGCAAGGAAACATAAACATCTATGAGCTCCTTCTTGCAATCAATGGCCAATTATTTGGGGGGTTATCCTGACTGCAGGCCTTCCAGAACATTTCACTTCAACACACCTTCCTCAGCTATAAAGACCACAGAGAAGTCTATAGTGGTGACCAGGGAATAAATGACCACTAGGAGGAGAGCAGAGAGAAGAAACACCATGGCAACAACACAACCGGATGTCTTCAACTGCCCCAGGTACAAAACATCTCTGTCCTGCTCTAGTTTCCACAACCAGAGCAGGTGCTGCAACCATCCAACAGCTGGACCCCATGCCCAAAGGCACACTCCTCCATTGTCTCCTGTGACAGATGGATACCAACAAGCTCCCCCTGTCACGCCCTGTTTTCTATAGTCAGCTTCCCCACAAATTAATGGTCCTCTCCAAACAACTGCATTTAAGTCCCATTCCTAAGCAAACTTCCTTGGAGGGACGCAGTGCCATTCTAAATATATATACACAGAAGAAAGCACCTCTAATTTCAATGCAACTTATTTGCCATAAGTATATTTATGACTCTCCTCCATGGATCACTGCCTTGTCATGGCGAAGGGGCTTGAATAACTCAGAGAAGCTATGAGCTATGCTATGCAGGGCCACCCAAGACGGACACGTCATAGTGGAGAGTTTTGACTAAACGTGATCCACCTGGAGCAGGAACTGGCAAGCCACTTCAGTACCCCTGCCAAACTCCGTGGACAAAACCAACAGGCATATAAAAGTTATGACGCTGGAAGATGAGCCCCTCAGGTCGGAAGGCGTCCAACCCAGTAGTGATGTATGGAAGTGAGAGCTGGACCATAAAGAAGGCTGATCGCCGAAGAATTGATGCTTTTGAATTATGGTGCTGGAGGAGACTCTTGAGAGTCCCATGGACTGCAAGAAGATCAAACCTATCCATTCTGAAGGAAATCAGCCCTGAGTGCTCACTGGAAGGACAGATCCTGAAGCTGAGGCTCCAATACTTTGGCCACCTCATGAGAAGAGAAGACTCCCTGGAAAAGACCCTGATGTTGGGAAAGATGGAGGGCACAAGGAGAAGGGGGTGACAGAGGACGAGATGGTTGGACAGTGTTCTCAAAGTCACCAACATGAGTCTGACCAAACTGCGGGAGGCAGTGGAAGACAGGAGTGCCTGGCGTGCTCTGGTCCATGGAGTCACGAAGAGTTGGAAACGACTAAATAACAACAACAACAAATATTTATGACTGCAAAGAGCCAGGATTCATGGCACAACTTGTAAGAGTGTTGCTTACGATTGCAGCCACCGAAAACCCCTCCCATTGTGCATGGGGCTAAGCAAGGTAGACTAAATTAATAGACGGTATGGAGAAATCGGAAGACATCACCAGGGAGAAACGATGAAAGGTTTAATTAACAAATTAACCAGTAGTTTATTTATTTAGCAAGTTTTATATAGCAAAAAATATATCTAAAGCATCTTACATTATATAGTGTAAAATATTAAAAAGAATAAAAACTGACTTTAAAACAGTAGACATTTATCAAAATATGTATAGATAAAGTCAACAGTTTTAAGAACAAACATACAAAACGAAATTACATGCTTGGGAAGGCTTGCCGAAACAAAGAAGGTTTTAGCAGGCGTATAAAGCACTAAGTAGTGGGACCCAGGTGGCGCTGTGGTTAAACCACTGAGCCTAGGGCTTGCTGATCAGAAGGTCGGCAGTTCGAATCCCTGTGACGGGGTGAGCTCCCGTTGCTTGGTCCCAGCTCCTGCCAACCTAGCAGTTTGAAAGCAGGTCAAAATGCAAGTAGATAAATAGGAACCGCTACAGCGGGAAGGTAAACGGCGTTTCCGTGTGCTGCTCTGGTTTGCCAGAAGCGGCTTTGTCATGCTGGCCACATGACCTGGAAGCTATACGCCGGCTCCCTCGGCCAATAATGCGAGATGAGCGTGCAACCCCAGAGTCGGTCACGACTGGACCTAATGGTCAGGGGTCCCTTTACCTTTAAAGCACTAAGTACAACATAGGTATTTGCCTAATATTAATCGGGTGGGAGTGCCATAGATTAGATGCTGCCACACTAAAAATATTGATTTCTTACAAGTGTGGAATTAATGTTATACAGCACTTGTAAAAGTGCTGGATCCCTAGGTCTAATTGATCAAGCGGCCACATGTGAGACGAGCCTGCAGTAAATCAGTTCCAGTAAATTGGTTCGGTGTTGATTATATTCACCCAAGGACTCTAAAAAGAACTCAACTGTTAAAATCAATGAACATGGTGACTTTTGTATATAATCTGCCTCCTTAACACAGAAATGGATAAATGGAACACCAGACATTTTAAAGACTCCCAAACAAGTCCTGGGAACAGCAAGGCAGGCAGGCTGATCTCAGGAAGGGGAAACAGAAAAGACTATATACACACAGTATATGAAGATAAACCAGAGGTGTCAGATCAGGTTCTGCCTAGGGAAAGAGCGCAACTTACTGTAATTCGGGCTGGTTTGTATTCCCGCAGGCTCTATTGTCTTTCCGTTCTGAAAATTTGGCAGTGCTTAACCTCCAGATATTATGGATGTTTTGCTAGAAGAACTGCTTTCCCTTTGCTGTTAGCCTCATTAGCACCAAGTCATGGGAAGAACATCAGCTATTTTGGCATTTTAAAACTAGGACAGCTGGACAGCTGGAATTCAAGGAAGGACAAAAAGAAGCGCTCTTTCCGCACAACACATAATTCAGTCAGGGAATTTACTGCCACAGGAAGTGGCGAAGGCCACAAGCTTAAAGGGCTTTGAAAAAGGATTAGATAAATTCATGGTGAATGGGCCTGCCCACGGCCATTAATCACAACAGCTGAATCAAACGTCCGTGTTCAAAGGCAGTGTATCTCCAATTCAGCAGGGGAAATGTTGCAAGAATTAGTCATGCAATAATTTCTACACAACACATTCTAATGCTTAAGCCAGCGGTAGGCAACCTAAGGCCCGTGGGCTGGATGTGGCCCAATTGCTTTCTCAATCCAGCCCACGGACGGTTCAGGAATCAGTGTTTTTACATGAGTAGAATGTGTCCTTCGCTCACAGGCGGAAGACCACCAGACAGTGGGACACCTGAAACTTGTGAGGCAAGATGTAGAAGCTGGTGAGGCAAGATCTTCTACAATAGCGGTGCAGCCACTGACAAAGCCCTGTCTCTCGTAGGTACCAACCGTCTCTCCACCCACTGGTGGGGAGAGACAGCAAAGGCCTTTCCTCCCCTTTTCTTAGGAAGCAGACAGGATCAAAGAGGAGGAGGGGCCCTTGAGACTCTCTATCTGGCCCTTGAGACTCTCTGCAGGCCACACACCCCTCAAGTTGTTTTTGCCTGTCTGGAATGTGCTCTTCAGTTGATAATGCCTCTCCTTTGCTTGGAAGGAGAAGGGTGTGCAAGTGTGTGGAAACTAGCCTCCTATACAAAGGTAAAACTTAATATCCTATGCTCTACCCACTTTCCCATCTAGCCCTGCCTACTACTAGCATGGAAGATTGATCAGAACGTTCCCCAGCACAGCTTTAAAAGGGCCAGTAGTTTGAATCGTGCCTGGAAGTGACCTGCTCACCAGTGCAGAAGCTACGCAAGTTAGGTATAATACAATGAGTGTGCACCTTCTAACCTTCTGGCACATGCCTCAGCCCAGACCCTCCAAGTGTCCCTATTTTCCAAGGACACCCCTGGATTTACAGAAGCCGTCCCAGTTCCTGATTTGATCCCAGAATGTCCCGCTTTTCCTTTGCACGTCCCTATTTTCATCGGAGAAATGTTGGCGGTTACGGGAGTTATGCGACCCCTGAGCCAAGGAGGTAAGTAACTATACAACCTTTAGAAGACATCTGAAGGCAGCCCTGTATACGGAAGGTTTTTAAATTTTTAAAAATGTTTTATTATGTTTTTATATACAGTGGTACCTTTGGATGCGAACGAGATCCGTTCCGGAGCCCCGTTCGCAACTAGAGCAGTACACAACCTGCAGCACCGAATCTGCGCATGCTCACCGTGCGCTTCTGCGCATGCACGTGATGTCATTCGGCGCGTCTGCGCATGAGCGGATCGCCGAACCCGGAAGTAACCCGTTCCGTTACTTCCGGGTTTGGCACGTTTGTAACCTGTGATGTACGCAACCCGCAGCAAACGTAACCAGAGGTATGACTGTATGTTGGAATCTGCCCAGAGTGGCTCGGGCAACCCAGTCAGATGGGTGGGGTATAAGTAAGTAGTAGTAATATAATAAAATAATAATAATAATAATAATAATAATAAAATTATTTATACCCTGACCATCTGGCTGGGCTTCCCCAGCCTAATAATAATAATAATATTGACTAGGATGTCCTATTTTCACTGGAGAAATGTTGGAGGGTACAATATGCTGGACCAATTGAAGCATCTGCAAACTTAGCTCCCTGAACAGCGCATGGCAATAAGCCAGTCACGATGTAACTGAGGCATGCATCCCCCACAGCCAGGTTGGTCTTGGAGCCTCCTCCCCCCCCCCCACCCCGCTCTGCCTCCTTTACCCAGATCCATTTATCCCCACTTCCTCCCATCTATGGCCATACTCTGCTTTAAAGAAGCAGACCTGATGCCGCGTTACTTTACAAAGGAAGGGAGCTGCAGCAGTTTCCCCGCACAGCCAAGCAACAGGAGCCCATCACCGAGAAACGAAGAGCAGGGCTCCTTTCCAAGGCTCCCACACAGGCCTGAGACCGAGCCCGCCCTATGAAAACAAACAAATCAAGTGCTCTCCCCCCCCCCCCCGACAGCTTTCTGGGAAAAACAGCTTGGCAGAGTCTGGCGCCTGCACTTTGCATCTGAACGTAGCTGCTGACTTCCACCTCTGCTCTGAGGGCTGGAGAACTGTGGCTAGTGGGCTTAAACGCAGGCCTGGCCATAGAAAGAGGGGTGGTCCATTCCTATACTATACAATATAAATAAAAGGGTGTAGAGGCAAGGAGGACAAAAGCAACACACATAGCATCTCTCTTTACGAGCATCTGTCTGCCTCTGTCTTCTGAATCTCTTCTGAATCAGCAACCAGGTAAGCCACCTTTTGAATTTCCCACAATGCACCCAATTTTACACCAGCCTGGGGCATCATGGGAAAGTAATCTGGTACCAGCTGGGGCCCAGCGCTGAATGGCAGTCACCAGAATATTTTTCAGGGGGGAGCCCACAACAGCAGACCCTGCAGAAGTAACAATGAACTTATTCCCAGGTATGTTTATAGGATTACAGCCTGACTCAAAGCCATGAAACTCAAAGCTATGAACCCATTTGCCTGGAGTTCATTGCTGGAAGTGCAATACACCAGTCACAATAGATGCTTACTATTCTTACCCACCCAGCTCAATGGGGCTTATTTGCAGATACTATAGTGTAGCAACCATATAGCCCAAACCCATTCATGTTTCTTCAGAAGTAAACCCTACCAAGTTCAGAGGGGCTGAGTTTTAAAATTAAGACTTAACACTTTAGGTGTGCATCTTTCACCCATTTAAAAGAGAACTAGGCAAATTCATGGAAGGTACCGCACCTTGCCGTTGTCTGGGTTGGAGGCAGTAGGCCTGTAATTGCCAGTTAGAATCACAGAATCGTAGAGTCGGAAGGGTCCCCAAGGGTCATCTAGTCCAACCCCCTGCAATGCAGGTATCTCAACTAAAGCAACCATGTCAGATGGCCATCCAACCTCTAGTTGTAGCATAGGAGCTAACTCCTAGGGGGTGAGGTCACTTTGCCCCCCATAAAATATTTGAGGGGGCCACCCGTCCCCTAAATTGATGGGATTATTATTATTAATAATAATTGAATTTATATACTGCACTATACCAGAGGTCTCAGGGCTGTTCACACATTTTTACTCATGAGTAAATTAAAAAAAATAAAGTTTAAATTGTCATCCAGCATTACCCAAGCCCTGAAATTTTATTTTGAAAGCTGACTAATTAACAGGTTCTCTCACCTACCATTTACATGCCCTAGGAGTCTACTGAGCAAACCCTGAGCACCCTCCCCCACAGACCCATGTTTAGTTCCATATCATTGGCTGCAATATTCGTGGGGGGGGGAATAAAGCCCATCTGTGTGTAAGTGTGCGCATTTTATGATTATGCGAGCCTTATTTTATTCAACTTGGGTTGACACCCTTGAGTTGCTGGGAATCACAGGTCCTGCGGGGGGGGGGGGGCTGCTTACAGGCGTCTGGCTGGCCGGAGGGAGCTGGGATGCGGGACTAAACGGTTCTTTGATCGTATGATCCACCCAAAGCTGTTCCCCACCCGCTTCCTCCCAAGCCATGGGCGTAGCCGGGGGTGCAGCTGCCCCCCATCAAGTAATTTTTTTTAAGTAACCAACTGCATTGCAAATAACTCTGTTCTGCCGCCTAACATAAAGGCTGCCCTCTCCCAAATAAATCCATGTCCCAAGCACCCTTTTCCCGCCCCTTTGCAAGCGGCGCCCCCTACCTTGCTCGCAAGGCCCCTTGCTGCGCTGCTCGACGGGGCGGTCGCCACGGCTCTGGGCGCGCAAGCTGGCCGCCCGCAGCTGGCAGCCGCTGGGGTAGGTGAGCCCGTCGCTGCCGCACACCGGGTAGCGGCTCTTGCAGGCGCACACGCCCGGCTGGCCCTTGCGCCGACGGCGGCACTCCAGGCCGGTGGCGCAGCGGCCCCAGCCGACGGCGGGCCCCGAGGGCGATCCGGCGCCGCACGCCTCGCCCTCGCCGCGCGCGCACTGCCAGCAGCAGCCGCAGCCGTCGCGGACCTTGCCCAGCGGGCAGCCCCGGGTTGGCAGCGGCGGGCACTCGGATAGGGCGCACGGCGGGCAGTCAGCGGAGGGCGACGGGTCGCCAAGGGACGCGGAGCAGGAGCAGAAGGCCAGCAGGAGGAGGAGGCAAGACGGCGCGGACCGGAGACGCGACATCGCAGGGAGGACTCGACGGGACGCTGCTGCTTATGCTGCTGCTATTCCCGCTCGGAGCTCGCGCTGGGAATAATCGCTGGGAGAAAAAGCCTGGCTTGGAAACTCCACCCCCTGATCCCCTTCCGCCCTTCTGGATTGGTTTGATTTGTGTTGTTATGTTCGGCGTGAGACAGGATGCTAAGTAGCAACCAAAGGCTAGCTTAGGCTAGCTAGACTTAGGCTCGTTGTCATCGTTTAGTCGCCTAAGTCGTGTCCATCTCTCCGTGACCCCATGAACCAGAGCATGCCGTGGGAATTTCTTCTCAAAGCCTCTCCTTTTTAATGTCCATGGAGTTTTCATGGCAAAAATACTGGATTGGTTTGCTAGTTCCTTCTCCAGGTGGATCACAATTAGTTTAAACTCTCAGCTATGACCTGTCCGTCTTGGGTGGCCCTGCACGGCATAGCTCATAGCTTCTTGGAGTTATTCAAGCCCCTTCGCCATGACAAGGCAGTGATCCATGGAGGGGAGATTTAGACTAGCACATCACTTCTTCTTCTTCTTCTTCTTCTTCTTCTTCTTCTTCTTCTTCTTCTTCTTCTTCTTCTTCTTCTTCTTCTTCTTCTTCTTCTTCTTCTTCTTCTTCTTCTTGTCTTCCATAAACACGGTTTTAACAATGAGTCTGTAAGTGGCTGTGGGGGCCAATTCTGGATCCACACGTCCACAGTGGGAACATTGGTTTCCGGGCGGGAGTTGATCACGGTGTGGATTTGCCAAGCATGCCTTCCTCTTAGCACGTTTCTCCCTTGCGTCCTGAGATCGAGTGTCTTCAAAGCCCATGACACCTTTGGTAAAGACTGTTCTCCAACTGGAGCGCTTGCAGGCAAGCGTTTCCCAGTTGTTGGTGTTTATACTACATTTTTTTAGATTTGCCATGAGACAGTCTTTCTCTTTTGTTGACCACCAGCATTACGCTTTCCATTTTTAAGTTTGGAATAGAGTAGTTGCTTTGGAAGACGATCACCAGGCATCCGCACAACATGACCAGTCCAACGAAGTTGATGTTGAAGAATCATTGCTTCAACACTGGTGATCTTTGCTTCTTCCAGTACACTGGTATTAGTTTGCCTGTCTTCCCAAGTGATGTGTAAAAAATTTTGGAGACACTGTTGATGGAATCTTTCAAGGAGTTGGAGATGGCATTTATAAGTGCTCCATGTTTCACAATTGTACAGTAAAGTTGGTAGTACAGGAGCTTTGTAAACAAGCATATTGGTTTCCCTGCGAATGTCCCGGTTTTCAAACACTCTGCACTTCAATCGGGAGAAAGCCGCACTTGCAGAGCTCAGGCGATGCTGGATTTCGGCATCAGTGTGCCCATGTAGGAGAAGTGATCAACATTTTTGCCTGTGGCACTCACTGCCACATGATGTCCAGTTCTCGGCGCCACAATTTTAGGAGGATATTGCCAAGCTGGAAGGTGTGCAGAGGAGGGCGACTGTGGAAAGCAAGCCTGATGAGGAATGGTTGAGGAAGTTGGGGATGTTTAGCCTGGGAAAGAGGAGTTTAAGAGGAGATAGGATAGACAGCAATCTTCAAATATCTGAAGGGCTGACACATGGAAGTTGGAGCAAGTTTGTTTTCTCTTGCTCTGGAGGGTAGGATTTGAACCAGTGGCTTCAAGTTACAAGAAAGGAGATTCCGCCTAAACATCAGGAAGAACTTTCTGACATTAAGAGCTGTTGGGAGGTGGGGGACTTTCCTTCTTTGGAGGTTTTTAAGCAGAGGTTGGATGTCCATCTACCATGGATGCTTCAGTTGAGATTCCTGCATTGTAGGGGGTTGGACTGGATAACTCCTGCGCAGGGGCGTAGCAAGGGGGGTGCATTGGGGGCGGTCCGCCCCGTGTGCCATCCTGGAGGGGAGTGACACTCAGCGCACCCCCGCGACTCCGAAGCCGAGCCCCGCCGCCCGGTAAATAGCCTCCCTCGGCATGTTCCTCTTCAGGTGGAGGCGAGGGGCGAGCCAGAGAGGGGCATCAGCGGTGGCCACTGACACGCCTCCCTGGCCCATCCCTCGCCTCCGCCCGAGCAGAAAGAAGCAAAGCACGCGCCGAGCAGGTGAGTGAGCAAGCTGCGGAGCGAGGTTTTTTACCGGGTGGCAGGGCAATGGCGCCTCCCAAGCCGCCCGGTAAAAAACCTCGCTCTGAGGCTTGCTCGCAGTTTGCAGGTGCCGCTCCAGCGCCATACGGATGGTGCCGGGATCCTCTACTCGCAGCTGCAGCCGTGTGCAGAGGATCACGGCACTGGAGTGCCGCCAGCGGCAACCCGCTACGTAGTGTGCATGCGCAGCTTCGCTACGTAGCGACGCATGCGTCGTACGTAGCGGCGCTGTGCATGCCATTACGTAGCGACACCCCGCCCCCAGGTGCACGTCAGGTTTGCCGCTCTGGGTGCCCAAGCGGCTTCCGACGCCACTGCCCCTGGGATCCCTTCCAATTCTATGTAAGTGATGGTCGCTGGCTTAGATGGCTTTAAAATGCCAGTTAGCTATGCTTTTATGTCTTTTTTTAAAAACGTTTGTTGCCTTGGTAAGGCAGCCTATCTGTGCTTTAAATAAGTAGCTAAATAAGCGACAGCTAAATAGAGCCTCCATGTTCAGGAACAGCATCTACTTCAGTATCAGAGGGTAGAGGGCTTGTTTGTGGCTTGTTTGTGACCTTTCCAGAGGCATCCAGGTTGCCAGTTGCTGCAAAAAGGGTGTTAAGACTTTCTTCTGAGCCAGTGGAGATTCTCCTTGTCCTTTTAAATTCTGCAGGAGCTTGAGGAAAGTTCTGTTCCCCTCTGTAAGCCGGAGCAATACAGAAGTGCCTTGGGGCATGTGCAGAGTGCCTCCCCGTCATCACCGAATAATGATTGCTATCCCATATATTTCTACAAGTGGATTTCTACATAAGACAGCAGACAACAACAATTTCTATGTAAGACAGTGTTGTTGTTTAGTCGTTTAGTCGTGTCCAACTCTTCGTGACCCCATGGACCAGAGCACGCCAGGCACTCCTGTCTTGCACTGCTTCCCGCAGTTTGGTCAAACTCATGTTCGTAGCTTCGAGAACACTGTCCAACCATCTCGTCCTCTGTCGTCCCCTTCTCCTAGTACCCTCCATCTTTCCCAACATCAGGGTCTTTTCCAAGGATTCTTCTCTTCTCATGAGGTGGCCAAAGTATTGGAGCCTCAGCTTCAGGATCTGTCCTTCCAGTGAGCACTCAGGGCTGATTTCCTTCAGAATGGATAGGTTTGATCTTCTTGCAGTCCATGGGACTCTCAAGAGTCTCCTCCATCCCATATATTAGGCAGAGTTTTTGTTCTGCTCGTGTAAGAGAAATGAATATATTTATCCTCTCCAGTTTCCTCAGGTAAGGAGGAAGTTTTTTTCAGTGCGGGAAAAGGAGTGATCAGGCGATAGATGAAGAGTGGTAATGAAAAATCAGTGAGATAATGCTCCTGAGAATGTGCAAAGGACCTCAGGCATGCCCAGGGGTGCCAACTTGAATAAAATATGGGGGGCATGGTGTAAGTCCCACCCCACATATTCAATCACATGACACGGTGCACACACAGCATTTGAATGGCAATACTTCGGAGGGGCCCAACCACCTCAAATATTTTATGGGGGGGGGGGTTAAATACCCCTCAGCCCCTAGGAGTTGGCTCCTACGGGCATGCTGCAGTTAATCCAGCCACGATTCAAACCCACAATCTTATTTTTCTTTTCATTTAAACCCTTGCGCCGGTCCCTGCAGTCTAATATTGAAAGGGCTTAAGACACCTCCGTCCCCTAGAGTTGGCACACCTGCTTCAGGTGGAAATTTTCTGCTAGATATCTGACAAAGCCATTTTTCCAGCTCCCAAGGCAAGCACGTTCATTTGGGGGTACAGGGGGTTGAGATCCCCACATTTCTTTGGAAATTCTCTTGCAAATCTGTGAACAGCGTTCCTCTCCTGTACTTAAAGCTGTTGCAATGCTATTTGACCCAACAGCGTCACCTACTGGCCAATGGTCACACCACACCCTGAAATACCACAACTTGCAATTCCAGAGAGGGCAGCACTGTTTAGTCTCTTGCTAAAAAAACCCCACCAAATCACCCATTAATTCAGACAAATTTTCAAACTGCGTCCTGCAGTTCCACAAGAGGTTAGCTATGTTTTCCACAGCAAAGACGTATTGCTAATGGCAGAAAACAAGCTTCTCGTCCACCTGTGATGGAGGCAGCTTGGGGAGAAAGATGTTGCCCAGCTGATGGGGTGTGTGTTTGGAGCAGGGCCGGATTTAGGTTTGATGAGACCCTAAGCTACTAAAGGTAATGGGGCCCTTTATACGTCCAGCTGTCCTTCCTCAACAACAAATTGTTGCTGTTTTTTTGTGTTGAATATATGCTATATGGTAATTTATGGACCTAATAGGTTTCAAAAACCATTTGCACATGTTGCCCTGCAACCAGTCCATGCAGAATGTAGGCACCCTATATATAGAAATGAGCAAACCAGTGATATTTTAGGGAGCAGGCTAACAGGTGGGGCCGATGACATCATAGGAGCCTACACAACACAAAACCCTGTTGCTGTATGTATGTTTTATTTTATTTGTTTTCTATCTTATATTTTGAAAATGTACATCCAGTTTTTTTCCTTTAATTTTTTTTTGGGGGGGGGCCAAGAGAGTGGGGCCCTAAGCTATAGCTTGTTTAGCTTATACGTAAATCTGGTACTGGTTTGGAGTGGCAGGAAAGTTTTTTGCAAGGTGTTCTGGGAAGAAGAAGAGAGAGAAAAGATTGGGATCCATATTGAACAGTATATTATCCCTGAACTTGCATTGGACAATACTATTCCATCCGAGAAAGACCAGTTTGAAATCCTGGAGAACAGCTGCATATGAATACAGAAGTTACTGGGCAAGATCAGGTGTGGGGAACCTTTGACCCTCCGGATCTTGCTGAAAATCCCACCCAACAGTTTCAATAAATCATTATTAGACTATAAACCAGTGTTTCCCAGACTTGGGTCTCCAGCTGCTTTTGGACTACAACTCCCAGCATCCCTAGCTAGGAGGATTAGTGGCCAGGAATGATGGGAACTGTAGTTCAAAAACAACTGGAGACCCAAGTTTGGGAAACACTGCTATCTATATATATATAAATGTAGAAGGTCCATGTTTGTTAGGCCGCGACGTTCTCTGAAACCGCTTGCCTGATTGCGTTCAAATTTGGTCACAGCGTCACATGGGGATATCAGAGTGTTTCCATGCGCTTAGATTGCCCACATGTCACACTTCTGCCACAAAAACAAGGTAAAACCCACTGGTTTGGAACCCTGAAATCAGAGGGCTGGGGAAGCTGGGAAATAGAAGGCAGAAGAGGTTGCAACACAGTGCCCTCTAGTGGTGGCTACACTGGTACTGCAGCTACTAGGCCAAATGGAGGCTCGCCTTTACAGACTAGGCAGAATGGAGGTGGGGACTCGCCTGGGTGTGGGTTGGGGGCAGGAGGGGACGGGATAGGTAATGGATCGGGACAGGGTGGGGGGGATCACAGTGATGAGCCACAGCAACGTGTGGCCTGGCCAGCTAGTCTATATATATATATAAATGTAAAAATTGTGAAATTCCGTTTGACACTTTTCTCCGTAACCGCTTGACCGATCGTCCGGAAATTTTGACAAAACGATCCAGGTCACTCCTAGAGCATTGTTGGGGGAAAAAATCCCTCAAATCGCACACCTGCCCAGGTGCAGACCTGCTTTTCCACCAAGTCAAACAGCGCCCTCAAGTGGCGTAGTACCCTTCTCCACCCCCTCCCTTCCTGTGAAATCTAAGCCACACCCACAAACCAAATGACATCATCATCAACCAAGCAAATCAAACCCCCAAAGCGGCCATTATCACACCACTAGGCTTTTCTTTTATGTAGGCCCCTGAATAGAAGGCAGGGATACGTAATGGGTCAGAACAGGGGGGGGGGAGACACAGGGATGAAACCTGCCCTCTCCACAATATCTCACCTCGGCTTTGCAGACTAGGCCAAGTAGAGGTGGGGGGGGCGAATAGAGGGCAGGGATACGTAATGGGTCAGAACAGGGGGGGGGGGCACAGGGATGAAACCTGCCTTCTCCACAGTATATCGCCTCGACTCAGGGGGACTCTGAGGCTCAGGGGGATCTGAAGGGGGGCTATTACCGTCCATTTCACATATACTACGACTGAACGCAACCCTCTGCGTCTTTTTTTAAAAAAACAACCATGCACTTTATCTCCCCAGTTTAAGTCCTCAGATATTTGCAGTGCCCAATTCCAACCCCCTCGATTTACAATCCCCTACCTTCCCCTTGCCACTTCCTGGGTTTTTTATGGAACTGAACAACTCGGTTGCTTCAGAACGCACCTTCTGTTGCCAGGCCCTTGCAGGGCCAGACAGAGGCCGGGGCCAGGTAGATAATGTGACCCTGTTTTTAACCCTTTTGTTACTTTTTTTCATTTTACTGATTGTGAATATGCTGACCGAGGCCCCCTTTGGATTCGGAGGCCCGCACCAAGTGGCCCATATGATCCCCCTCCTTCTGTCTGGGCCTGTCTGTTGCTACAGGGCTGTGGGGCTTTGCTATTTGACCCCCCGCCCTGATCAGGATTTTAAAAGTAGTTCTCTGGGTCCCAGGGCGCATCATCACCCCCGAACCTTAATCTAAATATATATAAATGTTCACGATGCGTGCACAGGGGCCAATGTATGGAGATACAGGGGGGAGGGGACAACAGAGGGCTCACACAAAAGTAAATACTGGGAATTGGAACCCAGAAACTGACAGTTCCTTCTCCAAACATAGCTGCCAAGTTCGGGCCTGAGAAATAAGGGACTGGACCAGAAGTCGCGCTGCAGCCATTTTGGAACTGGGCAAAGCAGCATCAAAAGTTGCTTCTGAGCATGCTCCGCCCAGTTCCAAAATGGCCACCGCGCCACAACAAACCGGGAAAAAACAAAATCCGTTTTTTCGGCTGGGAACAGCTGGAAAAACGGGGGTTTCCCGGGGAATACGGGAGACTTGGCAGCTATGGGTGGGAGCCAATGTAGGAAGATACCAGGGGTAGGGGCCAACACTTCCCAGGAACAACAGAGGGTTCAGACAAAAGTGCATGCTGGGAAATAGAACCCAGAACCTAACAGTTCCTTTTCGAGGGTGGGGGCCAAGGTATGGAGATACAGGGGGGAGGGGCCAACACTCCCCAGGGACAACAGAGGGAAGGGTAGCCTATGGAAACACAGGGATGAGCCGGGGTGGAGGGAGGAGGGGCAGGATACGTCATGGATCGTGACAGGATGGGGGGGATCACACGAAAGAACCACAGCAACGCGTGGCCGGGTCAGCTAGTAAGCAATAAAAATGTGTTGTTATGAGTTAGCATTTAATCAAGCCTTCTCATGCCTGGATCCAGCAAGGGTGAGCAGCTAATCAAGCCAGATTAGCTTCCTGTTGAGGTGATCACCTGGGTATTAAGAGAACAAAGGAAAGGGGAATCTGTGCTGAATGATAAATGGGTGGGGCCCCTACTTCAATTCTTAGACAGTTTGAAGTACTGTACTGTATAGAGTTGAGTTTTGCTGTGGTGTGACCAAGAAACAAGCAGAGAAAGAGACTGTCCCAGATCTCTGCTTACATCAAAGGCTGTGGCTATGCGAGAAACAATACCCTTTCGGGGTGCTGATGTTGTGAATCTCTCCATCGTAGGCTCAGGTTGTATATATGTGCACATAAACCATATATCATAGACACCATTGCCTCTGCTGTGCCTCATTCCAACAAGGAAACACAAATCCTGTATGGACAGTGGAGGGCTATCCCTTTATGTCTGTATTACCCTGAAAGTTTGGCACATCATTTTCTTGGTCTTACCCAAGGCTCCAGCCCATGTATGTGTTATGACTTTTTGAGGGAGGGTGTTCTAATGCCTTGGTTATTCTTCTACAGGGAAGCTACCATAGTTTTCACATATAAGATGAGGTTATTCTATTGAAAAGTTATGTTAAAAATTTGTTTGTACATCTGGGGAAAGATGCCTTGTTCTTTTGTGTAGATGAAATGTTGTGCGTTAAGATGGGGTAGACCAGGCATCCCCAAACTGCGGCCCTCCAGATGTTTTGACATACCAACTCCCATGATCCCTAGCTAACAGGACCAGTGGTTGGGGAAGATGGGAATTGTAGTCCAAAACATCTGGAGGGCCGAAGTTTGGGGGTGCCCGGTGTAGACTGTTTGCCTAAGCCTCCCTTCTAATTCCCGGATCCAGCTCAGATCCAATTGCTCAAATAGACAGGCCAGCCTGGTAATGGCCCACTAAGTATCAATCTTTAAGGTAACAAAGGAAGTGGTTCTGTGCCAGAGGGTAGATGGGCACAGTTTGTTAGTTGGACACAGTTTGTCTGTTCGTTGGAAAGACTAACAGAGTTTAGTTTTGTGAGCTGGAAACCAGAAGCAGGAAGGAGGAGGCTGGGCAGCTGAGAAACAGAGCCATGCCTGATTTCTTCTGGAATCCAAGGCTATGGGTATGGGAGAAATAAGTTCCTCTTGGGGTGTTAATGCTGTGAACCCCTCCACCACAGGCTCAGGTTGTATATATGTGTAAATAAACCATATATCGTACAGACACCAGGCTCCACTGTGCCTTATTCCAAAGGAAACACAAGCCCTGGGTTAAGCTCCTGGCATCTCACACTGCTCAGAGATTGGAGTGGTGTGCAATATATGGAACCACTGCAGAACTGCCTACCCCACCTATAAACAGGTAGGAGTTAAAACACATGCCCCAGTTCAATGAAAATGACACCCAAGTTACTTAACCTTAGCCACTGAAAGCCAGCTCAGAGCGGAAAGTTTTACAGTTCATCAAAAATATTTACACCATCATGATTCCAATGAGTCCATGCTGGACTTCAGTGGACCGTTGGCAAATTCCTGACCCCGCCAGCTTCTCCTTTCCTTCTACTAGCAGGCATCATAAACTCTCCTTTTCTGTGACACTCCCAGCTTTCTCAATACACAGTGCCTGGTTTTTTGTTTTTTATTTTAAAAAACGTACTGCTTTGATTAGGTTATCAAGATAAAAGTGATCTGTTCACCAGAGCATTAAATCACGTAGCGATGGATTATTTAAAGTATCTCGGTTCATTAGGCATGCATTACCTTTAACATTTGGCAAGTCTGAATTGTAGCCAGGTGGTGTCCCTTTGCAAAATGGCAAAGGATCTGGGGATGCCTGTTTAAGACGGTATGAAGTTGCCATAGGCCACATGTTGCAAACTACAACCCCCCCCCCAATCTTCTGCAGCCATCATGGCCGATGATCAGGGATAATGGGAGTTGCAGTCCAAAACAAATGCAGGTGAGAATCCCAATCTGATTGGTGGCAGCTCTTGAGAAGCCAAGGGAGTCTTTTCTAGCCTCACAACATGGGAGAGGTTGTAGCTCAGAGTGAGAAAGCGAGATAGAGAGCACATGTTTTTTGCACATACTGTAGAGCAGGCATCCCCAAACTGCGGCCCTCCAGATGTTTTGGCCTACAACTCCCATGACCCCTAGCTAACAGGACCAGTGGTCGGGAAAATGGGAATTGTAGTCCAAAACATCTGGAGGGCCGAAGTTTGGGGATGCCTGCTGTAGAGGGTCCAAACCTCAGCCCTTAAATTTTAAAAGGAGCTCATGTAGCAGGAATGAGAAAGACCCTGGAGTCAGAAGGGACAATACTAGGCTTAGGGCAAGTATTGACCCTTCAGATGCTCCCATCAGCCCCAGTCAGCATGGCCAATAGTCAGGGATGAGGGGAGTTGTAGTTCAGCAACAGCTGGGGAGCCACAGGTCCCCCACCTCTGGCTCAGGGACTAGCAGTGTAGCTTCATATGTACGGTAGATCTTTAAACTGGGGATACCCAAGGTATTATGCACACACGCCACCTGCAAGCTACGATTTGTCCCCCATCCGCTGGAAGGTGGAGTTGAACCCCTACCCCAAGCTCAGGCAGAGCCCAAGGGTGATTATCATAATTAAACCACTGTGCCACACATTTGGAGCCTAGAACGGGCGTCCGTTAATTACTGTGGCTTGGGAATCCCTTGTTTGCGTGGCAGCCGGAGAAACTAGGAATAATCCACCAACTGATCCAAAATAACTGACCTTTGAACAAGCTGTCCTGCCAGAGGGTCAATGACCCTGCTATGATTTGATTTTAATGAACACTTTGTACCTGCTTCAACACCTGAAACCATTGTCCGTCATGCCAGGGAACATCACAGGATAATAAACCACTTGCCAGGTGAGCAGATGGAAATAAGACGCAGCGATGCAAAGAGACGACCATCCAGAAATGATGCAATTAAACAGATGCTTAATGTCAGAGGGTGTTGCTGCAGCCATCGCGTGAGATGCATATATAAATGGAATTGATGCAGAGAGCTAGAGAAACTCCCGCTCCTTCAAGATGGCCAGGATTCTGTTCCTAGCGTCTTTTCTGCTCTTAGTTGCAGGTAAGTCCGTAGAATTAGTGGCGCTTCAGGGACCAGAGGGCTGGTTCATGCAGACCTTGTTCAGCACCTGAAGATAACACATGTAGCTGGCAGATTCTTGTTTAGTGGCAAGTGATGGTTTGCATGTATGGAAGGGCTATTGCAGGTTGAAGACCACTGGTCAAAAATCTGTATCTCACCTCAGTCACAAGGCTCTTAAGTGGAGGCGATTTATAGATTCAGCAGATAATTTTCAAGGGCTATGGAAATCACAAGTAGAACACACGAGTATGCACATGTGTGTACACAAATGTGAGCGGGATGCGGGTGGCGCTGTGGTCTAACCCCTGAGCCTCTTGGGCTTGCTGATCAGAAGGTCAGCGGTTCGAATCTGCACGACGGGGTGAGCTCCTGTTGCTCTATCCCAGTTCCTGCCAACCTAGCAGTTCAAAAGCACACCAGTGCAAGTAGATAAATAGGTACCGCTGTGGTGGGAAGGTAAATGGCAGGGATCCCCAAACTTCGGCCCTCCAACTGTTTTGGACTACAATTCCCATCTTTCCCGACCACTGGTCCTGTTAGCTAGGGATCATGGGAGTTGTAGGCCAGAACATCTGGAGGGCCGCAGTTTGGGGATGCCTGGTAAATGGTGTTTCTGTGCACCCTGGTTTCCATCACAGTGTCCCATTGCGCCAGAAGCAGTTTAGTCATGCTGGCCACATGACCCGGAAAGCTGCGGACAAACACCAGCTCCCTCAGCCTGAAAGCAAGATGAGCGCTGCAACCCCGTAGTCACCTTTGGTTGGACTTAACCTTTTTTACACAAATGTGTGTGCAAGCAATGGGGTGCCAAACCCAGGTGAAATAAAGCCTAGCTTCCCCCTTGCCTAATGATCCTTTTATCTTTGAACTAAGCATGCCACTCAGAAAGCTTTCTTCTTTTTTTAAAAAAACCCGAAAATGCATCCTGCATTTGGCAGGGCAGGGAGGTGAGAGAATGACAGCTGCCACCCCTCCCTCCAAAATAGAGCTGGTGCGTCAATATACAATGACTACATCCAGGCCACCACAGGAAAGGCAGTGGTAAAGTAAGATGCTATTTATTCCCTTATTTTGCAGGTGTATATCCTGACTTGCTACCAGATGACAAGCAAGAAGACTTGCAAGGAGGTAATACAAAATTCTACAATTTATGCACAGGGATGGGCACCCACACAGTCCGCTTACTCCCTTGACCGATGGATGTGTCCAAGGGGCTTCCATTTGAGCTCCATAGGCCCAGGTCAGTTGGCAACTGAAGCAGCTGCTTCTTAGTTGGAAGCAGAATAGAGAGAGAAGCAACCTCCTTTCAGCTGCTGCTTTTCCAGCTGGTAGAAGGTGATAAAAAAAACACGGGAGGAATATTGTGCTGTTCCAATAAGCTGGATGACTTAAGAAAACCAAACAAACCCATTTTAATGATGTCAGCATGATTACCAAAAACGAACGGCAATGGGGGAAAAGAGAGAAACAAACAAAAATTTTGCACAAAGATTGTGGAGAGGTTATAGGACATTGCATCAAGGGATCATTACCCCCCACATCCCAGTGTTTCCCCCTTGTTGCAATAAATCCAGATTTGGGAGGATTTTTTTTATTCTTTTGGGTACGAAATTTTTGTTTTTTAAAATTCTGCATTTAAGTGTCTCCCACTGATAATACTTCTTTGGCAGTGTTCAGCCTGCTTTAAATGCAATATTACTTTTTAGCAGAGGAAGCAGCTAAGCAAAGATGGGAGGCCGTGGACTCAAGACCCCCCTCCCCCCAAAAAATATGGACATTGGAGCAACACTTTCTCCTGCCCATATGCCCGTAGCTAGAAGTACCTCAAAATCAAACTGGCTAGAACTACATGAAATTTTGGGATTAGGCTGAGCTACACTCTTGACTAGATGACTCTCATAGTCCCTTCCAACTCTACACATTTATGACTCTGATTGCACTGGAAAAATCTGAGGAGCTTCTACCCTCCTCGATGTTGCCAGGTACGTGGCATTGCTCCTGGGAGATCTGGATCAGGGCCCCTCTTTGGGATGGACTTCTGTACCCGCCTCTTGCTGACAATGCTAAACGTTTCCCACATTGCATCGCAGATACTAGATGCTCCTAGCATCTCCTTAAAGCAAGTAAGTAAAGAGGACAAAACATTTCAATGCAGATCTTAAATGCTTTATTGCCATACGAGATGGTGGCTTCTGTTCTAGTTAACAAGTCAAGTGCTCCATGGATGAAAGAGAGGGAAAGAGGCTGTGACTCCAGAGGTGAAACTGGGTAGCCGTGAATTGGGTTCTCAAGGCTGTTCAAAACGGGACTCAAGGTCAGTGGCAAGAATATTAGACAAAGGTGGAAGTCGCCAGCTAACAGAGGCTGCGGTTATACCTGAGCATGTGCCACAGGCAAACACTCTCGTCTGTGAAGCCCTCCTCGGCACCTGCTCGACTCAGTACGTCTCCTGGGAGGAAAGGGGACTTGGGCATGCAGAGTGGCAGCCAGAGGTACCGCCGGGCCAGGGGGCTCAGGGTGGGGAGCTGATCAGTTTGTGCCTCCCACCACTGAGGCAGGGAGACATTTGCAGGAGCCGCCTGCGCCAGGCGTTGGTAGCGGAACCACTCCACCTCTGCCACCTCTGCCAGCCCAGGGATCACCTGTTCTTGCTGCAGCTGGCTCCATCCCACAGCGCCCACCTGCTTGGGATCAAGGGCCCGCACGGCCTTCAATGTGGGCACGGCGGGGTGAGAGCTGAGCAGGTGCTCCAGGCGGGTGAGGCTGCAAGCCAGGACCTCGCGGAACTGTGATGCGAGGCAAGGCGGGCACAGGGCCAGCTGCCTCCTGGTGTTTGGCCCAAACCCCATGTCCAAGTGGTAGGAGAAGGCAATGCGCAAGGCCTCCAGCTCGCCATAGGCCCGGTGCGCTAATGGCTCCCCCACCTTGTGCAGGAACTGCACCGTGCTCAGCAGGACTGCCCCGTGCTCTGCTGCAAAGGTGGCCTCCGCCAGCAACTCCTCACTGTTTGACCCAAGGAGCGCCTGCAGTTTGGCCATGGCGGCACCCTCTTCTTCATCGGCTGCCATGAACTCCATCAGGATGGGGAGATGTTCTGCGACGACGGAGGCCCTCTCCAGCCAAGCCTCTGGCCCAGTCCACCTACTGGGAACGGGCAGGGAGAGTGCCAGGCCGCGCTCTCTCAGGAACAGCTCGTAACGGTGGCGCAGGGCAGCCTGCCGCCCGAATGTATCCTCCAGGAGATGCAGCACAGAAACCAGCCTTTCCAACTTATCGGGCCACAGCTCCATCACTAGCTCCAGCTGGTGCGCCAGGCAGGGGATGTGAAGGGCAGTGGGCAACACCGTGCTTAGAATCCCGTTGGCCGCAAAGGCTTGGATCATGTGCGCATTCCCAGAAGTGACCACAGCCAGCACCCTGTGGAACAAGACGTGCCCTTCGCTCAAAACACCCGCGACAGCCCGGGCCACCAAATGGTGGCTCAGCTGCTCCAAGAACTCCACACCAAGGAGCAGCGGAGACTGCCCAGGCCTGTCGAGAGGCAGGACGGAGATGCCAAGGATGGCCCGCCCGTCCCCTGTCGTTGCCTCATGAAGGAAGACAAAAGTATCACGGTGGTGGAGAACCTGCCGGAGACCCGATTTGTGGCGGCGGCGCAAGGCTGGGAGAACGCTGCGGTGGAGCTGGGCCACGGATGGAAGCGAGCGCCTCACACCCAGTGGGCGCATGATGAGAGCCTCGAAGAAGCCTGCCTCAGAAAGCGGGACGCCTGTGTGGGCCAAGGCCTGCACCAGGGAGAGCAGGATTGGGTCTGGTTCGGGGATGGATTCCGAGCGGCGGCACCAAGCTTGTCCCTCAGGGCGGAGGGATGAGGCCGAGGCCTGTTTGCGAAGCAGAGAGCCCCTGGTGGAACCGGCATCCGAGCGGCGGCGGCGGCTGGAAGGACTGTGGGCCGGTGACGACTCCTCAGAGTTCAGGGAGGGATGCAGGGTGGGCTTCCTCAATGGAGTTGCCATGGTTGGCGCAGCTGTGGAAGAAGGTGGACGGGATGTCAAGAGAGGGAAAAGACGTTTGTTGTACCTGGAGCAAAACTCTTTAACATTGGGCAGAGACACAGCATACACATCACTTCCCCCAAAGAATATTGGGAACAGGGGGGCCAACCTGGACAAAATATTTTGGAGCCCCCCAAGACATGGCACACAAACATCATTTGAATTGCAAGGTCCATCAACTTTGCGTGCCCCTTCCGGCCCCCTCAAGTATTTTATGGGGGGAGGGCAAAGGGACCTCAGCCCCTAGGAGTTGGCTCCAATGCCTGGGAACTGGATGCTGGGAAGTGCAGCTCTGTGGGGGCAGGGGGGCAGGAAGCAAGGACCCTTATAGGGAAGTTGTATTTTTTATAAGTTTTATTAATTTTTTAATGTTAAGAACCGCCAGCATTGTATTTTCAAAATAGGAGCTGTAGAACACCCAAACAAGACAATAACTATGTTGGTGTCAGTATAACAAGTCAGTATAACAAGTCATGTGCTTTCAATGTGCATATGTTGTGGGTCTGCCCACTGCTTGTGGTTGCAGGACCCCCACCCCACCCCACCCCACCCATTTTCACCCAGTCAAGAAATAGCAGCAGCAACATACTAAAACACTATATTTCACAGCTCAGCTGCCAACACACCCAGGTCTCCCCATCCCATCCCTATAAATGCAGTGGCGCATAGCACAACTGTTTGCAGTGTGCAAATCTTTGCCTTAACACACTGCGTCTCTATCAGGAAAAGCATTGGCTGCTACACTTCTGAACAGCAGCAAGCATGGAACAGCAACGAACCAGGAACCCAGAGTCTCTGAAACAGTTTTCTTCCCCATGTAGGGTTGCCTTTTTGTTAAAGGGGAGGGAGAGATGCTAGATTTTAGCAGCTAGGACGCAGCAGGTGGAGGTTTTCTAAGCTTGCTGTACTGGGAAGCTTTTCTCCTGCTTTTTTTTCTGGGTCCTACAGGAGTGGGAGGCACAGAACTGTCCATTAAGAGGCAACAATGGGGCAAATGTTTGCTCATTGTGCAGGCTTTTTACTTTTACATCCACACAGTCCCCTAGGCCACACCGTACACTGAAAGCCCTCTTATACCCCTTTAAATAGTCCCGGCTTCCCCCAGAGAATTCTAGGAGCTGTAGCTTGTTAAGGGTGCTGGGAATAATAGCTTTGCAAGATGGCTAGGGAGCAGCTCTCAGCACCCTTAAACTACAGTTCCCAGGATTCTTCAGCGGACAGACCAGAACTGTTTATAAAATGGAGAAGGCTTTAAAAGTTTGGTGCAGATGTGAGGGTCTTTCACCCACACCCCCAACCCAGTTCATCTACTTCACACTACCCAACAGTACAGCAAGCCCTACCAGAGAAATCCATTTACACATTAAAGCCACTCTCCTCTCATGGCACATTATGCCCACCTAAACTTCACCCACCAACCCCAGAATTGCTTAACTGTACAACAGCTCCAAACCAAAGGCAAGGCTCTAGAGAAACAAGTATCTACCTTTCTATCTCCCTTCACAAACCAAGCCCAGAACCTTTATTCCTCATCTACAATAAACACAGGAAGGCACATACCGTAGTTCCCAGCTAGCTAGCTAGCTACCCACTCCTCTTGTACAACAGCATCCAAGTGAATCTCCCTGAGGGCCATCCTTGCTGTCTGCCTCTTTTATGACCCCAGCTATGTTTGGCTCCACCCATCCACTTAGGACTCACTTGTTCCACCTGGGAACGAGGCAGGCTTTACCTGATCAGCCAAAACAGGCACAGTCAGTGGTGTTGCTAGACTTGTGTGACACACACGTGTATAAAAGAGAAAGGAGGCAGTTGCTGTGTTTGGAAGTAGACAGAGATTAATTTCTGCTTCATTCATTCTATGAATCATAACACCAAAACTGGGCTGATTGTGTGTGTGTGTGTGTGTCTCAAACTGGCAGTGCTGCATCTGACAAGTTGATCTCTGGAGGGTGTTCAGAAAGAGTGTGTGTTTTTGTGTCATCCCTGGAAAGTGTGCATAGGGATTACTCAGTGCTTTTTTCTGGGGGGACGCAGGGGGATACATACTCCTAGAATCATAGAATCATAGAGTTGGAAGAGACCACAAGGGCCATCCAATCCAACCCCCTGCCAAGCAGGAAACACCATCAAAGCATTCTTGACATATGGCTGTCAAGCCTCTGCTTAAAGACCTCCAAAGAAGGAGACGCCACCACACTTCTTGGCAGCAAATTCCACTGTCGAACAGCTCTTACTGTCAGGAAGTTCTTCCTAATGTTTAGGTGGAATCTTCTTTCTTGTAGTTTGAATCCATTGCTCCGTGTCCGCTTCTCTGGAGCAGCAGAAAACATTACACACATGTCTCCTAAACATTTTGTGAATCTAAGTTTGGTCTCATTGAGGGGCAGTATTTCAATATGAGTAGGAAAATGAGAGTGCCCCTAAACTTTTTTTGGGGGGGAAGAAAAAAAAGCACTGGGCTTACTAACTTCTTTTGGGAAGAGGTTTTGCACCTTTAACAGAAATTTAACAGGTGAAGCATTTCTTGGTATCAAGGTACAGTCATAGGAAAAGCTTTGCTGGGGAAAGCTAATCAGGTACCGAAGTTGGCTTGCCAGGGAAAAACAAAACAAAACTGGAAGCCTTATGCATGGCTAGGAAGGCATTTGGATTAGAAAACTTTTTTAAAAAAAGTTCAGGGAGACAAGGAAGCATTTTGACAGCTGTGTCAAATGTAGACAAGTTACCATCAGTGCATTTCTATACTGGAGAAAACATCACCTGTTAATTTATGCCTATTTTGTAGCTGTTAACAGCCACACAGCCACTGCTTCTTAAAAAGAAAAGGTGGCCATTCTCACAGTGAGATAAAACCCAGCATTTATTTCACTTTAAGGTGACAACAATGTTTAGAAGCCAAACCAAGCTGGGATTTTTTTTAGTTCCTTGAGATGCTGTGGGACAATTGAGATTTTTCTGCCCCTGAGTATCTCCTTGGTTTGACTTAAATGTTTATTTCACTAATAATATCCCTCATTGTTGGGAAGATAGGGACTCTGCAACAGTGGGACCAAGGATCTCTATCAGGAAATTCTCAGCTCCATCACCAAACCACAAAGCCCAGGAGGAAGCCATGGCAATTAAATTAAACTAATACTAAGACCATATTGTAGCCCATGGGTAGGCAAACTGAGGCCCGGGGATGGATCCAGCCCAATCGCCTAATCTTCCGTTGTTATCCAGCCTCTGTGGCAGTTTATTAGGGTCAAATCCTTTAAAAAGCTCAACTAGTTCAATCCTTAAAAAAAGCTCAACAACTTAGGGGTAAAATCCTAAAAAAAAAGCTCAACAACGCATGTTCACTTCATCAAATCTGGCCCTCTTTGGAAAAAGTTTGGGCACCTCTGCTAAAGGCAATTCAGTGTTTCATGTCCCTGAAAAGACTATTCCAGATTCATCTGCTTAACCTCATAGAATACCATTTTCATGTTTTCATTTCCTCCAGAGGCTGATGAGCCTGCAAAAGCCACGCCCCCTGTAATCGTAGTTACTGGAGTGATACGTGGTGAGTCCACACATGCCTTCTACAAGATGTAATGTCATTGATAAAAGGAGCGGGCAGCAGTGAGGAATGGCTTAGAGACTTAGAGCACTCCTGGGTCACAAACCACCATGAGGTCCATGAGCCTAATTTTTAGTGGTCCAGGGATTGCCTGTAAAAATACAATAAAAACCATGCGGCATGTTACAGTTGCTGCAGCAGGCAGAAAGACAGGGACCCTGTTATCTCTTTGCAGTGTGGCTGCGGAAGGAACTGGGTGTGGGGAGTTTGAGTGGGCAAACGCCAGGAAGCAAAACTATGAAACAACCCCTCTCTTGGCCTTTCTCAGCCTCAATTAAAGCTTCCAGGGCTGCTTTTCCTTCTTGTTGTTTTTTAATTGAGAGACTGACTCGAGTAATGCCTAGGTTGGTCCTGACACACAAACTAGACAAGATCTGTGATGGGAGTTCCCATATTTTTCTTCACATTTTGGCAATGCGGGTTCTCTATTATAGAGGGCACGGTTTGCGGTGGGGGCTAGCAAACCACGCCTGTGTCAAAGGTGGGGGCATGAGTGGCCACTGTTTGATTGGATATGAGCTGTTGTTGGGCATAATCGCATGTATCAGTTTAGTAAGTCAAGCCCCTGGGGTATAAATACTTAAATGCTTGGTTTTTTCCTTCTCTTTGGCTGCGTTTCTGATCCCCACCCTCCCTCCGCTGTTTTTAGGCCTCTGTGTTGACATTGCTATGACTTTGTTGGTCGCCTGTATTCAGGGGCCGGTAGGAATCTTTCCCATTTGGCTGATTGGCTGGTGCCATCTGGGTTTTCGCCTACTGCGTAGCAAATAGTCACAACTTGTAAGGTTGGCGGTTAGGCATTGGTTATTTTGGTTGTATTAAAGGGTCTTATTGATTAAGTTGGCCCCAAGTTTATGCCTGCGTGGTTGGGGAAATCCCGGTCAGGAATACAGGGGCTCTATGCTGTGTCCGTAACCCCAAGGTTTTGATGCCTCTGGGAGCCTGAAGGGAGAGGGGAGAGTTCATTGCACCCAGGTCCCCGTCTCTCCCTGTTGGATTTCCCCGTGTTGACAAGGCAAGCTATTATTATTATCATTTCTGTCCTTAGGTGACAGTTGAGAACCAATGCCTACGCAACCACTCACATGTTTTGGATTTAATAAAGTTGTGGCCAAATTCATGCCAAAAACCATTAAACTTAAATCCTGTCTATGTTGTGATTTATTTAGGGGGGTGGTTTGGGGACCTCCACACGCAAATAACAGCTGTGGAGTGTGGGAGAAAGGGGAGGGTTGTGATGAGGTCACCAGGGTTGGGTTGATTCTTCCTCCCATTACCATTTTCTCAGTAGAAAAATGGCCTCCCCACTCAGCTGCTATTTGCTTTGTTCCTATAGATGTTGAGACCACAACGGGAAATGTTGAGACCACAACGGGAAATGTTGAGACCACAACTCCAGTATCAACACCTGGTGAGCATCTTTTTGACGGTTTCATTTCATTTCATTTCCACTTTCTATATTGCTATACCCAAGGCAGTATACAAGCTGAAGAAACAACAAAATAGGCAACAAAGATTGCACACCTTGTAACAATCTGATCCAATGCAAAAAAAGCCATGATAAAAACATATCAGTAAAACAAACAACTGACACCAAATAAAGTAATATATTCAGTGATCCATTGGAATTTAATAGTACTGTACACAATTAAAATTAATTGTGCAAGTAAAATCAAAGTGCAAGTAGATAAATAGGTACCGCTCCGGTGGGAAGGTAAACACCGTTTCTGTGCGCTACTCTGGTTCACCAGAAGCGGCTTAGTCATGCTGGCCTCATGACCCGGAAGCTGTACACTGGCTCCCTCTGCCAGTAAAGCGAGATGAGCGCCGCAACCCCAGAGTCGTCCGCAACTGGACCTAACGGTCAGGAGTCCCTTTACCTTTTTACAATGCATAAAAGCTGCACATACACTGCTACTTGAAAACTCCCATCCATCATTTATATCCTACAAGGGAATGTCCAGGGTTCTCCTCTCCTCGTTTTATTCTCATGGCCACTCTGGGAGGTAGATTAGGCCAAGAGACAGTGACTGGCCCACAGTCATCCAGTGTGTCTCATGGCTGAGGGGTGATGTGAACCCTGGCCTCTTATTTCCTAGTCCAACACTCTAACCATTACACTACACAGGTGTATTTTACCAGTGTTTTATTTCTCTATAGCAGTTTTTCCCAACCAGTGTGCCTCCAGATGTTTTGGGACTACAACTCCCATCATTCCTGACCACTGGTCTTGCTAGCTAGGGATGATGGGAGTTGTAGTCCCAAAACATCTGGAGGCACACTGGTTGGGAAACACTGCTCTATAGCATTACTTATACACCACTCAGGTCCAGTATACCTGAAGGAGCGTCTCCACCTCCATCATTCTGCCCAGACACTGAGGTCCAGCACCGAGGGCCTTCTGGCGGTTCCCTCGTTGCGAGAAGCCAAGTTGCAGGGAACTAGGCAGAGGGCCTCCTCAGTGGTGGCGCCCGCCCTGTGGAATGCCCTCCCAACAGATGTCAAAGAGGAAAACAACTACCAGACTTTTAGAAGACATCTGAAGGCAGCCCTGTTCAGGGAGGCTTTTAATGTTTAATAGATTACTGTGTTTTATTTTTCTGTTGGAAGCTGTCCAGAGTGGCTGGGGAAACCCAGCCAGATGGGCGGGGTATAAATAATAAATTATTATTATTATTATTATTATTATTATTATTATTATTATTATTATTACTCTTTTGGATGAAGTTCACCCAAAGGGGCTCGTAACTACATGAAAACAGAGAGAATGCAATTATCTGAAATAACCAAAGCCAACAAAGGCAGACACTTTCACAATGATTTATAATGCCAGTTTATAACCATCTGCAGAGGCGAGGTAAAATATTAAGCAGAGTGCCATATTCTGTAACATTTCTCTGTAGAAAAAGACCTCGACTCAGATTTCCAGATAAGGACACCCTGCATCACTAGAGTTTTCCATCTTTCAGCTCTCTGCTTGTTATTGTTGTTTTAATAAATGAAACTCCCTTCTTTTATTTCTTCATTCCTATACACACCTTTATCTAGCACCTTCCTCTGAATGGCTTGTCTCTTTCCAAGCTTTGTTGCCTAGAACACACAAGAAAGATCTTGAGATATTGCTCAGCCATTAGCTCACCAGGAGAAAACACCTTCCATCTTTCTTAAGCCATTAGCTATTCATCTTCTTAACAAAAGGAATGACCTTCAAGTTGTAACATACATATATTTGTTGAACAGGGTGTATTACCCAGGCAGGGAAGCCGGGATCGTGTCCAAACCCAAATTTCCGGCCTCTTCACCATAAGAAACCTCCGAAAGGCAAGAAATTCAAGAAGCCAAAGCATGATTCCTCTTCTGAGGAGTCTGGCCCCTCAGAATGGAAACCCAAGTTCCATTCCTCTTCCGAGGAGTCTGGCCCCTCAGATCGAAGGCAGAGAAACGGTGGTCCCCATCACCATGGAAAGAAGGGACTTCGGAATCTCTGCAGGACTCCACCATGTGGGGAAGATGGAGATTGCCCAGATGATCTGAAGTGTTGCCTTATTTCCCGCTGTGGGAGGAGGTGCGTGAGACCCTTACCCATGCTACGAGAAGACAACCTTGACGAATAAGTGTCTTAAACTCTGATGCTTCTTCCAAAGCCCCATCTTTGGTAAGTAGCATCCTGCATTGCTCTTTCTGCACCAGTTCCATGTCCACCATGTCAAAACTGGCAGCCGTGTTGTGCCTAACCTGCTGAAAATATTATCTATTAATATTCTGATATTCTGGTACAGTGGCTCCTTGGTTCCCAAACTAAATCCTTTCCTGAAGTCCATTCCAAAACCAAAGCATTCCAAAACCAAGGCGTGCTTTCCCATAGTAAGTAATGCAAAACGGATTAATCTGTTCCAGACTTTTAAAAACAACCACCAAAGCAGCAATTTAACACGAGTTTTACTATCTAACGAGACCATCGAGCCATAAAATGAAAGCAATAATCAATGTACTGTACCATAAAATAAATAAGACAGTTTCGTAGATGATAAAAATCAAAATTAATTCTTTTTCTTACCTGCACTGATGATAGTCATTGTTTGGATGAGGGGCTTTTATCCATTTTCACAGTCACACAATCAATCAGTAGATGAACTGGGTTCCACAGAGTCACAAAAAGAAATTAACCGAAAAAGCTGCAAAAACAAAAATGCAAAATAAATAGCAAAAACAAAAGCGCCAAACAAAAGCGCCAAACTTAATCTGGTCCGGAAGTCTGTTTGACTTCCAAAATGTTCAAAAACCAAGGCACAGCTTCTGATTGGTGCAGGTGCCATGCCTGCCAAGTCTCTCGCGGAGACGCAACTTCCAGTGTCGCTTTGCCCATCTATGGGCACCGCAAATGGCCGGCGCCGGCAGTCGCGTCTACACATGTCCGGAAGTGCGTAGATGCAACTTCCGGTGTCTACACACTTCCGGACATGCGTAGACGCGACTTCTGGCACCGGCCATTTTCTGGTGCCCATAGATGGGCAAAGCGGCACCAGAAAAATGGCCGCCGACAGGAACCAAAATAAGGGAAATTAACGGGAGAGGAGCTGGAACGGGAGACCTCCGGGAAACGGTAAGGAAAAACGGGGGTTTCCCGGGAAATACGGGGTACTTGGCAGCTATGGCAGGTGCTCCCAAATACAATAGCCGACAGCTGCATCGGATGTTCGGCTTCCGAAAAAGCGGAACACTTACTTCCGGGTTTTCAGCATTTGGGAACCAAGGCATTTGAGTACCAAGGTACCACTGTATTCTGCATTCCCCACCTACCCTTCCTGAAACAGTGGAAGTTTCTTTTGACCATTTGGGCATATAAACAGGATAGAAGTTAATGATAATTCTAGTTTTGTTGACGAAAAGGTGGGAGACCAGCTTTTGCACCACTTGCGTCTCCTGCTCCATTCTCCAAGAACTTGCTTGCTAACTCGTTGAACACCAGGTGGAGCCCCCCAACCCCACTTAAAGAGCCTGTTTCTTTTCTCCCCCCCCAGAACTCAAACAGACGTCACAGCAGGACTAACAACCACAAGGTGGGACCGGCTGAATAAATTCTGCGGCCTTTCAGGTTTAATTGGCTTCCTCAAAAAGCAAGAACAACAACAAAAAACCAACCAGATTAAAAAAAAAAAAGCACTAGCAACTCATTTCAAGCCATGTATGCTCATCTTTTGCGCCGATTGAATTCATTTGATATTTGCATGAAAGCTCAGGCCCTCAGGGCACCTCGATGATGCTATGGAAAACATGAATCATAACAAAAGCAGCATGGGAGGGTGGATGGGACGCTACCATATAGCATTGGGGAGCCTGGCTGGCCAACTCCTTTGAAGGGCACACACATAAGCAGCTCGGGGCTGGCAGGGCACATGCCTGTTGTGTCCTCCTCAAAGGCTATGTAGACACTAGCAGCTTGAAACACGGAGAGGTTGGTTCCGCTTGCTGCGATTCGAGTCACATTCTTAGGTTGCTGTATACACCAGAAAAGTGGGTGTGGATGTCTTCACCTGATGTTCATTACCCAATTTATTTTCTTGCGCATGCAAACACCCCCGCCACCACCCCCAGCTCCTAGTCACCAGAGCTGTCGTCAGAGTATGTGCAATGACTCTCTGAAATGTACACATCACCGCTTAGCTGTAGCTTCTGTTTTCAAACCGGATGGAAGCTGGTTTGAGGGGGAACACATCAAACAGAAATCTTTCTCAAGAAGCTGAGAAAGATACCTATGGATTGTAGCTAATGCCATGTGCCCATGGCTTCAAACACCAGTGGTGGGAGCGCACTGGAGCCAGAGTGAATGGGAATGTGGTGTCGTTGCTGGCATTCGCCGGTCTCCAGAGACAATGGAGTGCACTTTTGGGGGTGACCTCAAACTGCTACAATAGCAGCACCGAAGTGCAGATTTGGGCAGCGTGTATGACAGTCCTGGGCGGTCAGACGAGACCCCTGACTCAGCCTCACTGATGTGGTCTAAAGGAAAGCAGAGCAATACGGTTGGCATCTGCATGGCTGCAGGAATTTCCGGAAGGAGGCATACAAAGCGCTGTCCAACCATCTTAGGGACTCCCCTCTGGTTTTGTGTTGGTTTATTCCTCATAGTTTATTTCTCCTAGATATGCAACCTTTCCAAACTGACGAACCCCACCTGCCCCTCACCCTTTACAGCACATTCAAGCATTGCCTTCTTGACCATTGGACCCACTATTGGTCTCGTTCACTGAATCCACTGGAGCCTGCAGGGGAAATCCTTAACTCACTCAGGGTTTGAGACCCATCGGCTACCCTAATCATACCTGCCAAGTCCCTGCCTGAGAAATAAGAGACTGGACCGGAAGTAGCAGACCGGAAGTCGCGCTGCAGCCATTTTGGAACTGGGCAGAGCAGCATCAAAAGTTGCTTCTGAGCATGCTCCGCCTAGTTCCAAAATGGCCGCCGTGCCAGAATAAACTGGGGAAAAACAAAAAAATCCGTTTTTTCGGCTGGGAACAGCTGGAAAAACGGGGGTTTCCCGGGGAATACGGGAGACTTGGCAGCTATGACCCTCATCAGATTAGCCGGCCAGTCAAAGCCGTTCCCAGGGTGTGGCTGCTGTCCCATGCCGACAGCTTCTAGGAGCCACAGCTGAGAGCTGAGTGCAGGGTGGGGGGGACTAAATGTACGCAGCCAAAAATCCAGCTAGATTTGATTAGGATTTGATTTAAGCAAGATTAGGCTATTTTACAGTGAACACCCAACCTCTGGATTGGGGAAGCCTGTTTCAGAGTGTACAATCAAATAAGACACTCACTTTTCTTCATTCAAAATATTTCTGAAATATACACTGAAGGGTGGGAAGAACTACCAAAAAGTGTTAGTTCCTCAAACATCCGACCCGCAGCGTTACGCAATATTGTGAGCTAGCCAAACTTCAGTCTGATTTCCAAAGGTTTCAGTCAGCAGGAAGCCATGAGAGAGGAAGAAAATGATGTATGTCATAACTGGGATGTTGGCACAGAGGAGGAAGAAAAAGAGGTAAAATGGTTGGTCAGGACTTTGGCTTACCAAGAGAGGGAGGGAGAAGAAATATTTCCCCTCTCTCATAGCGGAGAGCTAAAGGCAGAATCACACAGAATATCGACAAAAGAAGGAACAGAAATCAAACGGTCTGCTGTCTTCTAACGAACTGAAATGGAAAGCTTTCTCATCTCTACAGAGTCCTTCTAATAGGCAACATTTGCTTCTTGTCTGCTTTTTTTTAAAAAGAAGAGTGTGAGTATATTTTCTATCAAATACAACACACACACACACACACACACACACACACACACACCACAAATGCACATATAACATGGTTTGGTCATTTTAAGGGAAAATAGGATCAACTGAAAAGGGTTAGATGAATTAAGAAAAAATGAAAAGGAGATCTATCTATCTCATACCTTCCAACATTTTTCAGATGAAAATAAGGGCATTACAACGTCTCAGCTGAACCTACCTCACAGGTTTGTTGTAAACAAAAAGATGTGTGAGGCAGGGGATTATGTACAACACCTACAGATAAATGGAATGAAATAAAATATGCAAGCTGCCTTTAGTCTCTGTCAGGGAAAAAGGTGGGTAACAACAACAACAGAAACTGAGAATGATCAGAAACATACAAGAGAGTAAATCCTTTTGAGCTCAGTGGGACTTAGTTCTGAGTAAAAATACTTAGGATTGCTGAACAGTCTTTACTCAGTTACCTGGGATAAACTCAATTGAATACAGTTGGACTTACTTCTGAGTAGTCAGTGTTAAGGCTCCATTTACAAGAAAGGAATAAACACTTCACATGTTTCCTAAGAAATGGCTGGCTTCTGGTGCATTGCAATTAAAGAAGTTAAAATGGATTTGTGACATTTTCCTTAAAAAAATTATAGGAAGGGCTTTGTATGCCTATTTAACCATTTCCTTCATTTGGTGCAGGTATTTTATTTTCAGTATAAACAGGACTCTGTTTTTTTCACCCACACACATCCCAATTTTAATTGTTCTCTCGGACATGGAGGGGACGAAAATGGAACATGGGCACATTCCGAGATCAAATCAGGATCGGGACAGCTTCTGTAATTCCGGGACTGTCCCAGGAAAATCAGGACACTTGGAGGGTATACTATCCAACAAATACAGTTATTTGTTTTGATATAGGTTATAGAAAACAATGAACATTGTAAGAGGGGGAAAATAGCCTTACCTATCGCAATAGATTGAATATTATATTAAACAGAGGATTCTTAACTCTACTTGTGGGATATATTGAGCTTTAAAGAAATGTAATCCTGAAATACTGTCCATTGGGAGAGGGGGTTAATTTATATTTATATTTTAATCAATATTACTTTTGTAATACATCTGAAAGTGCTGGTCTGTTGAGGATCCTTTGATCCTATCCAGCTAAAGTTGTTAATGCTTAAGGTAATTGTGTGACTACTATAACCTATTGCTTCAGTGGGGCTTGTTTTAAGCACAATATATTTTTCATTGGATTGGATGCAACATAGGGCTATTACATGTGACATAAACCATGATATTTGGGTGCTAATGAAACACTACCGAACTCTTTCAGATTAGCCAACATGGGTTGGCCGCATATTGCTCCCGGAATAATCTTCTTGTTGGTCAAGCTTACAGGGACCTCCCTGTTCCTTGTTTTCAGTAAGTATTGGTCAGTGTTTAGTTTCAAGGCTGCATTTCTACTTTCATATTTATTTTCACTTGTCATAGCCATCATTTTTATTGTATTCTGTATGTGTTTATGTCAGGGGCCACCAAACTTACCACGCTTTGGGCCTACAGCACCGATTGCGTGGCGGGCCGGAGGGCAAGGGAGTGCGCACCCATATGCATGCACACACGCTATTTCTGGCGCACTTCCAGGTTGCAGGAGCACCAGAAATAGCTAGTGCGCATGCGCACGGGCCTCCTCCGACCCGGAAGTGCGCCAGAAATTATGCTTGTGCATGCGCGTGAGCTATTTCCGGTGCTCCTGTGACCCGGAAGTGGGCAGCTGTGCCGCGCCACACCGGTAAGAGCAGGCAGCGGTGGGGGGCGCCGTGGGCCGCATAAATGAGTCCTTCGGGCCGTAGTTTGGGAATCCCTGGTTTATGTCAATGACAATATCCTCTTAGTGCTGTGAAAAAGTTGAATAGGAGATTACTCGGAAAGAAATAAAAATTAAAGCTGCCAATGTTATACTGCCTTTTAGCAAATCTGTGGTGCTCCCACACCCGGAATACTGTGTACAGTTCTGACTCAACACCTCAAAAAGGTGTGGAAAGGGTCAAGGAACACAATCAATAGGCTGGAACAAGCCCTTTCCATGAGGAAATGTTAAAGCGTGATGGACAGTCAAAAGGAAGTCTTTCTTCATGCGATGCATAGATAAAACAATGGAAATCGTTTTTTACAAGATGCTTTTATGGCCGCAAACCTGGACGGCCTTAAAAGAGGTTTAGTCAGCTTCGTGTAAGGTAAGGCTAACAATGACTAAAAGCTATATGACGGTTGCTAGGAGACACAAGCAAGGAGTGTGCTATTGCACTCACATCATGCTTGGGGCCTCCAAAACTCATCTGGTCACTGTGAGAACAGGATGCTGGACTAGATAGGCCTTTGTCCTAAAGTGCTTTTGTACACATCCCTCAGAGCTATCAAGTAAAGTTCTTCAGCTTATTTTTGGAAAGACAAAGTTGTGGAGCTTAAGTTGATGAGCTTTTTTTAGGTTGTGGCTTTTTTGTAAGGAGATCGCTGAGGGGCCAGAGGTTGACCAGGATCTGCCAGGAACACCCCACGATCTACCAGTAGATCGCAATCTACCCGTTGGACATGCCTGAAGTAGATCATTATTATCCCAATAGTGCAGATAAGGGGCTGACAGAAATGGAGGCTTGCTTAAGGCCACTAGGGGACTTATCATCCGCTCTTAGTGTGATGGACTAGCTCTCCTAGCTGACAAGGAAATATGACTGTGCATACTGAATTTTAGCAGCCATGTTAAGGAATGCTCATCAGACAGACACCATTCCAAATGTTCTTGTTTTCAGTTCCACAGATCTTCCCTAGGGGAAACTTCAGCTTCATTCCTGAGGAGAATTATACAGGTAACACTGTTTTTGCTGGAAAATGCAATAAATAAATAAAAAAAAATTCACCGTTTCCCCAACACTCATCGATCAATGATGATATAGTCCTCCTGATTTGCTGTCTCTCTTATTTAATAAATTAATAATAATAATAATATTTATACCATGCCCTTCCCAGTCAAGACCGGGCTCAGGGCAGCTAACAGCAAAAATATCAAAACAAGCATAAAAGAAACAATTCCATTAAAATACAGATTAAATACAATGTTAAAATTCAATTTTAAAATTGGGAATCTACAAGTGGAACCTCATTTAAATATCTTTAGGATAAAACCTTAGGGGAGGGTAACACAGGGGGCAGACTGAGTCAGTCCAAAGGCCAAGCGGAACAGCTCCATCTTGCAAGCCCTACGAAAAGATGACAATTCCTGCTGGGCCCTAGTCTCCTGAGAGAGAGTGTTCCACCAGGTCGGGGCTAGTACTGAGAAGGCCCTGGTCCTGGTCGAGGCCAGTCTAACCACCTTGTGACTCGGGATCTCCAGTATGTTATTATTTGTGGGCCTTAATGTCCTCTGCAGGGCATACCGGGAGAGGAAATTTGACTTTATTTTGCAGTGAATCAGTAATGCAGTCACATTTCCAACCCTGATTGACTACATAGAGTAGTGATGTCACACGCTTTGCGCACCCTAATTGGCAAGGCTCAGCCACGGTACTACACCAGGAAGCGTTGTCCTCTTTTGAATTTGGTGACATCATAATGCAACCAAATTTGATTTGCTACCAAATCTGAGACATCATTCTGTTCATGATGCAGTTCCTGACTGGCTGAAATAATCCATGTGACAGGAAGTAGAGAGAAGCACCAGTCAGTTTGGCGGGGGGGGGGGGAGTGATGCTGAAACAGTTGCAGCCAATAGAAAAATGGTTCCTCACCAAACAGGATAGAATAATAGGAGCAGTGCCAGATTTACACACAAGCTAAACAAGCTATGGCTTAGGGGCCCCCCAAAAAAATTAAAGAAAAAAACCAACTGGATGTACATTTCTAAAATACAATATAAGATAAAAAACAAATAAAATAAAACCTACATACAGCAACAGTTTTTGTGTTGTGTAGGCTCCTATTTGTTATGTGCAAATGGCTTTAGATATCTATTAGGTCCATAAATTACCATATAGCATATATTCAACGCGAAAAAACCCCACAAAACAGTGACAATTTGTTGTTGACAAAGGACAGCTGGACATATAAAGGGCCCCATTACCTTCAGTAGCTTAGGGCCTCATCAAACTTAAATCCGGCCCTGAAAAGGAGAATACTTATACAACAGGGAAGGAGACTCTCCAGTACACAGGCCAATCTAGGTTAGTCAGGAGTTCGAATTTGGCTCCTGAGGCCATTTCATGCCCACCCATCCCATATTATGACATCAAGTGTGGGTCAGGTAAAGCCATGGATGTGTGCATTTTGAAACTTTTTGTGAAGTTGTGGGTAAGCAGCAGGTGACACACTCACAGTGATTCTCCAAACAGCTCTTTATTTGAGTCAGGACAGAACTGAAGTGAAGTGCTGAGCCAGCCTGCTTTTATAGAGGCTGGCTCAAACAATGTAATGAAACATCATTCAAAATTCCCTCCTAAATTTCCCTCCTAAAACAACTGCCTCGGACCTGAGGGAAAACTATATACAGTGACTTCAATACATAACACTTTTTACATTTGGCACCGAATGCAAGTCACTCTGGAACTGGTTCCACTCAGGAGCTTAAAAGCAGTGCTGATTCCTGGTGCAAGCAGGGCTTTAGGTGTTGACTGAAAGCTCTCTGTCTCTTTTTGCAGGTATCTTTGGAGCTATAGCTTGAATCCATGATGCGTTTAGGCTCTACAGTATTGAAATCAGTTTTTTAAAAATAGTTTGAAAAGTTAATCATGACATAAGTCGGATTGATTTCAGGGGGAACTAATTACAATTATGTGCCATTTATATTTGACTTCACTTCGTAATGCTTTCTTTTGAAATGTTTAAGAATTTTTTTTTTGTTAACTTTGCTCTGTTAAATGTGCATTCTGCAGTTGACCTCCTCTGTAGTGTTTTTTTTAAAAAAAAACAACGTTTAGGATAATATTTTAGTTTCCTGTTACTTATGTTTGAATGAATGTTAATTGTATTTAAATGTATACTTTATATTTGATTTTCTTCAGTCAGGTTTTATTAGGGATTTTTTTATTTGCTGTTTTAATGTAGGTTGTAAACTGCTTTGAGATTCCCCCCCCCCTTAAAAAATATAAAGCAGTATAGAAATGAAATGAAAAATGAATAATTAACTTAGTCCAGATTTGAACCCAAAGTGTTTTCGGAAATACCTACCAAAATTGCCCCCAAATCTAAATGGAAGAATACTACAGTTGTGCTATAGTCTGTCTTTTCAAAGTTGATTAAGAGGCCAAAAATGTATTCGTTTTCAGAACTGCTGACTACTCTGAGCTTGCCTGAAGCAAGAGCTACAAGTGCAACCACAGGTATCATGCCATTTGATTATTTGGAAACAGAAACCAGGTATTAATTATATTGTGCTGTAAAAAAAAAAAGAGAGAGAGAGCTGTTATGGATCTATTTTCTAGTCGGGAGAGAGCATGGGAGACTTTTAATGCTTTTCATAATAAATTGTTTATTTTTAAATGTACAGATTGAGGAGATGGAAAGCAGGCAGGCAGGCAGGCACATAAACACACACACACACACAGTCACAATAATAATCTTGACTCTGCATCATTCTGGCACCCAGAATGTTCTGGCAAGGTAGTTCTTTTGTGGCACCAGTAACATATGAAAATCCACATCTCTGGGAATAGTAGTAACTATACAATCTTTAGAAGACATTTGAAGGCAGCCCTGCATAGGGGAGTTTTTAAAAATGTTTTATTAGTACAGTGGTACCTCGACTTACGAACGACTTGACAACCGAATTTTTCGACTTACGAGTGGGGCAAATGTCGAATTTCTCGACATCCGAACGGAAACCGCGGCGGTTTTAGATAGGGTTTTTCCGATTTACGAATTTGTCCGTTTCCAATGCATTCCTATGGGACATCGCGTTTCCAATGGCGCTTTTCGACTTACGAATTTTTCGACCTACGAAGGTGCCTTCGGAACGGATTGAATTAGTAAGTCGAGGCACCACTGTATGTTTTTGTATATGCTGGAAGCCACGATGGTTTAAAGTGGGACGATACTGCTTTAATTGTATGATGTGGATGTTGTTTAATTATGAACATGCAGAGGTTGCAAGTGGGTCCAGGGGACACAGTTGTAATAGGGACAACAACAACAACAACAACAACAACAACAACAACAACAACAACAACAACAATGTTTTTATTTATACCCCGCCCATCTGGCTGGGTTTCCCCAGCCACTCTGGGTGGCTTCCAACGAAAGATCAAAAGTACATTAAAATACCAGTCATTAAAAACTTCCTTAAACAGGGCTGCCTTCGGATGGGACTCCTCGCCAATACATGTTCACTGAACATACTGGGGGGCAGAAAGCAAAGGAACACAGTTCTTTGGCAGTTAGATAAAAATGTAGCTAAACCATAACTAAACCAATACTCCTAAACTACACTGCCTTTTTTTCAATTTAACCTTCAATATATCCAGCTGTAGGCCTAAGAACCTTGCTGTAGATCTTGTCTCCGTCCACTCATTGAAGAAAGAGAGACACAAAATTGCCCCTCTTGCCCCTCACTGGAGACATGCATGCAGTTTCAGCAAGATCATGAATGCCAAGCTGGGATCTAGGAAAGCAGCAAGCAGGCACCTAAGATGGCATTTGAATGGGGGCAAAGTCCGCTCTGGTGGTGACAGTTTGTGAGTCATCATTCTCTTCTAGTGTTGGAATTTTCATTATTAATATTGAGTTATTTACGTGTTCATCTCCTTTTATCATGCTGCAGTCCAGATTCCTCAGAAGCCTCCTACATGGGAAAGACACAGAGGGAGTGAATATTGGTTTACTGAAGCCAAGGAGGTTTGGTTCCACTGCCGATATGATTGCATGCAATGGAGCTCAGACCTAGCAATCATCAATGATAGAAAAGAACTGGTAAGATTGAGCCCACTTTGATGAGGAAAAAAAAAAGTGCCACTGGAGTTAAATTTCTTTAACCAGGGATAAGGAGAGTTGAGGACATCTTGCACAGAATTCACACCATACCTGTAAAGCACATCCAAGTCACATTTAAAGTACATGAATTTCCCCGAAGAATCATGGGAATTGTAGTTTGTTAAGTGTCCTGGGAACAACCTTTAAGACACTCTTCATCAGCGTGGTGGCCTCCAGATGTTTTCTGCTGGCTGGAGTTGTAGCCAAAAGCATCTGGAAGCTACTAGATTGACGAAAAGTGTGGTATCGTTTTCATGTGGTCTGAATGCAACATTGTCCTTGAAGGCACAAATAGATTCTTCTGCTTTAGTGGGAGCTGGCAAATAGCATCCTTTTCATCTGGCCATCCTTGCCAGTTGTGATTTCCTCTGCCCTGATTTTCCCTATTCATTCATTCATTCATTCATTCATTCATTCATTCATTCATTCTTCTCTTGCCAGGAGTTTATTCAGAATAAAACTACAATGGGTACTTATTTCATTGGACTGACGTATGAAGTGGTTCAAAACAAATGGCTATGGACCGACGGCACAGAACTCAGGAATAACCTGTATGTGTGATATTCTCTTTCACCCTTCTTATGGTGGGTGGGTTACATCCTCCATGGGGCATCATCTTCACTCACTGGCCCTGTTTCTGGAAAGCTCTCCGTTGTATATAGTACTGGAATACCTTCAGATAAGATGATGCTGAGGATAACTTGATGCCAGAAAGGGTATCCTGCATATTGAGTTGCAGGATTCCAGCAAATGCAACTTTTCTCATGCCTGCATGGCAAGCTGCATCTGCCAGAGTGCCCTCTTCTGTATTACTCTTGAAGATATATTCTTCAACATCTCACGGATGAAAACAAGGACACTGCTGTAATATCTCTAGGCTCAGTTCACATGTAATCCTAAGTCCCAACAGGGCTTCCTCCCAAGGTGAGGGGAAGTTACCCAGGCGAAGTCTGGCAGGACAGCTAACTCTTTGGAATTAACCCCTTCATGCATTTAGACTTAAGCATGTTGGTTATATGAAGCTGCTTATCCCACAGGGTCCCGCCTTGAAAAAGACAAACCCCTGTGACAGAGTCTGGATCACATACTAATCCAAATGATGGGTTAGCCCACAGAGGTGCAGCAGAGTAACCATGAACTCTGCTCTGGAGGCCCACATGCTTGTGCAATTGTGCTAAGTCATGCTTTTGTTTAACGTTACATATAAATCGGGTCCTAGTGTCACACCAAGAATCTCTGCCAGAATCCCTCCCGTTATTAATCATGGCTGAATTCCGCTTGCCATATGTTGCATTCATTCCCTCTTCCAATCAGCAGTTCAAATCCGTGCGACGGGGTGAGCTCCTGTTGCTCTATTCCAGCTTTTGCCAACCTAGCAGTTCGAAAGCACGCCAGTGCGAGTAGATAAATAGGTACCCCTGTGGCGGGAAAGTAAACGGTGTTTCAGTGCACTCTGGCTTCCATCACGGTGTCCTGTTGCACCAGAAGCAGTTTAGTTATGACCCACATGGCCCAGAAAGCAGTCTGTGAACAAACGCCAACTCCCTCGGCCTGAAAGCAAGATGAGTGCTGCATCCCATAGTCGCCTTTGACTGGACTTAACCATCCAGGGGTCCTTTACCTATTTTACCTATCATTCCCTATGACACATCCTGTACTGCACAGATTTTAAAACTGTGTGTTACTTCCTTTGCTTAGTGGTCTTCTAGAAGAACACAAGTGTTTTCTAATATGTTGGCCTTGTCTGCACAGTTTATTAAATTATGGTTTGTTTGGTGGCTTCACTAATTTGCTGCCATCAAAGCATCATCTGAAGCCATGGTTTCGTTGGTGGCTTATTCAAATTGGTTTAACTATGAGGAGGCGATTGGTTAGTCAGTTTTCTCAGAAAAGTGAAACTGAAAGCAACTTACAACCTCACATCATGTTGCTGGTTGGGGGTGAAGGTGGGACCTGAGTCTGAAAAAGCTGAGGACAACATCCTCAGGGAGTTTTTAGACGTTCCTACCGTAGGAAGTTTTTAAGCTGAGGGAATTAACAAGCTGGCCAACAAGGCACCTCTTGTCCATTTACTAGTGCCATCTGGTTCCCCTAAGTACTAGCCTGAGAAGCAAAATGAGCATGGAGGAGCAACACTGGGAATTGGCCATTTTGGGTGGGCAAGGTCTGGGGCTTTGATCCACACAACCACTTCTTCTGCTTCTCCATCAAGGTTAGCCTTCTCAGGAAAGGAGTTGCTGATCAGGGCCTTAGCCAACGACCAGCCATTATACATAGTTGTAGCAAACACAGTCGACTTCACGGTTCTGCTGCACTCTGTTTTTACAGCTTCGCTATGAGACCAAAAGAGGCGGCCGATGAATGTGCAACTCTTGCAGCAGGTGAACTGAAACCAGTGTCATGCCACGAAGAACACCACTGTATCTGTGAGAAGAATCCTGAGTAGTTCATCTGAAACAGCACCATGCAGGAATAAGGCAGAACCATAGACTTTTATTCTGGGACATTCTCAGCTCTATCTGGGGGAGCCTTCTCCATGCAGAGAAGATGCTATAACCCTTCCCTCAGGATGGGCTTCAAAGCAATGAATGGAAAAGCATTATGATTTCCTAATAATTAAAACTTCTTTAAACCTGACTCCAAGTTCACACATTGATGTGTGTTTTTCTGTTTTACAATTTTGAACTGATAATATCAGAAATGTGTAAGCAGAATAAGAATGGTTATTTTGAATCTTAGAGGCTTGCGTGCTCTGCAATTCTTTTGAACCATGAAAACTCCAAGAGTCCAGCATAGCCCTAGCTTTTCTTTCGTTTGGAATGAGGCAACTGGAGGTTTACTAAGGCTTTTGTGTGATAGATGGTTTATTTAAACGTAGATACAGGTCCTTTATCACACACACAGCCCAACAAGATAATGACAAAAATTTACTGCCAGCATACAAATCAGTATGGCTAACCTAACCCAAAAATACCCATCCACTCCACTCACACATGAAAACAAAGACCATCATAGCCAATCACAAATGAACAACCACACCCTTGGCCAACCCCAATTTCTCTCACCATCAAAAGAACACAAGCGAATAAAGGAGTACTAACACAAACAAAGCTGACATCATGCCCTACATATATTAAGCAAAACAGAAACATCGAAACAACATTTTCTGCTGCTCCAGAGAAGCGGACACGGAGCAATGGATTCAAACTACAAGAAAGAAGATTCCACCTAAACATTAGGAAGAACTTCCTGACAGTAAGAGCTGTTCGACAGTGGAATTTGCTGCCAAGGAGTGTGGTGGAGTCTCCTTCTTTGGAGGTCTTTAAGCAGAGGCTTGACAGGCATATGTCAAGAATGCTTTGATGGTGTTTCCTGCTTGGCAGGGGGTTGGACTGGATGGCCCTTGTGGTCTCTTCCAACTCTATGATTCTATGATACTCCCACCCCCATCCACCCTCCCACCCCCTATCTATCTTGTTTTCCCTCTTTCTTCTTAGTGTCTTAATAAATGAAACGGATTTGCAAAAAATGATACATGTTAAAATATGAGAGGCACTGAACACACCTTTGTAATTCAAGAAACCTTTAATAAAAATATATTTTTAAAAAAAACATAGATACAGGTTGGGCATAGATAGCAGGTTCACAGTTTCTGAGGAACATTGGAGGGCATGTCAGTACTGTCTTAAACCTTGCTGCTTCATCAGTTTTCTAGTGGTGGGAAGAGGGAAGAATAACAAGCACTCGCAGGAAAAGATTTCCAAAGATGCCTGGGTTTCAGTTCCTTAAATGAAAATGTAATGGCATACCACCCATACCCCTAATTGCAGTTAGATAATGCAGGAAAAACACTGGGGCCACAGGAAAGCAACACACAATATTTAAAGATTATTATTGTATTAAAAGGGGGTAATTTGTTTATTAGATGTCAAATGAGAAATGATGTCAAAGAGAAAAACAACTACCAGACTTTTAGAAGACATCTGAAGGAAGCCCTGTTTAGGGAGGCTTTTAATGTTTAATAGATCACTGTGTTTTATTTTTCTGTTGGAAGCCGCCCTGAGTGGCTGGGGAAACCCAGCCAGATGGGCGGGGTATAAATAATAAATTATTATTATTATTTAGAATATATATACCGGTATATAGGTTGCTTAATCAGAAAAATCTCCAAGCGCTGTACATGATAAAATAATTATCAATAAAACACAGATAAAACCGGCAACACTTTTTAAATATAACCATATATACGTTATTTGTTTATTTTGCTCTGGTCTGCATACATTGCTGTACAGTAGTGTGTGTGTGTGTGTGTGTGTGTGTGTGTGTGACAAATTCCAAAGGGGCCATCCGGTTAGGTTGCAATAATAGATTGTAATGGATTGCTATAAAGTCATTTCAGCATCAGGTGGAAGTGAAAATCACCCCAACATCCATCTTGCTCCAGCTTTCATGCCGCCATCCTGTCCTGTATTTTGCCAGAACAAAGGTGGCAACTCTATTCGTGACGGAGAATCTCATGTCTTATTTTAAGAGGTTATGACATCAACCGTTATAATGCTGTGATCTACAGAGATAAACTAAATTGACACACACACACACACACACACACACACACACACCGGTTCTCACTAATTGTTCCTACCAAGCTGTACTGGTTCTACCACTAGGTAGAGTTTGGGTGTTATGAGAGGGTGGCAAACGGTTAGTTATTTACTTCACTATGATTGCATTTCTTACTGCCAGGCAAGGGGAGATGTGCTTGTAGGATTTTCTGCCTCAGGTGCTTTGGAATTTACAATGCATTTCTAGACATTTCGATTGAATTGAATGGGGATTATTCCCAATTAGGACTGCAGCCTTCACAATTTGGGGGAGGGGAAGAGAAGAGTGTATCCGTATTATGTGCACTAGCACCTTGTCTTTAGTGTGCATGAATGTAAATATATTAGTCTTGTCACTTAAGCTGCAATTCTGTACATACTTATCTTAAAGTCAGATCCTCTCAGTTCTTATTTCTAAGTCAGGGGTCCCCAAACTTACCCGGCTTTGGGCTGGTGCCCGCAGCACCGCTAATGTGACGGGCCGAAGGGCGCGGGAGCACACGGCCATACACGTGCGCACATGCTGTTTCCCGCACACTTCCGGTGCAAGCTATTTCCGGTGCTCCTCCGACCCGGAAGTGGGCAACCGCACCGTGCCGCACAGGTAAGAGCGGGCGGCGGCAGTGGGCGGTGGGGGTCATTGCGGGCCGGATAAAAGAGGCCTTCGGGCCGTATCCAGCCACGGGCCGTAGTCTGGGGACCCCTGTTCTAAGTAGACATACAGGTATGCACAACCTGCCAATTGTCCAGGTCAGGTCACATGCTGCAGCTGGTCAGGTTCACTTTAAATTCTTATTTATCTTGTTGTTTTCCACTGAATCTTTCATTTATCCAGAAGGCCCAATTTCCTGTTTGCTTTTGAATCCTGTGCCCAGACTGTAGGTATGTAAAATGGCACTGATTTTGTTCCACTTCATATTTGTCGCATGCAGTGCTGTTTCCATTGCACTGCAATTCAGCTTCCAACAAAAATGAGGCTATTTGTCTTGCTGTCAGCTAGGGCGAAATCTGGCACCATTCATTATATTGTCATTACATTATTCCACGCCATTCATTTCAACGCAAAGGAGAGGCAAAGAAAATCTGAGGTGGGAGGGAGAGAGAGAGAAGTGTCTGGTTATGTATTGTTATGTATCATTTGTGGACCAAAAACAACACCAGCAAATACTGATCATATTTGCTGAAGAGATTTTCATTCCGAACACGAGATGAGTCAGTACTGGCATTTCCCACTCCTGTTTCCTTTCCATTGGAATTCTCTGACATCTCTATCAGACAATGACTTAAGGGTGCTTCCAGGTGGAGCTGTTCATTCGCACAAAATTTGGTGGTTGCCCTCCACTTTCTGGTGCAATTAGCCCATTGCTTATCTAAATGCAATTAGTCCGATAAGAAAAATGACAGAAAGTTGCACCAGAATGTGCAGCTTAATGACCTGCTGCCAACGACATTGTTTGCAGAACATCGAGCTGGTGATTGCTCGACGAACAGGTGATGTCATATCACCTCCCTGCGACATTTGTGCAAAAATATAAGCAGGAATCCTCAAGCAACAGCCAATCTGGAAGTTCCCTAAGCTGACGCTTTGCCGCCAGCACAAAACACTAGCGTGCTTCTTTCCCTTCTGCAACCACACATATCCTCAGACTGCTTATCCAAGCAGTATGCATTGTTGGATATACTTTAATTAGCACAACCGGCAGTCATTGACACGCAAACACATGCCAAACACACAGAAGAGAAAGCAGAACAGCCCCTGCCACTCCATCTCTGTGTGTTGGGTGGAGGAACAAAATAAAAAAATTCCTTCAGTAGCACCTTAAAGACCAACTAAGTTTTTATTTTGGTATGAGCTTTCGTGTGCATGCACACTTCTTCAGATACACTGAAGCAGAAGTCCCAAGGCGCTTATGTAGGGAAAGGGTGGGGGGTATCACCCAGAAGGGTAGTGAAAATGGGTGATTGACTGACTGATAGCTGTTGACGACTGTGAATGACTGCAAATGGTCTTGTATGAAAAAGCAAGGGTTGGGATGGCTGAAGATCGCTTTATCATGTATAATGAGATAAGAATCCTATGTCTCTGTTCAAACCAGGTCCCTCCATGGTTTTGAGCTTGGTGATAAGTTGCAATTCAGCAACTTCTCTTTCCAGTCTATTTCTGAAATTCTTTTGTAGTAAGACAGCTACTTTGAGATCTTGTATAGAATGTCCTGAGAGATTGAAGTGTTCTCCTACTGGTTTCTCTGTCTTGTAATTCCTGATGTCAGATTTATGTCCATTTATCCTTTGGCGTAGGGTTTGGCCTGTTTGTCCAATATAGAGAGCTAAAGGGCACTGTTGGCATTTGATGGCATACACAATGTTAGAGGATGAGCAATTAAATAATCCTGAGATGGTATGTTGGATGTTGTTGGGGCCAGTAATGGTGTTGTCCGGGTGTATGTGGCAGCAAAGTTGGCATCTGGGTTTATTGCAGGCTCTGGTACCAGTGTCCATGTTAAGTCTGGTGGTTGTATTATTGTGGGTGAGGAGTTGTTTAAGATTGGGTGGCTGTCTGTAGGCAATGAAAGGTCTTCCTCCCAGAGCTTGAGAAAGAGAGCTGTCATTGTCCAGGAGAGGTTGTAGATCTCTGATGATGTGTTGTACTGTTTTAACTTGGGAGCTGTATGTGATATCTAGTGGTGTTCTGTTATTTTCTTTTTTGGGTCTGTCTTGCAGCAGGTTCTCTCTAGGTATCAGTCTGGCTCTGTTGATCTGTTGTTTAACTTCATCAGGTGGATATTTTAGTTCTAAAAAGGTTTGCTGTAGATCTCTTAGGTGAGATTCTCTGTCTGTAGAGTTGGAACAGATGCGGTTGTAACGTAGGGCCTGGCTGTATACGATGGATTGTTTGGGATGGTAGCTAGAAGCATGTAGATATGTTTGTCGGTCAGTTGGTTTTCTGTGTAAGGTGGTGTCTATACGTCCATCCTGTATTTTTATAGTAGTGTCCAAAATATGTATTTATTGCATAGATTGGTTCATTGTTGGTGGGGTGAAAGTCATTGAATGTCTGGTGGAAGGTTTCCAGGGTCTGTTGACCATATGTCCAGATAATAAAAATATCGTCAATGTATCGCAGGTACAAGAAAGGTTTGAGTGGGTAGGAGTTTAGGAAATGTTGTTCTAAATCTGCCATGAAGATGTTGGCATACTGTGGGGCCATGTGGGTGCCCATGGCTGTGCCGCTGATCTGGAGGAACAGGTCATCACTAAATTTGAAGTGGTTGTGGGTAAGGACAGAGTGGCAGAGTTTGGTAGCAAAGTCCGCTGTGGTTTTATCTGAAATGGTGTTCCTTGTGGCTTGTAAACCATCATTGTGTGGGATGTTGGTATACAGAGATTCCACATCCATAGTGGCTAGTATAGTATTGTTAGGAAGATTATTCAAAGATTGTATTTTCCTCAGAAAATCTGTGGTGTCACATACGTAGCTGGGAGCACTGATAGCACATGGTTTCAGAACAGAGTCCATATAGCCGGAAACACCCACTGTAATGGTGCCATTACCTGAGATGATGGGGCGTCCTGGATTTCCTGGTTTGTGTATTTTAGGTAGAAGATAGAAAGTTCCTGGTCGAGGTTCCGCTGGTGTGTTTGTGAGGATCTGTTCTTGGATGTGTGGGGGTAGCTCCTTAACAATCTTGTTCAGTTCTTTTTTGTATGCTTGTGTGGGGTCTGAGTCCAATTTCATGTAAAAGGCGGTATTGGAAAGTTGTCTGTGAGCCTCCTGGATGTAATCAGTTTTGTTCATGATGACGACAGCTCCACCCTTGTCCGCCTCTTTAATTATAATGTCTGGGTTGTTCCTGAGATTATCTATGGCTCTCCTTTCAGCATGGTTTAGATTTTGTTGTAAGTGATGGTGTTTTCTGGTCACATCCGTTTGGATTCTGTGGCGGAAGCAGTCGATGTACAGATCTAGTGTGGTATTGCGTCCATCAGGAGGGGTCCACGTGGAGTCCCTTTTTGTGTAACAACTTTTTGGTGGTAGTTGGTGGTCAATGTTCTGTTCATTAATGTGTTTGGAGGGTGGTGGTTGTTCACCAGTAAGTTGAGAGGTGTTGTGTTGTGGGGATGTTGTTTGTTCTACAGTACTTTGTCTTGTTCTTGTGTGTGATGAAAGTACTCCTTCAGGCGTTTGTCTGTGCAGGGATGGGGGCTGATGGGTGTTCCAACGCAAGGGCCAGGACCAGAGGGGTACATTTCCGCTCACCCCTCCATGTGTTTTGATATGCATGTCAGAGTATGTTTCCATGGTCCTCAGATGTGTTGATTTCAGGTGAATTAGTGGTACACTGCCCCCTTAAGGACACCTGGTCTCGAGATCAACACCCCCACCATTTTGCACCAGTGGTTTCCAGGGAGGGGGGCCACAATTCAAAACTCAACATTAAAAAGAGTTAAAAGAAATTTCAGCCACATGGGTAGGGTGTTTCTTGTGTGGTCAGGGCTTATTTGATATTAATTTATTAAGTACTGGGGGAACTTAGGCAGAAGGAGATGGACTCCCATGTCTTGTGTAGAAAATGGAAATTTGTCAAGTCTAGCTTGTAATGAAAAGCTGAGCCCATTAAAGGTTGAGTCAGTTTGGGGCGGGGCTGCAGAACATGCTTTGCAGGCAGAGGGTCCCAGGGTCAATCCCCAACATCTCCAAGTTTGGCTGGAAAGGTCCTCTCTCTGAAACCCTTGAAAGCCACTGCCAATCAGTGAAGACAACACTGAGCTAGCTGGACCAGTGGCTTGACTCCATATAACACAGCTTCCTAAGGCCAAAGTCATGTTTCCTCTTTTGCCTCTGATCTCCCTCATTCCAATATAAATAAGAGGCTGAATTAAATCAACAGTTTCTTCTAGCAAGGCCAACCAGCATGGAAAATATGTGCATGTAGAAAATTATAATGATGATGATGATGATGATAATTTATTTGTACCCTGCCCATCTTACTGGGTTGCCCCAGCCACTGTGGGAAGCTTCCAACTGAATATAAAAGAACACAGCAAAACATCAAACATTAAAAACTTCCCAATACAGGGCTGCCTTCAAAACATCAAACATTAAAAACTTCAGGTGTCAACAGTCATATACTAATTGTTTATCTCTTCGGATATAAGATGCATTACAATAATTAGTGTGTTTTGCTAACACAGTAAGCTATTATTTGGTAATCTTCCAAAACAGTAGCGGTTTTTGGACAAATAAAGGACTCCCCCCTCCAACAGCGGAAGAGAATGTTCTGTCCCAAAATAAAGGAAGTTCTGTGTTGAGCGGTTAGCAGAAGTGGATATTGAGGTTTTATTGCATGGCTGGTCTCAGGAAAGGGATATACCGTAGTCTTGTTCTCTAAACTCCCTGAACCCTCTTTTCTGAGTAGAAGAAAGTATCTTTCACATGTGGCAAGACAAGAGAGATCACCTGACCAACAAGCAACAGGGGGAATTGTTTGAGCCCCCCCCCCCAGTGCGGCAAGATCAGTTATGTGGCCACCAACAAGGCATGTAGGATCTATGTCCACAGGGGCGTAGGAAGGGAGGGGCGATGGGGGTGCTCCGTCCCGGGCAGCGCGATCCCGAGGGCGCCATTGCGGCTGCACCCAGCCCGTGCGGACACCCCGCCCCCAGAACGCGTGCCAGCCCCGCCCCTGGTGCCAAAGCATGAAGCTCTGCCAGTGTACGTCCACTAGTCCAGTATCCCTCCGATGAATCCCAGGACAATGAATTGATTCCCCCCCCCAGCACAATAGTAACTTTTGCATGACCCATACAGCGCATAGTTCTGGAACCACTGGTCTTCCAGTCTGGGAAGGAAGATCGAAAGACACAAGCAGATTTACACACTTGTGGCTCCTTTATGTCAATGCAGAAGTGCAACTGGAAGTATACTGTCCGTGTATAAGACAAGCTTTTCCCCATTAAAAATTATGTTAAAAATTGGGGGTCATCTTATACATGGATAGTGCATAGGGGGGACATGGGATTGGCTGCTGCTGCTGCGAGCCGGAGATTGTCAGCGGCTATTGGGCGTGTTATTGGTGGCTGTGGCAAGGGCTGGTGTTGATTGGCTGTCGCTGCGGCAATTGGGTGGGCAATTGGCAGCTTCTGCTGGCGAGGGGTCAGACGATCTCCCCCCCCTTTCTTAATTTGGGAGTCCCTCAAAATAAGGGGCGTCTTATACATGGGAGTGTGTTATACACAGAAAAATATGGTATTTGCAGTGTTTATTGGGCCATTCATATATTTGGCTGGATAAAAGTCTTCCTGTGTGAGAGAACACGCCTCCCTTTCCAGGGTTCCTGGTTATGCGTAACAAGAGCCGAATCAGGTCCAAAGTTCCTTAGCAGAGTGAAGAATCTTAATTCCACATTGCTGAGAATCTCCCATACAGAGGAGAACTCCTAGGCCTTCTCCTCACAAATCCAGCGGTTTACTACAGAGCAAGGGGCTGAAGTGACCATGTGCAATCCAAGCACAGCGCAGTCATAAATTCTACTTTTGACATTCAATCTGTGAAGGGAAGAGAAGTGAAAATTAGCAGGTTCAGTTGGTAGAGCATGAGGCTCTGAATCTCGGGGCCGTGGGTTCGAGCCCCAAGCTGGGCAAAAGATTCCTTCATTGCAGGGTTTTGGACTAGATGACCCTCGTGGCTCCTTCCATCTCTGCAATTCTACGATTCTATACTTCTTCAAGTTGTTAGCCTCAGCCACTGCTTGTGAGACTGCAGCGCTCCTGTCTGCATGGTCCTTTTCACTCTCACCCTGCACAGAACTTGCTGAGCCAAGGAAGGCAGGGCAGGTGATGGCAGATCAACATGGCTGGGGTATAAATATACAGTATGTTTGTTTGTTTGTTTTTAAAAAATGTGGGGCCTTTTGCTATCCCTGGTCCCACCTAGGTGCCAGGATTTTGGAAGTCCCAAACTGGTAACTTTAATACTGTGGCCTCCAGCACCTGTATCCTATTGTGTCTGAACAAAAATGGTTACCACCTGCAGGGCCGGCACACTCATGAGGCAAGTTGGTGGCGACTGCCTCAGGTGGCAGGACCCACGGGGCAGCGGATCTCAATAGAGATCTTTTATTTCTTGCTTGTTCCTGATGCAGAGCTTCACTCACCCCTTCATAGCTGCCAAGTTTTCCCTTTTCTCGCGAGGAAGCCTATTCAGCATAAGGGAAAATCCCTTAAAAAAGGGATAACTTGGCAGCTATGCACCCCTTCTTCCCTGGTTGAGAGGGGAGACACCATTTTATGGTTTGCCTCAGGTGCCAACCGTGCCAAAATGTCTTGGGCCAGCCTCGAGGAACACTGGCTGTGATATCGTCTGCAGGGACAGGATGTGTTCAGGAGTAGATGCACCCAGCAGTGGTCATTACAGTGGTACCTCGGGTTATGAATTTAATTTGTTCCGGAGGTCCGTTCTTAACCTGAAACCATTCTTAACCTGAGGGGCACTTTCACTATTGGGGCCTCCCACTGCCGGTACGCGATTTCCGTTCTCATCCTGGGGCAAGGTTCGGAAGCAGTACGTTTCTGAGCACAATTCAAAGTGTTAGTGCTGACCTTTAAAGCCCTAAACGGCCTCGGCCCAGTATACCTGAAGGAGCGTCTCCACCCCCATCATTCAGCCCAGACACAGGTCCAGCGCTGAGGGCCTTTTGCCGGTTCCCTCACTGCGAGAAGTAAAACTACAGGGAACCAGGCAGAGGGCCTTCTTCTTGGTAGTGGCGCCCGCCCTGTGGAATGCCCTCCCATCAGATCAACAACTACCTGACATTTAGAAAACATCTGAAGGCAGCCCTGTTTTGGGAAGTTTTTGTGACATTTTAATGTAGCTATTTTAATCTTTGTTGGAAGCCGCCCAGAGTGGCTGGGGAAACCCAGCCGGATGGGCGGGGTACAAATACATTATTATTATTATTATTATTATCATCATCATCATCATTATTATTATTATTATTATTATTATTACCCGGAGCAACTACTTCCGGCTTAGCAGAGTTTGTAACCTGAAGCATTTGTAACCTGAAGCATTTGTAACCCGAGGTACCACTGTATACTATTAGCACTCCTAAGAATGGGCATGATCGTTTCCCTGTTGCATATACACATATTGACAGGATCCCCAGAGCCACCGTTATGAGACCTATCCTCCACGCTGCCATTTTTTTAAAAAAGCTGAAGGTCTCTTGTGCTTCATCGTAATCCTTGTAACAGCCATGTAAGGTGGGTGAGTGTTATGGCCCACATGTTGCAACAGTGGTACCTCGGTTATCGAACGTCTCCGTTGATGAACGTTTCGGAACCTGAACACCAAAAACCCAGAAGTGAATGCTTCTGTTTTCGAATGTGCCTCAGAAGTCGAACGGCTTCCACTGCATCCCCCCCCCCCTTTCTCAATTCCATTTGCAGGCAGCCCTTTGCGCTTCAGTTTTCACACGTTTCAGTACTTGAACGGTCTTCTGGAACGGATTACGTTCGAGAACCGAGGTATCACTGTAATGGGGAAAGAAAGCTGAGTAACAGAGGCTTTCCTCCCCATCACTTTGTGACTTTCCTCCCCATCACTTTGTGACAAACAATAAATTACCAGAATGATAATAAACATACACGTCAGGGTCATACGCTGTGTTGTCGATCCATCTCCACGGTCCCTTGGAACCTTGCTGCGTTAAGCCAATGAAATACTCCAAATGGTTTGTTCTGTTCAATAGGAACATCTGGATAGGAGGCATTTGCAGAATAAGTAAGAGAAAACACAGTGAAATGCAAAAGCTCTGATATGGGCACGCAATGCAGTAATGGGGGGCGATGGCGGTGATGGTTCTTGTCTTTAGCAAGGATGACTTCTGGTTTTGGGGGTCCTTGGGCAAGCAGCGTAGTGTGGTTTTCCACAAGCCACATCCACACCTAGACCCTCCAAGTGTCCCTATTTTCCAGGGACAGTCCCAGATTTACAGTTTCTGATTTGAACCCAGAATGTCCCGCTTTTTATTGGAGAAATGTTGGTGGGTATGGATTTATCTGACTCCTGAGCCATATGAAGGCAGCCTTGTATAAGGAAGGTTGTTTTTTTTAAGTTTTTTAAAGTTTAATGTTTTATTATGTTTTTATATATCTTAGAAGCAGCCCAGAGTGGCTGGAGCATCCCAGTCAGATGGGCGGGGTTTCAAATAGTAAAATTATTATTATGGAATAGGAAGTCCCTATTCCCACTGGAAAAATATTGGACTGTATGCACACCACACGTTTAAAGCACCATGATACCACTTTAAACAGTCATGGCTTTACTCAAAGAATTATGGGAGCTGCAGTTTCTTAAAGGTGCTGAGTGTTGTTAGGAGACCCCTATTCCCCCTTCTCAGCCTGGTTTAACAGCCAAACCCTTTTCTTCACAGGGAACGCCTTTTAAAACAAACAAGCCTAAACTATTCATGCCATTCATGCTACCGTAGTTGTGCAAATGGTATCATGTCTTGTCTAGCCCTGAAAAGTTAGCAACTGTGCACTACTTTATGAAAGCAGGCCAATAATGGGATCAGTATTTCACAGAACACCATGCTTATTTTTTTGTTGCTTTGCAAAGCAGTCCTGTCTTCTCACCAATTCTGCTTTGTTGTTGACAACGGCAAGATGAGAATTTGATTGAGCGCAGTTCTCCTGGCTCTCATCCCATGTTTTTTCCTGGGCAGAAAAGAAGTAGCATTTGCCCGCATAAAGTACCCATCTTATGGGGCAGCCTGTAGAAGTTGGGAGAAACAGGAGGCGACTGGATTTAATATATACAAAGGAGCAGAAATTCCCACTTCCCCCATGAGCTGTTTTCATTACATACCATCTTTTACTCCTGATGGGGTGAGAACGGGGACTTCTTGGAAGAAAATCTGTGAAGCTGAATGCAAAAGACCCATAAGAACCTGTGAGCTCAGCACATTTATTACCCTAACAGAGCAAGACGAGGGACTCAACTACGTTAGGAAAAAAACAAAACAAAACGTTTTAAATGCATTATAAACATGCAACACCAGATGGCACTGTAGAGTACAAAACTTTTCTATGGGATTTTACATAGTGTTTCTCCCCCTTTTATAATGATTTAATTTATGACTTATTTATAGCAGCCCCCCCCCCCCCGGTGTGTAGATCCACCCAAGGATGTTTCAGAGCGGTACATTTCAGATTTTCTGCTTTCAGTGAATTCTTTCCACCTTGGCCAAAAAAACCCTGCTGAAAAGTGTGCTGACCCCTGGTTTAAAGGGACGATACAAGGGACAATACAAGTGTGGAAGACCTGGACAGGATGCTGAGAGGCAGGAAGAAAGAAAACATCCCTCCTTTTCTGAGCAGCTATGTGGGGCCTGGTAAGCTGAGGCTTCCCTGGAGTCCACTAGGGTGGGGTGTCCTTTACTGTCTTACTACGCCTCTGCTTATTGCCCCACGTCATGCCACCCCACCAGCCCAAAGGTCGACAACTCTGGGAAACGGGGGGGGGGGGGGAGAGATTTGCACCACGGCGCCGGATATGCTTAAGATGGCCCTGAATGAAGTCATGAAGACTTCCGTTTTTCAGGAAGTAGGACTTTCGCAGCCATGGGTTTGTTGTGCAATGTGGGCCAAAGTTAAGTAATAGCTCTGTGCTGTTGATAAAATCGCCGTGCTGCCCTCCCACTCCTCAGAGACTGTGTTTCCACGCAAATGAGAACAGGGAAGGCTCAAGAAATCTTGCTGCCTGAGGCAAAGGTCAAGATCAGGGCTGGCTCTAGGTAGACCCCCGGTAGGCAGGGCGCCGCGCGGCAAACCCGTGCGGAAACCATACTGCGCCCTGCAAGGGCGGGGGCGCCGGAGCGATCTCCGCCCCTCAGCGCCAGGGCGCGCGACCTGCTCGAGACTGCCCTGGTCAAGATGGCCACCCCCAGTGCTTTTCCCCCCTAAAAAAATGTTTCGGGGTAATCTCATTTTGACTCAAGAAAACCACCATTTTATAGTTTAAATCGGGAAAAATAAATACAGTAAATGGAGAAAAGTACAGTCATACCTCGGTTTAAGTACGCTTCGGTTTGAGTACTTTCAGTTTAAGTACTCCACGGACCTGTCTGGAACGGATTAATCCACTTTCCATTACTTTCAATGGGAAAGTTTGTTTCAGGTTAAGTATGCTTCAGGTTAAGTACGGACTTCCAGAACCAATTACAGTCATACCTCGGGTTAAGTACGCTTCAGTTAAGTACCGCCTGGAACGGATTAATCCACTTTCCATTACTTTCAATGGGAAAGTTCACTTCAGGCTAAGTTCGCTTCAGTTTAAGTACTCCGCGGACCGTCTGGAACGGATTAATTCACATTCCATTACTTTCAATAGGAAAGTTCACTTCAGGTTAAGTACAGACTTCCGGAACCAATTGTGTACTTAAACCGAGGTACCACTGTACAAAGATTCACATAATGTTTAGGGGTATGCGTACCCCACAGAAAAAAAGCATCTCCACAGAAAAAAAGCACTGGCCACCCCCACCCAGGGCCGTCTCAAGCCGGTCGGGCGACCTGGGGCCGTGGCGCGGAGATCGCTCCGGCGCCCCCGCCCTAGTGGGCGGGTGCAGCGCGTAGCACGGCTTCCGTGCGGCTTTGCCGCGCAGCGCCCTCCTGCTGGCCCAGGGCCCTGGCGCCCCACGCCACCGAGACTACCCCTAGAGCTGGGCCTGCCTCCACCCCCAGTTTCACATACAGAAGCCGACTGAACTGGTAGTTGAATCTTAGGCAGTGTACTCAACATATATTTAAAACACATGGCTTCTGCACTCCCAAGAATCATGGGAAATGTAGTTTACCTCTCACAGAGCTACCGTAACAAACTACACTTCCAGTGGTTCTTTCAGGGTAATAGTGTGCTTTAAGTGTATGGTGTTCTATGCAGTCTTAGTTCAGGGCTAGCAATGGGACAATGGCCTCCATCACACAACTGAAGCCTAAGTTAGGGTACCCAGGGCAGACCATGTGGAACCCACAGAACCATCCTCTTAACACTTGGGCACTGCTCCTCACCCCCAGTGCCCGCTTCCAAAAGAAGTTGCCTCACTCTGTCTAATGATAGGACCGGCTCTGCCTGACAATGAGTGACGCTCTGTGGAGAGTCAAAAGAAGTTCAAGCAGAGGAGAAGTTCAGAGATGGTGGGTTCTTTTCACCTAGAAAATCCTGTCATCATTTCTTAATGCAATCTGATGACAGTTTGTTTTAATCTCAAAAGACAGTTAAGAAGAGCTTATTTTCATTCCTGGTACAGTCACACTCACCCCTTTTACCATTTTTCAAACTCTTTTGGTACATTTCTTTATCTTTTTCAAAAAGCTGTTTGATCAGAGGCAACAACAGGACAAAACAATTTGGTACAACCCATCAGGGCTAGGGCAAGGTTTCTTTACTGGCCAGTGGAGATAATTCCCCAAGCAGCAGCATATTACAATAGGCCAGAATGTCGTCGTCCCCCCATTTTACTTTTTAATTTCAGCAATTAAAAAATCTCATTGCTGTGCCCAGGGCTTTTTTCAGCCAGAACTCACTGGAACTCAATTCTGGCACCTCTCAGGTGGGTGCCATTGTCATTCTAAGAGAACACGCAGGAGGCATTAATGGTGAGTTCCAGCACCCCCTTTTCTAGAAAAATAGCACTGGCTATGTCTCACATTGGTTTCCTGGGCATCTAATACAGATTACAGATAAGAGAACAAATCTCAAAGTCCAGGCATACTTGAATATTTTCCCCATGTCAGTTTGAGGAGGAAGGATTTCACCAGAAAAAAATTATATGTTGGTGGGACTAAAAGGTCAAGCCCTCCTTAATTCTGGATAATGTTATAGCTTAGGCCCTAAAGGAGCTTTCAAACTGCTGTGCTGTGCTTTGAAGTCCCAATAATCAGTACTTCAAAGTGCAGCATCACCTGATGTCATCCCCTGACAGGGGATGGGAAGACAATTATCTGGACCTGCTGGCCAATAATGATTCCCCACCCATGGCTAGGGGGTAGCTGATGTGGTGCTCTCCAAATGTTGCTGGACTACAATTCCCATCAGCCTTAGCCACCATGACCAATGGACAGAGATCGTGGGAGTTGTAGTCCAACAACATCTGGAGAGCACAACACTATATGTTATAGGTAAACGGCACTATCCTGCGAGTCCAATTTTGATTTGCAATGTTGCTTTCAAATTGCAAGCTGTTTATGCTCTTTGTCTTGAATAACTGCTTGATTTTATTTTAAAAATCCTAAACGAAGGTTCGCAATAATAAAAAGAGCAAACTAACTCTTTGCAAATGGCAGTCAGCCAAAACAGACTCTCCTGAAAGTTCACATTCAGCATGATACTCACCATAGAGAAGGAACAGTGAAGTGCCTATTAGCTTAATAACTAAGATAATCATGAGTGGAACTAGGCAATTCCACTTCATTTTCCCCAGCACACTGGCTACAAGAAACCTAGGAGGAAACCTCTGTGTACGGCACACACATTGAAATCTTCAGGTATGTCTCCAGCACTGGCTACATCTGAAATGTAAAAATGCCCATGGTTAAAAGGCCCAAAACTATACACCCACACCTCAGGGCCCCGATGCAACTTCTGAGGTCTTGCAAGGCCTTGGACAGCACCGCCATATCAGGGCACAAAGAAAATAAGCTTACCAGAATGAAAACAGGGCTTTGTTTCAGTCTTCTTCCTTTGTTATTCCTGAAGAGGTGGGTGCCCCTAATGGGGCTCAGTTACGCCGCTTCTCACTTACTTAGCTTTCACGGGTGTCTTGCGTCTGCTTGGAGAATTCTGACTTAAATGTTTCCTGGAGCTTCTGATGACTCGGAAGAATGCGTACACCAAGCAGCCTTCTTAGAAATGCACATGCTGAACTTCCCCTCTTACAGACCAGTGTTTCTGTTGAGCAACTCAATGTGTGTGCTGGCGGCGGGGAAAGTACAGTGTTTACAGTGGGATAGTGCTAAAACAGGTTCAAGGCTTTGCCCCAATGAGCTAGTGGTATTAATCAGAAAAGGACATACAGAGAGGTGATGGGTGGGTGGATGGGAGACAGGTCAGAGAGAATTTTCCTAAGGATGTGAGGCTGAGGGAGGGGAAAGAGTTCAGGTGAGAGCTGGGAAGGCTCACGGCTTTGTATGTGGATTGACGATTAAAATACAATTATGATAGAGGGCTAGATATAATTTTGTGTTTTATTATGATTACTGTTGTTATTCTTAATATTCTTTTTCTCTCTGCTTCCTCTTTTCTTCCTTTAACGCTTGATCTTTTTGTGTTCTTTTCTCTTTCCTTTTTGTCTTTTTGATTCTATTCCTTCAAGGTATTATTTTACCGTATTGTGGAAACCTTAATAAAAAATTGGGGGTGGGGTAGGGGAGAGAAAAGGACCAGAGCCAGACCAAAAATAGAAGAAATTTAAATCAAAACAAAACACAAAAACATAAAAACTCAGCAGTAAGTAGGGTTGCCATATTTCAAAAAGTGAAAATCTGGACACAAATGTTGTTGAACTTTTTCGTTTTGGCCAGTTGGGCACCTTTGCCATTCTAAGAGAACACATGAGGCATTAATGGTGAGTTCCAGCACCTCTTTTTCTAGAAAAATAGCACTGCCTATAGGAAGGGAAGGAGGTGATATTTCGCACACTTGGGCCTTTGTCCTTTAGGGCTTTCAGCAGTAGCACAATCACCTTCAAGTTGGGACTGGAAAAGAGCTGGCAACCAATGCAGCTGTTTTAAAACTCATCTATATATATAAAAATGTAAACTGGCCATGTCTGTTAGTATCCACGTTTCACCAAAACCGCTTGACCGATTGCGTTCAAATTTTGACACAATGCCGCATGCAAATATGAGAGTAACCCCGCACCATTTTCAAAGACAGATGTCACACCTGTGCCAGGTAAGAACCCAAAAACCACTCAGATGAAAATGCATGCTGGGAAAAGAACCAGGTTGCAAACTAGCGCCTTCTAGTGGCGGCTACACTGGTACTGCACCTATAAAACCTTTCCTCTCAACAGCACCTCGGCTCCCGTTTACATACTAGGCCGAAGCCTTTACAGACTAGGCCGAATGGAGGTACTGACTCGCCTGGGTGGAGGTTGGGGGGAGGAGGGGGCGGGAAACGTCATGGATCGGCACAGGGTGGGGGGAATCACAGGGATAAGCCACAGCAACACGTGGCCGGGCCAGCTAGTATAATATAAATTACAAATGGTACTTCAGCCAGTAATCTGCCTGCTGTGTTTTGGATCAGTTGGACTTGCTTGTCAAAGGGGTGGTAAAAGGTTTTCCCTATAAGGGCAGAAGCAACACTACCATGAAGCAGTATATGGCATCCATGCTCATGCGGTGGATATAGGACTTAGGGATATAGGGATATAGGATGGGAGTGGGAGACAACCAGATCTAACCCACAGGGAGAAACCCACAGAAGTTTCCCACAAATGCCCCAAAGTAATGGGAAACATTAATCTCCTGTCCTGTCACCATCATCAACAAATTTCTTTGATAAGCCACTGGTCTTGATAACTTTTAAAACAAAGCTCCAGCACAAACTTTCTATTACATAGACAATTAAATGTTGATAAATAGTACAAGTTAAAATGCAGTGTGATTATCCTAAGCATAGCTGCCAAGTTATCCCTTTTTCAAAAGGGAAATTCCCTTATGCTGAATAGGCTTCCTCGTGAGAAAAGGGAAAACGTGGCAGCTATGATCCTAAGACGATTTCCCATCACAATAAAAACCCTAACCGATCTCCAGAGATTTCCCTGTGTACCTCTTCATTTTATTATAAGCCATGTTCTGTTTTGACAACAGTCATTTGCTTAAGTGCCTTATGGAAACGGTTATGGAAAACTGGAAACAGAATCCTTCTGCTCTTTGCATGTTCACGTCCCGGCTTGACCTATGCAATTAGGAAAGCAAAGTTTACGCAAAGTACTGAGGAACTTTTAAAGCAGATTGCAAGGAGCCAAAACAACTCATGAAGTTCAGTGTTGATAATGTAAGATGATAAAAAGAACCTTGCAGGGAAACACACCAAACTTGATATTCATCTTGCTGGGTTCTGAAATAATTATTTTTCTGGGTATCTCCTTTTGAGGCAAACCACGTCCACCTGCCAGTCACCTGACACCATATACTGACAGATTCTGTGATCCGTTGTTCAGTGCTAAGCCTTTATTGCTAATGGAAAGGATTTCTCACCTCCAATCTTAGTGTTAACCACCACAGCGCTAAGATTGGAGATAAGCCTCTGGCCTGCTCTTTAAAAGCCAGTAGGCAGAGGATTATTTCTGATCTTAGCGCTGTGACACTACAGCGCTAAGATCAGAGGTAAGACACTGCTGCTGGTGTTTACTACCAAAGAGCCTCTGCTTGCCCCTGGCAGTTTGAACTTTGAATCCCCTGATGTCCTATGGAAGAACATCAAGGCAAAGGGAAGACCAGCTTGGCCCCAACAGCTGCAAGGTGTTTGCTTTCTCAATCCCTCACAGGAAGAGCACTCGGCTCCGACTGTGGAGCCGAAGGGAACTGTGCCCTCGCCTCATCAATAAGTCTCAGTAACTTGTGAATGTATGTGTGAGGGGTTCTCCCAGCCCAAAGGTGCGGGAGGAGCTTACAACTTGTTGTAAACTACTTTGAGAATCAGTTGATTGAAAGGTGGGGCATATATCTCCTAAATAATGAATGTTAAATGATAAATAAAATTGATATCAAAATTCTGAATTCGAAACAGGAGCATCATGACATATAGTCTTCTCCCCTTCTCACTCCCACGTTGGATGGGATTGGGAAGACCATTCCCCCCAAATAAGTCATTAAAAAACGTTTGTTCTCTGCCTTCCAGATGAAATGGCCTCAGATGAAATTTTACACCCTTTGTGGAATATTTGGAATGAAGGAACTATTCTGCTAAAAATAAAATCATGACAGCTTGTTGACTGCCCTGAAATATCAGAAAAGTGACTAAGGTATTGTGTTACATTTGTACGAGGCATGGGCTTTTTGCATGGCTGCCAAAGGTGCCATTTAGAGAAACAATAATTGGAGAACTCTTCTCATTTGCATTGGTCATTTGCTCATTTTCAACAAATTAAAGCCTCTTCTCTAACCATTTTCAGAGTGAACAAGATTCCCCGTATCGCCCACAAGTACAGCTATCATTTCTGTGGGATCCACCATGTCTGAAGACCAGATGAATCATCTACCTCTATCCGCAATCTTTTACCTCATTGTTTCAGGTACTCTTTATCTCTTGGGCATCACCACAAATTATCTTCATTCTAATATTATATGGAAGGGCTCATTTCTCATTTACATTAAGTGTTACTAGCCTTGCAGTTCCCCTCTTTCTGTAGTATACAATTGGTGTGGGGAGCAGAGTTGGGAATGAGACCCTTGACGAAATTGTTTGGGATGAAATCTGGTATGCTAAGCTCTTTTCTTTTTTATCAACCCGTATTTGAGATAATTTCCTGAAAACAGTCCATAAAGGGTACTATAAACTTGTGCAACTAGCACAGATTCAGGATAGAAGTATTTGGACATGTTGAAAGGGATGTGGGTTTTATTGACACATATGCTAGGGTTGCCCCATGTGGCTACTTTTGGCCACAAATTCTTAAGGAAAGTGGAATCATTATTGACCCTTCACCAGTCCTAAACCCCAAATGGTGTCTTCTTTCTATTTTCTTAGGAATTAGTGCTGACCTCTCTATAAAACCTTTGGTGATTTTCCTTTTAGTTGCAACTACACGGGTTGTAACACAATCAAAATAAAAATAAAAAATCCTTCCAGTAGCACCTTAGAGACCAACTAAGTTTGTCATAGGTATGAGCTTTCGTGTGCATGCACACTTCTTCAGATACACTGAACAGAGACATAGGATTCTTACATGATCAAGCTTTCTTTAGCACCTCAGCCCTTGCTTTTTCCTGCAAGACCAATTGCAGTCATTAACGGTCGTCAACAGTCATCAACAGGTTTACCACTCCTATCAGCCCATCACCCATTCCCATCACCCCCCCACCCTCTGACTATACATAAGGGTCTGGTGACTTCTGTTTCAGTATATCACACGAAAGCTCATACCTATGACAAACTTAGTTGGTCTCTAAGGTGCTACTGGAAGGATTTTTTATTTTTATTTTGACTGCGTCAGACCAACACGGCTACCTACCTGTAACGGGTTGTAACACAGGGATGGAAGGATGTTTATGTCATTAATGTAAATTGATGGTACAGTGGAACCTTGGTTTTCAAACGTAATCCGTTCCGGAAGACAGGTTGACTTCTGAAACATCCAAAAACTGAAAGCGGAAGCCTCAATACAATAGGGAAACTCAAAAAGGAAGCTGCGAGGCACATTCAGCTTCGGAAAATCATTCGAAAACCAAAGCAGTTACTTCCGGGTTTTCAGCGTTTGAAAGCCAAAACGAGCATCAATGGAGACGTTCAACAACCAAGGTTCCACTGCATAAGAAAACTTTGTTCTTAGCTGTCTCAGTAAAATTAAGCCATCATCTTGAGGTTTTGAAGGAGACTGCTGAACCAATGGACATGGCTGCCGCTTGGAGGACTTTTGTAACTAATAGGAACAAACAACATATGAAGCTACTTATCCCAATGAAGGATGACTTTGTTTGGCAGTACCCATGACATATGGCTTTGTTTGACTGGTCTGAGCTATGTCTCTTTCACCCAATCCCACTTAATTGATTGAATTCAATTAAAGCCTTTGCGCTAGCAATTTCCAGAGCAAACAAGATCTCATTTATCTCCTGCTGATGCAGATACCACCTCTATGGGATCCACTAGGTCTGAAAACCAGATGGATCACATCACCCTATTTATAACCTTTTAATCCATTGTTTCAGGTACTCTTTGTATTTTGGCTTTTATCACCAATGGGCTTATTGTTGGTGTGAATGTTACGGACTGGATGAAAGGCAGAAGTCTGATGCCCAGTGATGAAATTCTGGTCAGCCTGGGGCTGTCCAACCTTTGCTTCTCCACCACACTAATTCTGGACTATTTCATTTCACTCATCTGGGAGGAGTTCTACAGAAAGTTTTACATGGTGCAAAAAATCATGTTTATCCTCGATATTGCCACAAGCTTTTTGAGCTTTTGGTTCACTGCCTGGCTCAGCATTTTCTACTGCATGAAGATTGTCAACTTCAAGCAGTCGTTTTTGCTGAGGGTGAAACTACAATTTTCTAGCCTTGTGCGTTGGTTCCTCCTTGGTTCCGTGCTGGCTTCCTCCGGAGCAACATTCCTTGTCACCTTGACTTTTACAACAGTGTACCAAGCACCCGACAATCTGGGCAATCAGACTTCCCTCAGCCTTCCCTCTGACTTTAACTTTACAGACGACTACAAAAAGGAAAAAATAATGCTGGTGCATATAACTATGCCTTACAAACTCCTCATCATCCTCCTGGGCTGCTCTGTTCCCCTAGTGATGGTGATTGCCTCTTCAGCGCCAGTTCTCAATTCTCTTTTCAGGCATGCCAAAAACCTGGAACAAAACACAACCATTTCCCACAACCCTCGCCTGGAGGTTCATCTAAATGCAGCCAAGTCAGTGCTGTCTCTTCTTATAAGCTATACTTCCTTGTTTGTTTGCGAGATAATAATCAGAACAGAAGTCTTTCCCAACTGGACTTATCAGTATTTTCTGTGTCTGGTCTTTCAACTTGCTACCTTGGTGGCACAAGGTTCCATTCTGGTTGCAAGTAATCCCAAACTGAAGCAATCCGCTGTACAAATTATTTCCTGTGTACAGCAGTAACCTAAGAAAATCCAAACACAGTTGCTCAGCTTTTGGGGGGCAATCGTCCCAAAAGCTCTTGAGCCTTTTTCGGTTGATCAGCAGTGGCGGAAGAGCAGGTTTTCGAAATCGCCGCCTAGGAGGCAACAAGGAAGTGACCGCTGCGCAGCGGGGAACAGATGAGATCCCGGACATTTACTATTATCTATATATAAAAATGTAAACTGGCCATGTCTGTTAGTATCCACGTCTACCAAAACCGCTTGACCGATTGCGTTCAAATTTTGACACAATGCCGCATGCGAATATGAGAGTAACCCCGTACCATTTTCAAAGACAGATGTCACACCTGTGCCATGTAAAAACCCCAAACCCCATGTTTCAAAACACACCACTCAGACGAAAATACATGCTGGGAAAAGAACCAGGTTGCAAACCAGTGCACTCTAGTGGCGGCTACACTGGTACTGCACCTATAAAACCTTTCCTCTCAACAGCACCTCAGCTCCAGTTTACATACTAGGCTGAAGACTTTACAGACTAGGCCGAATGGAGGTACTGACTCGCCTGGGTGGGGGTTGGGGGGAGGAGGGGACGGGATAGGTCAGGACATGGACCACTCACAGGGATGAGCTGGGAGTGGGGGGGGGGGGAGTCACAGGGATGCGCCTGCATAAACAGAACACACATAAAACAGGGGGACTCTGAAGGGGAGTCTCCATTTAACAGACTGAGCCACAGCAACGCATGGCAGGGCCAGCTAGTATTTACTATTAGCCCCACCCTGCATACATTAGTGGAATTTTATGGTTTATATGGCAACCCAGTGCTGATATAGAGGCTTGTTTAGGTTTGCAGAAAAATCTGGCCATGGATGACATTGCTTGGGCATTAGGTGTAGCATCATCAACACACTTATTACTTGTGTAAGTTTGCAACTACTGTATTTTTTTAAAAAAACTTTATTCTTTAAGTAGGAGGAATAAGGGATAAGGAATAATGGATGAACATATGTCTATCTGTCCTGGAAACTGTAAAGCTGGGAGGAAAACAGATTCGCACCACAGGAAAACAAGCCATAACTATCCTTGTCTTTATTCATAAAGAGACATCCATTTCATTAATTAAAAATTTGAATGGAAGGGATATATTGGGATGTAATGCTCTTGCCAAAAATTCACATGGCCAACTAGAACTCTTCCAAGATTCAAATCTCAAGGGTCTCATTTTGAGAGCGGTATGGTAAAGCAAACCCTTATCTGACTTGTTTTGCAAATAAAAATGTGTTACACACACACACACACACACACACACACACACACACACCATTGAAAGATAAAAAGTACATAATACAAGTGCATGGTGTAAGATAAGACTCAAACAAGAAGAAAAAGAAAAGAAATAGTACCCATGTAGAAAAAAAAATGTTTTGCAAATATAAAATGTGTTGTCTGCTCATGACTTTGAACGAATCACTGTTGGCTGCATTGCACATGTGAAAATGGCTGAATTGTAATGTGGCACAGGTTTTGGCATTAGATGAATGATTGCAGGTTTTCTCCACCATCGTTTTCCCCAGTTTCAAAAATGCTATTCTGAGTGTGAAAATGGTTATAGGTTTGGAAAATGAATCCCAAGCAACGAACAGCCCAACTCTAGTTCCGGAACAAGGTGGTCCCTCAGCTGACCCAAAGTTATTCTAGGGATTTTTATATATTACCAGGAAGACTTTCAATCTGTCCCAATAGAATGCTGGTAGGCGTTGAAATGTTTGGAGGGCACCAGGTTGGGGAAGCCTGGCCATAAACCAGTAAGTGATTTCAATGCTCTGTGAAGAACAGTGAGGGGGAGACTCCATCAGGCAAGGCCTCTTTCCACCTGCCTTGCCTCGCCCCCTCCGGCCCTGGGACTCCTCATAAGGAAGCTGTGCCTGGAGGAAGAACAGTGAGGGGGAGACTCCATCAGGCAAGGCCTCTTTCCACCTGCCTTGCCTCGCCCCCTCCGGCCCTGGGACTCCTCATAAGGAAGCTGTGCCTGGAGGAAGAACAGTGAGGGGGAGATTCCATCAGGCAAGGCCTCTTTCCACCTGCCTTGCCTCGCCCCCTCCGGCCCTGGGACTCCTCATAAGGAAGCTGTGCCTGGAGGAAGAACTGTGGGGGGAGAGACTCCATCAGGCAAGGCCTCTTTCCACCTGCCTTGCCTCGCCCCCTCCGGCCCTGGGACTCCTCATAAGGAAGCTGTGCCTGGAGGAAGAACTGTGGGGGGAGAGACTCCATCAGGGAAGGCCTCTTTCCACCTGCCTTGCCTCGCCCCCTCCGGCCCTGGGACTCCTCATAAGGAAGCTGTGCCTGGAGGAAGAACTGTGGGGGGAGAGACTCCATCAGGCAAGGCCTCTTTCCACCTGCCTTGCCTCGCCCCCTCCGGCCCTGGGACTCCTCATAAGGAAGCTGTGCCTGGAGGAAGAACTGTGGGGGGAGAGACTCCATCAGGGAAGGCCTCTTTCCACCTGCCTTGCCTCGCCCCCTCCGGCCCTGGGACTCCTCATAAGGAAGCTGTGCCTGGAGGAAGAACAGTGAGGGGGAGACTCCATCAGGCAAGGCCTCTTTCCACCTGCCTTGCCTCGCCCCCTCCGGCCCTGGGACTCCTCATAAGGAAGCTGTGCCTGGAGGAAGAACAGTGAGGGGGAGATTCCATCAGGCAAGGCCTCTTTCCACCTGCCTTGCCTCGCCCCCTCCGGCCCTGGGACTCCTCATAAGGAAGCTGTGCCTGGAGGAAGAACTGTGGGGGGAGAGACTCCATCAGGCAAGGCCTCTTTCCACCTGCCTTGCCTCGCCCCCTCCGGCCCTGGGACTCCTCATAAGGAAGCTGTGCCTGGAGGAAGAACTGTGGGGGGAGAGACTCCATCAGGGAAGGCCTCTTTCCACCTGCCTTGCCTCGCCCCCTCCGGCCCTGGGACTCCTCATAAGGAAGCTGTGCCTGGAGGAAGAACTGTGGGGGGAGAGACTCCATCAGGCAAGGCCTCTTTCCACCTGCCTTGCCTCGCCCCCTCCGGCCCTGGGACTCCTCATAAGGAAGCTGTGCCTGGAGGAAGAACAGTGAGGGGGAGACTCCATCAGGCAAGGCCTCTTTCCACCTGCCTTGCCTCGCCCCCTCCGGCCCTGGGACTCCTCATAAGGAAGCTGTGCCTGGAGGAAGAACAGTGAGGGGGAGACTCCATCAGGCAAGGCCTCTTTCCACCTGCCTTGCCTCACCCTCCAGTCTATATTTTTCAATTTGTATTGTATTGTTTTATGCATTGTGGCTTGCTGTTGTTTTATTGATTATTGTTTTGAAATTATTTATTGTAAATGTTAAGATTGGGTTTCTGTTTAATTTTCATATGCTGATATTATTCTATACTATTGTAATGATTGCTGAACGTTACATTATTTGATTGCTTATTTTAAAGCTATGTTTTATTATCATATTTTTGTATGATTGTTATAAGGTTGTTTTGTATTTCATTAGATTCTGTTTCTTCAGCTTGTAAACCGCTTTGAGTATTGTATGATAGAAAGGCGGTATACAAATTAAAAGTGATGATGATGATGATGAAACTAACAGTTGAAAACAGTTTAAAGGAGATAGAAATATTGGCGTGATAGAAATGTCAAGATGAAAAATTTGTTTATTTGCATCATTTCCATCATTACAAAAGAGATTTAATCGGACTAATGTTTGATACTATGCCATAATTGCATTTCCTCTACCATTTAAAAATAACCAATGAGAGTTTATTAATCATAAATTGTTTACTTGGTAGAATACAAAAGTCAGTTTTTGTTTGTTGGATAACTAGGAATCTCTACAAAGTAGACAGTGATTAAAACATATTGATTGTATATGTAAGCACTGGTGAGAATAGTAACTGACATAAATTTTAAGAAATGCTTAAGTAGCAAAGGTGATATTGGTGAACTTCACTCTTACTAGGAAGATGTAAGTCCATGGAGTGAGGAACAATTTTTTTTCAAACACAAAATATCAGGGCAAATGCTTTCAGTCAGGTATTTTAGCAAGTATTGTCTCATTTAACCTTAGAATGTGATTGGTTTTTTTAAAAATTAAGCAAATAAATCAGAAATGAAAATGATTCCAATGGCAGTTTAAAAATAAATAGATTACTTCCAATCAAACTGCAAAATAATAATTATAATTTTTAAAATCAACAACCCATATGCTTTCTATTCCAAATCATCCAAACATTCTGTGTTCAGTTTTCAAATAACTTTCATTTCAACGAGAATCGAAGGTGTGTATTTAGATCTGGGTTTCCCACACTTGGGTCTCCAGCTGTCTTTTTGGACTACAATCCCCATCATCCCTGATCACTGGTCCCGCTAGCTAGGGATGATGGGAATTGTAGTCCAAAACAGCTGGAGACTCAAAGTGTGGGAAACCCTGATTTAGATGCATAACTTGCACAAATCAGGATTTCATGTACATATCTCAATGCAGTGGCGTCGCAACGGGGTGTGCCCCAGGTGCCATGTCTGCGGGGGTGACAAGAAGGCACCCCGCGGGGGCTCAGGGCGGCACGAGCAGCCTTCGCGCCACCGCAGCTGCATGTGGAGGATCCTCCGTTTGCGGCTGCAGCCACAAGCAGATGATCCCAGTGCCAGCAGCAAACCGCTATGTACAGCACATGTGGGACGTCGCTGCGTACGGTGCATGCATTGGACGTAGCAACGCCGCACATGCGCCCTACGTAGCAATGCCCCGACTCGGGTGTCACAACACCTTCGTTTGCCCCTGTCTCAATGACGCTTCTTCAGCCTCTCGTAAATTACTGCTAGATCCCAAGGACCAGCCTGGACTGCCTACAGTGTTTCTGAAGGTGCTCAAGCTTTGGGTCTGTTGCATCTGCAGTGGCTCTATAATTGGGGGTCTGCCACCAGGGAGTGTGAGATATGGAGCGTGAGATATTTTGTTTCCTGATCTGATCCAGAAGAAAGAAATTCCAGTGCTGCACCTATCATTCCCTGCCTGCCAGCATGAGATATTTAGGGTTTTTTCCCTTGCCTCCTTCTGACCCAATTCAACAGGTAGAGAAATCTTCAAATCCCATGCTTCCTTGCAGCCAATGATAATCATTTCCAGTGACTGAGAAGCCAGGAAAGCCTCTCTTATATCTACCAGAGCTATTTTTTTAGAAAAGAAGGTGCCGGAACTCACCATGAACACCTCCCTTGTTCTCTTAGAATGGCAATGGCGCCCATCTGAGAGGTGCCAAAAATCTGGTGAGCTCTGGCTGGAAAAAAGCCCTGGTAGTTACTGTACCATCATTCCCTTCTCAAAGGTAAGGGTTTTGTTTTTTGCTTTGCTGAGGGTTGGAATAACCCATGATGATGATGATGATGATGATGAAGGTTTATTAAAAAGAAGTCCCTTTTTTGGCAAAGGCTATGGGAATACAGAGGCAAACCTCTCCAGCCATACCATTGGTGTGTTCTCCTTTGCCTGAGCACAGGGGGAGGAGATGCTCTAAAATTCGGGGGGGGGGGGTTTACAGGAAATTCAGGACCCTCCTTCTCCCTTCCTTGCCCCATGATTTCTCTGGGGAATTGGAGCTGCTGTATCTCAACATACCCTTCAACGTTTCTCCAATGCAAATAAGGACATCCTAAGGAAAAGCGGATCAAATCAGAAATGGGACGGCTTCTGTAAATCCGGGACTGTCCCGGGAAAATAGGGACACATGGAGGGTCTTTCTCTACAGAGGGGGAAGCATGCAATGTTCCTGTTAGCAGGGTAGTGTGCATTCAAAGTGATTTAAAAACAACCACCACCGGCACCCCCAATTGGTCATCTTGAAATTCAAGGCGACCTGTTTGGATTTCTCTCCAGCCCTGGACTTGTTCCAGCTTTGCACTTCATTCACACAGTACCAAAGGTTTGTCCGGGGATAGGTGCCCGTGCAGCACGCCACTGAGATTTAAGAAAAGAAATAGAGTAAGAGCAGCCCGAGAAGCTTTAGCACGTGAACGACGGCCTGTAACTCATAGCTGCCAAGTCTCCCACTGAAAAATGCAGGATCAGTAGCGACGCGGCACCGGAAGTTGCTTCTACACATGTCTGGACATGCGTAGAAGCAACATCCGGTGCCGGCGCCGCTCGATTTCTGGTGCCCAGACATGGGTAGTGCGGCACCGGGCACTGGAAATCGGGTGGCGCCAGCACCCAAAATGAAGCCTCCCTGGCAGGTAAGAAATCCAGGGGATTTACGGGATTTTTTCCAATCCGTGCTGCCAGCGGGAAACGGTTTAAAATACGGGGGTTTCCCGTGAAAAACGGGAGACTTGGCAGCTATGCTGTAACTACTCATTGGCAACTGACATTCAGAGTCTGCTCTGAGAAGGGGCAAGAAGCCAAGTGAAAGCCAGAGGTATGAAGAGCAGGCCAGCAAAAGGAAAGTTGCTCGTTGGGCTGAGAGCCTTGGAGGCCACAGTGGGCGATCTGGCTTTCCTTTCTAATGGAGGCCCAGGCGGGGATCTGGAAATGTCCTTGCAGGGCTCTGGTTCCAGCTCGACAATATCTCGGACAAAGCCAGTCTCATTTCTCACCACCTCCTGGAGGTCAAGAAAGAAAAAACTTTAAGGATCTACAGCTATTTTTTTGGTGTACTTGTGAGGTTGGTACTACTTCTCCCTTGTAGAGATAAGACATAGTTTGAAATGGAAAGTTATGAGGAACGGTCTCCCTTGGGAGGTGGTGGACTCTCCTTGCTTGGAGGTTTTTAAGCAGAGGTTGGACATGGATGCTTTAGCTGAATTTCCTGCATTGCAGGGGATTGGACTAGAGGACCCTTGGGGTCCCTTCCAGCTCTGTAATTCTATGATTCTATGGTAGGTTGAAGAACAAGCTGCTAAAGGAACAAGCTCCAGGGACCATTTCACAGTTCTGTTCTTCCACCCACCACAAATCTACAGTGGTACCTCGGTTTAAGTACACAATTGGTTCCGGAAGTCTGTACTTAACCTGAAGTGAACTTTCCCATTGAAAGTAATGGAAAGTGGATTAATCCGTTCCAGATGGTCCGCGGAGTACTTAATCTGAAGCGTACTTAACCTGAAGCAAACTTTCCCATTGAAAGTGATGGAAAGTGGATTAATCTGTTCCAAATGGGTCTGCGGAGTACTTAAACTGAAAGTACTCAAACCAAAGAGTACTTAAACTGAGGTATGACTGTACTTTCAGGCAAGGTTGTGCAGTTGTAGCAACAACTGAACAACACTGAGGTTCTTGGATCCCCCCCCCAAAGATTTTGATTTGCACTCTTGTGTGAGGGTACGGGAGCTTTAAGCCTTTACTGTGGTCCAAATATTACACGGGGCCTGTGCCTGGAGTTTGCCTTGGAAAAACTTCCCATTTGCTTCAACAGGAGCTTCCCCCCCTGTGGAAATTGCAGTTGTGAGGGGACCACTGGTTAAATCACCTCTATTTCCCCCAGTGTAGGGTCCTGATCTGGATCAAGCCCTCTTGCATTAGCCATTCGTTTAATCCCACCTCACCCCACACTTAAAGACACAGCTCCTTCACCAACACAATGTGTCATTTGTTCCTTATGGGTCGGTGTCAGACTTAGGACTTGAATGAACCAATAGCAGGACCTGATCCTAGGAGCAGAAGGGTGTAAGACAGGGAGTCAGCCTATGCTGCCACCATCAAGCCCTGGCCAAAGGAGGGAACTGCAAGGAAACCAGAGAGACTTTGGGTCCCCTTTCTGATTTTTTCCAGCTGATGTTAACACCAAATACAAAAAATGCCCCCCAAAACTTTGCTTACATCAATTGTTTTGAGGACCACAATCTGATCGACTTCCTTGCAAATCTTCTCTGCTTTCTTGATGGTCTCTTGGTCCCATTCCACCATGTTTATAGCCATCATTCCTTCCATTGCACTGGAGGGGAGAAATTGAGGAGGAACACAGGAAAAGAAGATTAATGCTTCACAGGGGCTGTGCCATAGGAAGTTGGCAGCATGGAAAGAGAGGCTGACCATGGAAAGATGAAGACGTATGGGTCTTCCAAAGGAGGATGAATGTGGTTTGAGCTTTAAACACACATTCTCTACCTGGGAAGGCAACCAATGTGTGGCTCAAACTTCTTCCATCACACTTCAGAACAGGGTTGAGTGACTAACCTTTTTATTGGCCTGACAATGACCCAAATTACCCCAGGCAACCCTCCGGGGACGCATGCTTGTATTGAGTGTGAATAATCTACGCAGCTGCCTACCAAGGCAGTCACACCCAGGGTCACACAGCCACCCTGATCTCTGTGGATCAGCTGATTAGGAAGATTACCACCCGTACCCCACACCATCACATGACAGATCTGATGAATGAGAGCGGGCCCAATTCAAAGTGCTGGTTTTGACCTATAAAGCCTTAAACGGCTGAGGACCACAATACCTCACGGACCGCCTCTTTCCGTATGAACCTACCCAAACCCTGAGATCTTCTGAGGCTCTCCTCCATGTGCCCCTCCTTGAGAGGTCCGGAGGGTGGCAACACAAGAACAGGCCTTCTCTGCGGTGGCTCCCCACCTGTGGAATGCTCTCCCCAGGGAAGTTCGCCTGGCACCTTCATTATACACCGTTAGGCACCAGGCAAAAATGTTCCTTTTTAACCAGGCCTTTGATTGACCTGATTTACATCCTATACGCTTTCAAAACGTGGCTCTTTTTTGGTGGGGGGTGTTATTGGGTTATTGTTCTTATTTTTATTTTATATACCGTGATCTTTTCTGTGAACCGCCCTGAGAACCTCCGGATATAGGGCGGTATATAAATTCAATAAATAAAACAAATAAAAATCCCCATCAGGGTGGTGAGGGCTGTGCCCTATTTTTTAAAAAAAACCTTTTTGGACACTGCTGCCAAATTGGATTGGATTGGATTTGGGGGGGGGCATAAAAATCCACTTAAGGAGGCCTGTTTAGCCCCCACAAAAAACTGGATTGGCAACCGCTGCCTTAGAACGGTCTGCCTGCCTCCATCCTACGACATGATGGCATTCAGGCGCCTTGGGGGGAGGAGGGGCGGGAAATGTCATGGATCGGCACAGGGTGGGGGGGAATCACAGGGATAAGCCACAGCAACACGTGGCCGGGCCAGCTAGTGTCAGAAACACTCACTCTGCTGCCTCTTGGCCCAGCTCCTGGGCCACCTGTTGAATGTTTGGGTACCCCATGCAGCTGGAGATGTTGTTTCGAGGATAGTAAAAGAGGAAAGCCAGGCACATTTCGTTCAGAGTACTTGGTCCGCCCTGAGGGAAAACAAAGGCGAAATTCATTTAAGATGCAAGAGTTTTGAAAAAAACAAACCAGAATTTTAGGTGCAGGTATAACAAAGGAGCAGAAAAGACTATTTACGCATGTGACAACAGCACCGTGGATACTTTTGGCCCAGAGATAGAAAGAAGAAAAGTCCCGGCCAGAGAAGAATGGCTGATAAAGATGATGGATTTATGCCGAAATGGCAAAAATGACCAGGAAGATCAAAAACCAAGAAGATGGAAATTTTACTAAGGAATGGGGGAAATTTATAAGTTAACTTGGAGAACATTGTAAACAACTAAAAACTCTGGCAGGACTGTAACAACACTTGTAATGTAACAAGAACTATGGGAAAACAGGGAATTTTAAGAAAAGGGAGAATCTTATAAGATGCAGTTGAAAAAGGAATGTCAGTGGAACCCGTGGAGGGGCAGAGGGATTCAGGGAATTCTTTATGTATATGATTATGATTTGAATGCAAATGTAAACTGCAAAAACCAATTAAAAAATTGTAAAGAGAGAGGGTTTTTTTTTTTGGCAGCAGCACAACAGCAGCTCTCGCTGGCTCCAGGTATTAGCACATCCAGAGTTGGGTCAGAGTAGCAGTCCTGTCCCTTTGCAGAGTAGGAACAAAACGTCAGAGGCTCCTGCATGGCAGGGAGCTCTGGGTCAACTCCCTGGCAGGTGGGAATCAGTAAGAGACTTGTGGGACTCCCCACCCCCCATATCATGTTCACAAATCCACATCTCACCCCTTGTTCTGTGCACTCTGCCCCATATCTCACCCCCCAACTCCCACTGATCCTGACCTGTGCTTTCCCCTCCTTCCACCGCACCCGAAAAACTTTGGTGGCCCTGCAAGCTGTTACTAAAATATTTGGATATTCTGGGGACAGCAAGATTGGCTTTAGCAAAAGCTGCCCTCTCCTGAAACTACCTTCCCCTAATGCTTAGGTTGTTTTCAGTCAAGGACTTACGAAGGTCAGCCCTGTCCGGTCTTTGGTTTGATAGTGACATTCCACCAGGAACTCATCCCCCTGTAAAACACAAGAGGACGCGAGGTCAAACCTATAGCAGCAGAGGGTCGCTGCCGAAAATGGCTTCTTATCACCAAACCGTGGTCCAAAGGGAAAAACTGGGATGACGTACTGATTTGAAAATGACCTCCTTCTTCAAGCCTCTGGTCTCCTGGAGATTGAAATCGTACTTATTGTCTTCACAAATGACTGTCAGCTGCTCTCCATTCCTGGGAGTGGGGGGGGGGGGTGTGGAGGCAAAGAAACAGGAGAGACAGACGAACTTGAGATGCCGCTGAGAGAAAACTGTAACTGGGATGCAACCAGGATCTGATCTAATGCCTTCCTGACAAACATTTTCTAAGACCTAATATTACTAAGTGAAATGACATCTGTTGGTTGCGTTTCAGTCTTCAGTATGAACAGTGAATTGAGTTTTCTGGCTGTGTTCCTGTCCCCCACTTGTTACACACTGAACCTCTTGGGCTTGCCAATCAGAAGGTCAGCGGTTCGAATCCCCACAATGGGGTGAGCTCCCGTTGCTCTGTCCCAGCTCCTGCCAACCTAGCAGTTTGAAAGCATGCCAGTGCAAGAAGATAGATAGGTACCACTGTGGCGGGAAGGTAAATGGCGTTTCCGTGCACCCTGGCTTCCGTCACAGTGTTCCGTTGTGTCAGAAGCGGTTTAGTCATGCTGGCCACATGACCCAGAAAGCTGTATGTGGACAAACGCCGGCTCCCTCGGCCTGAAAGCGAGATGAGTGCCGCACCCCATAGTCGCCTTTGACTGGACTTAACTGTCCAGGGGTCTTTTACCTTTACCTACACACACCATGAGTACACAGGCCTTCACTTGTTGCAGAATAATGGGGATGTTTTCTTTTGAAAACTGGGAGTGGTCCATGTTACACCTCAGTCAGGGTGCTGAACTGTTCTGATCTCTCCCCAGCTAATCACCTCAGACGCTTTTCCCCTCAGCTAAGCTCCAGTACTGCAACTGACCTAAGCAGACCAAATAGTTGCAGTGGAGCTTTTAAAACCAGGTAACCTCTCTGTCCTTGGGGCAGCTTCACAGCTTGTCAATAAGCACCGGACCCTCCAATCTCACACAATGCTAACAAAAACAAATAACTATATAAATAAAGGAGCTACCCGTGGGACGCTGACACAAAAACCATCCACCACTATGCAACAGAATGAGAAGATCACTATATGGTGAAAGAAAATTATATGAAAATGATGTACTGATGGTATTTAGCTCCTAGCAAATTAGCAAAAATGTATAAAAGATGCTCAAATGAATGCTGGAAATGTAAGGAAAAAGAAGGCACCTTTTATCATATGTGGTGGGATTGTAAGGTGGTAAAAGGATTTTGGGAAATGATATATAATGGGTTGAAAAAATGTTTTAAATCACCTTTGTTAAAAGCCTGAAGCCTTCCTTTTAGGAATTCTAGGGGCCGAAATCTCCAAAGAGCAGAAAGGACTACCCGTATATTCCGGTGTATAAGACGACTGGGTGTATAAGACGACCCCCAACTTTTCCAGTTAAAATATAGAGTTTGGGATATACTCGCCATATAAGAAATACGACCCGGCGTATAAGACGACCCCCGACTTTTGAGAAGATTTTCCTGGGTTAAAAAGTAGTCTTATACGCAGGAATATACAGTATTTATGTATGCGACCTCGGCTGCACAGATGTTATTGACCCAGAGATGGAAAGAAAATAAAGTCCCGACCAGAGAAGAATGAAAGATGAAGTTAATGGACTATGCTGTAATGGCTAAAATGACAAGAATTGTCAGAAATTAGGAAGACCAAAACTTTAATAAGGAGTGGGTTAGGGTTAACTTATTTTAAAGACCACTGTAAACAGTTAAAATCGTTAGTAGGATTGGAATAGCACTTGTAGTTTAAGATTGATTCTGGAGATAATGGAAGAAGTAAAGGGTTTGGATTATCATAAAAGATGTAGGAGGGACTGATTAATAATAGGACCCACATAGGGGAGGATGGCAGTCCAGGAGATTCCTTGGAATCACATTTTTATGATTTATGATTGCTATATCTCTGTAAAATTTAAAGTAGAAAAATCAAATAAATAATAGAATTTTTTTTAAAAAAAATATTGTTATCTCCCAAATTCTCCCCTTCCCTCTCTATTCCCCCTCTCTTTCCCCTGCAATGTCTAGGGCAATAGTGTCTCACACCGAATGTAAACGAACTGTGAAAAAGGCTATGACACTGAGGTCCAGCGCCAAGGGCCTTCTGCGAGAAGCAAAGCTACAGGGAACCAGGCAGAGGGCCTTCTCGGTAGTGGTGCCCACCCTGGGCAATGCCCTCCCATCAGATGTCAAAGAGATAAACAACTACCTGACATTTAGAAAACATCTGAAGGCAGCACTGTTTAAGGAAGTTTTTAATGTGTGACATTTTAATGTATTTTAATCTTTGTTGGAAGCCACCCAAAGTGGCTGGGGAAACCCACCCGGATGGGCGGGGTACAAATAATTAATTATTATTATATTATTATTATATTATGAACGGGAAGTGGAGACGCTATATGTGCCTTTCCTTGCTTATTTGTTTGTTTTGTATCTGAAATATACTCAGAGTTGAGAGTGAATTTCATGCTCTTTATTCAGCTCATAGTCATCAAGGAGAAGAGGAGAAGAAATGGCTCTTTTCCCAAACCCATCTGCTTATATACATTATTTACACAATGGGCCTTGCGTGATTGGCTACTTCAGGGCTACACTTGTGGGCCAATCAGGTTGTGGATTGACTTCTGCCTGCAGCCTGATTGGCTGCTCCTACAGGCCAATCAGGTTGCAGATTCACTTCTGCCAGCCGCCTGATTGGCTGCTCCTGCAGGCCAATCAGGTTGCGGATTCACTTCCACCTGGAGTTGGATTGGGTAGCTCCTGCGGATCAATCAGACTACTGATTCTGAATCCTATTGTTCTAGGATTCAGCTCAGTACATAACAGTATCACAAAGAAATGTTTTAAATAAAAACTAATTAATAAAAGTAAAACCAAAAAACTAGTGTGGCCCCCTTAGTCACTGGCTTTTCTTACCGGTACTGGACTCCTCTCACTCCCAACCCAGCCAAGTGGGTATGCAGCAAGTAACCAAAGACATGCATATCAGGCACTGGAACTCCATTCATCTACAATCCAAAAATGGGAGGAAAAGGCATGAATGGCATCTGGCCCAGGGGTGGAAGAAGAGGGGTGCGGTGTGTGTAGGTCACCCCGGGTATCACCACTGAGAAGGGTGACAAAATGCCGGGCGGCACACACCGCAGGGCCTGCAGCACACCCGAGCCGCGCATCTCTCCTGGGGAGACGGGGTGGCTTGGGTGTGCACAGGCTCCCTGCTGCTCAAACGAACGGTCCCCCCGCTGCCTCCCCCCCAGCTGTAGGGCGGCTGAGTGGGAGGAGGCAGGCAGACTCTGGAGGCCCTGCAATGTGTGCCGCCCCAGCCACCGGAATGGCTTCCTCCACCGCTGATCTGGCCACTATGCTTTGAACACCTGCCCTGGCAAACATCTCAGGAAATCATCAGGCATCTATGGAATGTTCTGGCAGCCCAATTTCAGCACCAGAACAGCCACGGTGGCAATTTGCTGCTTATTAGCTACAGCAGTGGTTTTCAACCAGTGTGCCGTGGCACCATGGGATGCCATGAATGCCTACTTCCCTTCCCTCCCTCCTCTGATGCCCTCTGCTGTCTCTGCCTCCCAAAAGCTTGCACAGCTGTTTGTTGACTTGACTATAAGCTCCGCAGGCGAATGGTGCCTCTGGGAGGCATCTCTCTTTGAGGTGGGGCAGTTCACAGATGAGGGGCGGCAGCAGCGGTTTCCTGGAGGAAACCCAAGGAGAGGGGAGGAGAGGGGAGAGGAGGCTGAGGGAACACGCCACAAGGGAGAGAGTGAGAGGCTGCCAGCTCTGCAGGCAAGGGGTGGCATAACTGGGCTCCTGAGCCCCACAGGGGTGCTGCAGAAAGAAACTGGTTGGTTAAGGGAGCCGTGGACTCAAAAAGGTTGAAAACCTCTGAGCTACAGGGTCAACCCAAGACATCTGGTTGCCTGAGGTGAAGAACAAAATGGCATCCATCCCCGTCACCCTGCCAGATACTGACTGGACTGGCAGTTGAATCGTATTTCAATACTGACAATGGATAAGGTTCTGTACTGCACCAGAGAACCGAAGGGTAGCTAAGGGAGTGGAGGCATAGGTGCCAAGTTCTGGATTGAAAAATCTGGGATCAGCAGCACCGCGGCACCGGAAGTCACTTCTACGCACTTCCGGACATGCGTAGAAGTGACTTCTGGCGCTGCGGACATTTTGGAAATGGGCACAGCGGCATTGGAAGTCGCTTCTACGCATGTCCGGAAGTGTGTAGAAGCGACTTCTGGCACCGCTCTGCCCATTTCCAAAATGTCTGCAGCGCCAGATGTCGCTTCTACGCATGTCCGGAAGTGTGTAGAAGCGACTTCTGGCGCTGTGGACATTTTGGAAATGGGCAGAGCGGTGCCAGAAGTCGCTTCTACGCATGTCTGGAAGTGCGTAGAAGCGTCGTCTGGTGCTGGCATGGCACCAGAAGAACATGGCCGGCAGGAGCTCCGTAATCCGGGGGAATATGAGGTATTTTGCCATTCGGGACACCTGCAGGAAACGGTAAGAAAATACGGAGGTTTCCTGGGAAAAACAGGGTACTTGGCAGCTATGAATGGAGGTCAGGCCATGTGACACATGCCAAGAAACTCATGGGTACAGCCAGGGGGTTCAGGGGGAAGAGCTGCATGGTTGCCACTGTCCCCCACCCTCAACACCCCCACTCTGAGGTGGTCACTTCGCTGTGCCTAATGGAAGCCAGCTGTGATCAGCTGCTCTTGGGCCAACAACTAAAAGGAATAGCACGGCCTGCTATTTGCCACGTCCAAACTGACTCAAGAGTTTGTCAGGGGATACAAGAGGCCACCAAGGTTTCACCTTGCCACATAAACATTGATATTTCATCTCTCTCTCTCTCTCTCTCTCTCTTTTTCTCTCTCTCTCTCAAAATAAAAGCAGGCCCTGCTTTTAACAGTCAGCCATGCAGGAATTTAGCAGATAAAATTTCCATTTATCTCCGTTCCAAGGAAAGTGCCACCCTTTAATTCTCATAAGTTAGGTAGGCTGTGTAAAAGATGCAGGAGCAAGGCCTGGAGAACAACATTGGCAGCCCCACACGAAAAGCTCAATAATTTGGCCTAGCTTCAATTTCTCTCCACAGTGAGGAACAAGCACTTCTTGCCTGCAGTTGCCAGTGCAAGACATTTTTACAGCTGGAGGCTGAGCCTCCATTCCTACCGCTAGGTCAGTAGTCTGCTCTTTGTAGAGCTTTTATATAGAATGCAATAAGAGCATGTCTTTGAAACAGTAGCCTGAATATGAAGTATCAACACTCAGTGCTAGCATTCCTTACTGAAGTGGGGCGGGGGAAGGGCTGTGGAATACTCCGGAACTTACGTCATCAAACTGGCTGGTATTGCAGACACCGTAGGACATGAAGGACTCGGCTCCAGGGGGGAGGAAATGGATTGGAAATGTGAAGAATCCTGTCTGTAAAACCCCCATGTCATAAGGACGCAGCTCCGTAGTATAATAGAGTCGTATCCCCGAGTTGTCAATCAAGCCTTAGGAAAGAAAACCCTCAGCTAAGCAACTGGTTCTGTACAAATTTCCGTGCAACTGAAAATAGGGTTTGTTAACACTTCACCTTGTTCCATGCCTAGGAAAGCATGAGTCCAAACTGTTTTCTGCTTTCTAGGCATGGGGTCTGAGCGGTTTTGCCTTTGCCCTGCTGCTTTCCCCCAGAAATCCTGCTCTGTGGAGAACTCAATTGCTGTTTGCTCTGATTTAGCGCTAAATCACTGGTTTTCCCAGGGGAAAGCGGTGGGGCAAACAGAAGAGCGGATAAGCCCATGGCGAGAGGCCACTTTACCACATGAGTGAAATTTTTGGGGACTTCCAATAATCAGGATAATATACATCTACTTGTACATTCAACAAGGACAACAAACAGACAAACAGGACGTCAACTTAATGTCCTCCTTGCAAACTTCCAGAGGCATCTGGCTGGTAAACATTGCTGGCATAAATGGACCCTCAGTTCTTACCAATGTTACACATGGGTCCTACCTCACCACTATCCTGCTAAGTTCCTCATAGTGATGAATATTTACTAATGGACGTGAAGAAATATGAATATTTATAGAAGCGCCATTCGGATAACTCCAGAAGCATTTTCTAAGTACAGTCGTATCTTGGAAGTCGAACGGAATCCATTCGACTTCCAAAACGTTCAAAAACCAAATTGCAGCTTCTGATTGGCTGCAGGAAGCTCCTACAGCCAATCAGAAGCCACGGAAGCCCTGTCAGACGTTCAGGTTCCCGTAGAATGTTCTCAAACCGGAACAATCACTTCCGGGTTTGAGGCATTCGGGAGCCAAAACGTCCGAGTTCCAGGGCGTTTGGGATCCAAGGTACGACTGTATCAGTGCTTCCGCAGGCCACAGTCCCCAACACCAACATCTCCCGTTGTCTGGGTCTCCTGGTGCTCAATAACAGCTTCTCCACAAACACTTCTAATCCAGTGAGACCAAAAAAAGAAAAAAAGGCCTCCAAATGCAGAAGCTGGCCCTCTTGTGTCCATCACTATATGTCTAGGACTGCCGTACTCCTCCCACTGGCTGTTCTTTCCCTCTGCAAAGGAAACACCAGCAGGAATTAAGGAACCCTGAGACATGCATTTCTTGAGAGAGGCACATAGCTGTCAAACTACAACTTCTGGAGCTTTCGGTACACATTCTCCCACCCCTGAGATCCTCAGATAAGTTTCATAAACATGATCCATCCTCAAGCATCACCTACAATTTAGCCTCAATTCCCCCCCCCCTCCTGGAAATAGGCCAGAAGCCTATGCTGTAGTCCCTTATCCCCCCCCCCCCCCCCGTAAAGCATACCGGATTTATTTCCCCATGCTCTGGCCCTGTTCCCTGCCCCTCATTAACGCATCACCTTCTCTTACCCAATCAAGGTGTGTTTTACTCACCTGGAATTGCATTAAAATTGCTGTAGTGGACTTCTAACCGGATCCACTGGGGATCCATTGGCGTACCTATGGAGATTCCAGTTGCATCTGGGAACATGTAGCTCTAGTTGGGTGGTGGGAGAGAAGAAAGACAGCTATTAAAAATGATCAGTTGACTGTTGCGTCCCCTGTTCTCTTGGCTTCTGAGCTGGATGTTGCACAGAAGTCAGTAATATTACAAATTCAGTGAGGCAGCAGTCCTAAACCCATTTACCGGTGAGTAAGTCCATACCCTTCAACATTTCTCCAAAGAAAATAGGGGCATCATATTTACTACTGCTGCTGCTACTACTACTACTAATAATAATAATAATAATACCTCATCCATCTGACTGGGTTGCCCCAGCCACTCTGGATGACTTCCAATATATATAAATACATAATAAAACATTAAACATCAATTAAACCTTAGGGGGGAAAACCTTCCCTATACAGAAATGTCTTCGTATGTCTTCTAAAGGTTGCTTATCTCCTTGGCTTGGGGTCACATAACTCCATACCTTCCAACATTTCTCTGATGAAGATAGGTCCCTAAGGAAAAGTTGGACATTCTGGACTCAAATCAGAAACCGGGAAGGCTTCTATAAATCCAGGACGGTCCCTGGAAAATAGATACACTTGGAGGGTCTGTAAGTCTCATTTAATTCAATGGGACTTACTGTTGGGTAGACACATAAGGCCGTAAAACCTCTGGCAGGGATCAATAGCGATCACATCTTCTAATCTATACCAAGTATTTTAAACACTCATATGGCACCAGTGAATGGTAGCTTGTTAAGGGAGCTGAAAGTTTTTAGGAAGGCCCTTTATTCAGAAAGCTACAAACCCCAGCCCAGTATCTAGATTGGGGCCAGACACCTTTGCTGAGCTTTCCCTTCACTTCAGTGGCACATGCTCAGGAGAATTTAGCCCCGGGGAATTGAACCCAGAAACAATGAAACCTTGGAACCCTATTTAAAAAACCACAGCACTAAAACTCTCTCAGAGATCAGTTTTGAACTTCACTGCACTAGTTTGACCACAGGTGAAAAAGCAGTTCTCCTGGCCTGGGAAGTTCCCACATACTCACCCCTCCTCCTACAGCCCAGCCCACGACTATCTGGGAGCACAGGGCAAAATCAGGATCAGCTCCGTAGCAGTCGCTGACCCCGGTCGGCAGCACGCTGGCATTGCCACATGCATAAACAAGGATGTGGTGCACCATGGTTTCGTTCCGAGGCGTGATCATGGCCTCAAACTGTAGACAGAGGAAAGAAAGAAGGAAAAACAGTGACTAATTCATTAACCAGGGTGGCTTCTGTAAATGCAGGGTATAAGGTAAAGGTAAAGGTGACTGTGGGGTTGCGGCGCTCATCTTGCTTTCAGGCCGAAGGAGCCGGCGTTTGTCCTCAGACAGCTTTTCCGGGTCATGTGGCCAGCAGGACTAAACTGCTTCTGGCACAACAGAACACCATGACAGAAATCAGAGCTCACAGAAACGCCGTTTACCTTCCTGCCGTAGCGGTACCTGTTTATCTACTTGCACTGGTGTGCTTTCAAACTGCTGGGGTGGGAGCAGAGCAACAGGAGCTCACTCCGTTGCGGGGGTTCGAACCGCCGACCTTCTGATCGGCAAGAGGCTCAGTGGTTTAGACCACAGTGCCACCTTTTACCTTTTTAATCCAGGACTGTCCCTGGGAAACAGGGGCACTTGTGGGCAGGGGGTGGGGGGTCTGTGATGCCAGTGCTGAAGAAGAAGAGATGTTAATAAAATATTAATTACGTATGTGCATTGGAGTTATCAAACAACAGCAGAAGTTTATTAAGTGGTCCCTGGGGGAATTTTCAAGCGAATTTAAATTCTTCCCCCTTTATTGGATGGAGTGTTTGTTTGAGGCCTCCACTCTTTCTCACTGCACTCTGGCTTAATGCCATCCCCTCCATTGGATGGAGTACATTGTTTGCCATCACCCAAGACCATCATTTTCTCCTCCTATAAAACGGCTTACAGTGAGGTCTTTGGCTGAACCCTTTCTATGCTTCCTTTCCACAGTTACCTTGTAGATGTGATGCTTTTCCTTGACTATTGGCAACGGTATGAAAGTGCAGGCATAGGTGGTGTCATCCTCTGGGATAGGGAACTGCAAAACAAAGTCAAAGCAACGTTGAGCACTGTAGGGTTGCCGGCTCCTGGAATTTTCTATGATAATAAAAAAGCAGAGGCTGGCCCTAACATGAGGTAAAGGTAAAGGGACCCCTGACCATTAGGGCCAGTCGTGACCGATTCTGGGGTTGCGGCGCTCATCTGGCGTTATTGGCTGAGGGAGCCAGCGTACAGCTTCCAGGTCATGTGGCCAGCATGACTAAGCTGCTTCTGGCGAACTAGAGCAGCGCATGGAAACGCTGTTTACCTTCTCGCTGTAGCGGTACCTATTTATCTACTTGCACTTTGATGTGCTTTCAAACTGCTAGGTTGGCAGGAGCTGGGACCGAGCAACGGGAGCTCACCCCATCACGGGGATTCGAACCACTGACCTTCTGATCGGCAAGCCCTAGGCTCTGTGGTTTAACCCACAGCGCCACCCGCATCCCAACATGAGGTAAGATAACTCAATTTGCCTTGGGCAGCAGATTGGAGGTTGCGACTGAAGGGATGGCAGGCTGTGGACAGCTTGGTGTCATGCTTTTTAGAGAAAAGCGAGGACCACCATACTGAACAGGAGGGTAGCAATATTGTCCAACACAGAGAGACAAGTTCTTACATATCCACAAGTACACCAGTTTTTAAATTAAAAAGGAAGGTCAAGTTTGAAGAGTGCTTGTATGTTGCTGACATCCTACTATGGTATCCTGCTATTAAGAGTTTGATCATAGGAATACTTGGTTTCCTTTGAGCAAATGACTATACTTGAATCCATTGCACTAGCAAGATGCAACAATGCTCATCTTCTGGATCAGTGAGTCTCCCCATCCACCAGAATGGTTGAATACATTGGGTTGTATTCAATGGTTGTAATATTCAGATGAGATAGGGCTGCCATACGTCTGGGAAATGTCCAGGAAAATCTGCTGGATGAATATTGTTCTCTCTCTCTCTCTCTCTCTCTCTCTCTCTCTCTCTCTCTCTCTCTCTCTCTCTCTCTCTCTCTCTCTCTCTCCCTCTATCTCTATCTCTATCTCTATCTCTATCTCTATCTCTATCTCTATCTCTATCTCTATCTCTATCTCTATCTCTATCTCTATCTCTATCTCTATCTCTATCTCTATCTCTATCTCTATCTCTATCTGTTTGTTCTGGTGTTCTGTTTTCTGTATGCTTAGTGTTAAGGTTTAGCAGCACATCCTCAGAAACTGTTCCACTATAAAATCAGGAGGTTTTCTAACTCACACATTGTTACCTTGCCAGAAATGCTTTGGGGAAATTGCTGCTACAGGAAAAACTTACTCATCAGTTTGATTTTTTAAAAAAAGTTTTGCAAAGATGTTTAATGGTGTTGGACGACATTTAGTGCTAAGAAGTCTCTAGGGGGAGATGAGTGCCTAACTCTCTTAAAGTTGAGCAGCTGAATTTCCCTTGATTTAAGCAAAATGGAACAGCGCGAGAAAGAAAAAAATGTTGCAGGGGGCGATTTGAACAGCGAACGAAGGAGCTTTGTTGGGTACAATCAGCCACTCTTCTGAAACGGTTAAAATGAGTTTAATAGCGTGGAAGAAACCAATGCCAATACATTTATTTGCAATACAATGTTATTATTTGTTTAAGTGATTTGCAAATTTGTATTTTTACTTCAAGCTGCAATAATACGTACGCTGAAAAGCAAACAGTGAAAAATATACGCCTGTGCCAATAACACGGTCACTAGTTTGAATAAATGAATGAAATCTGCCTTAATGGGAAAGACTGAGACTTTTTGATGCTGAATGGAAACATCCAACAAGATCCACCCACTTTGCTGTAAGGCAGCTAGGAAGGTACTACTCACATCGTTGAGCTTCAGGTCATACACCTTGTAGACGCTGGGTGAGTGCAATTCATCTTCAGTTGACAGCAGCATCAAGAAGAGAGATTTGTGGACTATTCTCCCTTTGAAGAAGTCAATTGTGTCATCCGTACCATAGCCAGTAATCAGTCGTAGTGTGTCACCCTGTGGCAGGGAAAAGTTAAAAAGAAAAATCTTCCCTCCATTATCACCTTGGTGCAGGTAAGCTGGCAACTAAAAGAATAGAGGTGGAACCTTACAAAAGGACAATACGACTCTCCTCTCCCTGACCACGGCAAAAAGACTGATACTGTCCTGGTGAATTGGAAAAAATAAAAATGCGGCTCCCTTCCACGATTGGATTGAAGACTTAGACAAACTCGCAACATATGAACAACTTGCATATAAACGCAGTCTTGCCATTCAATGGCATTTGGAATCCATTCTTACAAATACTGTAATAGGTTAAGATCCGGTGAAGTACAATAGCAAATTTGTAAAATATACACTTTGGGGTTCCCCCCCTCTTTAGTTTCCCTTCTACACGAGTTCTGTTTCTCTTTTTCACTCTTTTATTTACGTCTCACCATGTTTAGTGCACATATAATCATGTACTTTTTTGAATATTCAATAAAGATGTTAAAAGAAGAAGAGAAAGAAGGTAAAATCCTCTCATTTGCTATATTTTTGGCGGGATTTGCCTAAGCAGCACCACCAGTGGAAGCTCTGCAAAAAGATGTGGGGTCATTCCATATTTTTTTCCAGAGACCCACCCAACCTAGGAACCTCATGTTACAAACTTATCCTTCTAAGTACCATTGCATGAATATTTTAGTTGTGTGGGTTTTTTTTTAAGTGCCACTGGTTTTATTGGGAGAGCAAAGCACACACTTCAGCCTCTTGCATTTTAGCAAACGAGACTTTTAAAAGTGCTAGGACACGGTCTGCTCTAAAGCCCACTGGGCTTCGATGTGAACTGTAGTTGCTGCTTTGGTTACCGTGATGTCCAGGTCATGCTCATCGCAGGTACGAAAATATCGCCTGAATGCCATGGTGGTGGTTGTCTCATCCTGGGTCAAGGACAGCAGCTCGTAGTCTTGGCTTTCATCCTCCAAGATAGTTTCTTCATCTACACCATGCCAGTCCTGAGTGAAACAGGGAGTACAAACTTTTGGAAACATAGGAAGTCAAAAGAGCCAGTGTGGTCTGGTGGATTTCAATTGGGGACACCTGGACTCAAATTCCTCATCAGCAACACATTTTTCGGGGGGTAGCCTTTGACCACTAACTTGCATGTCCATGCTAATTCCAAATCCATCTCAATTTTTCTTCTGGGGCACAATTTATTGTCATCCCTAGATGAGAGGCATACTGTATCTTCTTTAAAAGTATTTTTAAACTACGGAATGTGTTAAGATATTCTGAGCAGTGTACAAAAGATGCAGTAATAAAAACAGAGCTAAAAACAGGAATCCAGGGAAGTCTGTCTGAAGCCAGTAATTAGTGATGCTTTGTGCAATTAACGATGCTTCATGTATGGCAGAGTAAGGGGCATGCTAAAGGGCAGGAGCAATAGTGAAAAAATAGCCATTTTGAGATCAACGCTCGATGACATTGCATAGTGGAATGCTCTGGAACATCTATGTATGCATACCATTTTACTGCAATACTAGCAAGCCACTACAGATAGGACATATGTATTACCCAAACACAAGGCTGTTGAATGGAGGTAGCTCAGACATTCAGTGCTAGTTTTCAAGCGCATGTGCTAACCTTTAAAGCCCTAAACGGCCTCAGCCCTGTATACGGTACCTGAAGGAGCGTCTCCACCCCAATCGTTCAGCTCAGACACTGAGGGCCAGCTCTGAGGGGCTTCTAGGAGTTCCCTCACTGCAAGAAGTGAAACTACGGGGGATGAGGCAGGGGGCCTTCTCAGCAGTCATACCCACCCTGTGGAATGTCCTTTCAGTTGATGTCAAAGAGTTAAAACACCTATATGATTTTTCGTAGACATCTGAAGGCAGCCCTGGTTTTGGAAGCTTATAAAGTTTGTTGTTCCTGTTGCTGCTGCTGCTGTTTTCCCCCCTGTATTTTTGTTGGAAGCTGCCCAGAGTGGCTGGGGCAACCCAGTCAGATGGGCAGGGCTTAATTATTCCCACCCCCATCCTCATCATAGCATGCTCAGACGGCACAGTTTGCACACTCCATTTTCTAGTGCCACACCATCCCTTTACCTTCAGCGGGGCAGCAAAGCGTGGCCCCATCTGCAAGCTGAACTGATGTTCAATGGGTCTGTTATGTTAGGAAGCCTACCCAACGGAGACTACAATACCTCTGGAAGCCCAGGTTCTCTTGGTCCCATGAAATCATCACCTCTAGATCCATTTGTAACTTCTGTGTCACAATGAAAGCAGCCTCCCTCTCCCTGCCCCCGTTATTTGCAGATACAAGCTCCTCGCGAAGAGGAAGCGACAGCTCATATCATTTTCATCTTACTGAGAAATAGACGCTGCCGTCGGGAAGGACTCCGCCAATCACAAAGTCTGCCCCGGTCATCTCTCCGTGATCAGTGAAGCCAAAAGCCACCCATCCCGTTGTCTTGGCTTCCACCTCAAAAGTAATCAAGCTGTTATTGTCTTCATGGTCCCACCGCAGGTAGATCTGGTGTGTGGGGTCGAGGAACGTCGAGAAACGCAGCGGAGGAACTGGGGAATGGCTGGAGCAGAGGCACAAGGTGGACAAAAGGAACAGCAGACTTTTCATACATGGGTGGCTCATCCTCTCGGGAGCAGAGGGCACCCTTTCTTTGCTCTCTCTCTCTCTCTCTCTCTCTCTCTCTCTCTCTCTCTCTCTCTCTCTCTCTCTCTCTCTTTCTGAGATCTCCCTCAAGCTAGCTAGCACCTTACACTGTGGAGACCCGGTTTATATGAAAAGCTGGGACTTGCTGGGACCAGTGCCAGAGAGGAGGGGCAGTGATTTTTATTCTCCGTATCAGATTCAGAAGGTAGGATAAGTGCATCATTTTACATAATGAAGTGGCACCCTTCCCAATGGATATTTGTTGCTTTCCACTTTTTGCAAGGGGGCGGCGGCGTGTTTCTCCTTGCACAGGCATTGTGCAAAACCTATAAAACACCTTCTGAAAGTATTGGATTGTGTAAAGCTCTAGCGACTGCAAAGGTAACTGAGCAATCCCTGGATCATGACCATATACCTGTGTTCTTTGTTTTGTAGGTTTTCTATTGGAAAGCTAGAAACTGTTCTATTCATGGCCATACCTTCACTCTGTGAAGTATATGTCAGTACAGTTATTCAAGACAATAACATATTAATATGTGTATTATGCATTTGTTGTTTAGTCGTTTAGTCGTGTCTGACTCTTCGTGACCCCATGGACCATAGCACGCCAGGCACTCCTGTCTTGCACTGCCTCCCGCAGTTTGGTCAAACTCATGTTCGTAGCTTCGAGAACACTGTCCAACCATCTTGTCCTCTGTCGTCCCCTTCTCCTAGTGCCCTCAATCTTTCCCAACATCAGTGTCTTTTCCAAGGATTCTTCTCTTCTCATGAGGTGGCCAAAATATTGGAGCCTCAGCTTCAGGATCTGTCCTTCCAGGGAGCACTCAGGGCTGATTTCCTTCAGAATGGATAGGTTTGATCTTCTTGCAGTCCACGGGACTCTCAAGAGTCTCCTCCAGCACCATAATTCAAAAGCATCAATTCTTCGGCGGTCAGCCTTCTTTATGGTCCAGCTCTCACTTCCATACATCACTACTGGGAAAACCATAGCTTTAACTATACGTACCTTTGTAGGCAAGGTGATGTCTCTGCTTTTTAAGATGCTGTCTAGGTTTGTCATTGCTTTTCTCCCAAGAAGCAGGCGTCTTTTAATTTCGTGACTGCTGTCACCATCTGCAGTGATCAAGGAGCCCAAGAAAGTAAAATCTCTCACTGCCTCCATTTCTTCCCCTTCTATTTGCCAGGAGGTGATGGGACCAGTGGCCATGATCTTGGTTTTTTTGATGTTGAGCTTCAGACCATATTTTGCACTCTCCTCTTTCACCCTCATTAAAAGGTTCTTTAATTCCTCCTCACTTTCTGCCATTAAGGTTGTGTCATCTGCATATCTGAGGTTGTTGATATTTCTTCCAGCAATCTTAATTCCGGCTTGGGATTCATCTAGTCCAGCCTTTCGCATGATGAATTCTGCATATAAGTTAAATAAGCAGGGAGACAATATACAACCTTGTCGTACTCCTTTCCCAATTTTGAACCAATCAGTTGTTCCATATCCAGTTCTAACTGTAGCTTCTTGTCCCACATAGAGATTTCTCAGGAGACAGATGAGGTGATCAGGCACTCCCATTTCTTTAAGAACTTGCCATAGTTTGCTGTGATCGACACAGTCAAAGGCTTTTGCATAGTCAATGAAGCAGAAGTAGACGTTTTTTTGGAACTCTCTAGCTTTCTCCATAATCCAGCGCATGTTTGCTATTTGGTCTCTGGTTCCTCTGCCCTTTCGAAATCCAGCTTGCACTTCTGGGAGTTCTCGGTCCGCATACTGCCTAAGCCTGCCTTGTAGAATTTTAAGCATAACCTTGCTAGCGTGTGAAATGAGCGCAATTGTGCGGTAGTTGGAGCATTCTTTGACACTGCCCTTCTTTGGAATTGGGATGTAGACTGATCTTCTCCAATCCTCTGGCCATTGCTGAGTTTTCCAAACTTGCTGGCATATTGGGTGTAGCACCTTAACAGCATCATCTTTTAAAATTTTAAATAGTTCGGCTGGAATATCATCACTTCCACTGGCCTTGTTATTAGCAGTGCTTTCTAAGGCCCATTTGACTTCACTCTCCAAGATGTCTGGTTCAAGGTCAGCAACCACACTACCTGGGGTGTACGAGACCTCCATATCTTTCTGGTATAATTCCTCTGTGTATTCCTGCCACCTCTTCTTGATTTCTTCTGCTTCTGTTAGGTCCTTATCACTTTTGTCCTTGATTATGGTAATCTTTGTACGAAATGTTCCTTTCATATCTCCAATTTTCTTGAACAGATCTCTGGTTTTCCCCATTCTATTGTTTTCCTCTATTTCTTTGCATTGCTCATTTAAGAAGGCCCTCTTGTCTCTCCTTGCTATTTTTTTGGAAATCTGCATTCAGTTTCCTGTATCTTTCCCTATCTCCCTTACATTTTGCTTGCCTCCTCTCCTCCGCTATTTGTAAGGCCTCGTTGGACAGACATTTTGCTTTCTTGCATTTCCTTTTCCTTGGGATGGTTTCCGTTGCTGCCTCCTGTATAATGTTACGAGCCTCCATCCATAGTTCTTCAGGCACTCTGTCCACCAAATCTAAATCCTTAAACCTGTTCCTCACTTCCACTGTGTATTCATAAGGGATTTGATTTAGATTGTATCTTACTGGCCCAGTGGTTTTTCCTACTTTCTTCAGTTTAAGCTGGAATTTTGCTATAATAAGCTGATGATCTGAGTTACAGTCAGCTCCAGGTCTTGTTTTTGCTGACTGTATCATGAGCTTCTCCATCTTTGGCTGCAGAGAATATAATCAATCTGATTTCGATGCTGCCCATTTGGTGATATCCACGTGTAGAGTCGTCTCTTGTGTTGTTGGAAGAGAGTGTTTGTGATGACCAGCTTGTTCTCTTGACAGAACTCTATTAGCCTTTGCCCTGCTTAATTTTGAACTAATATTTTGAACATTTTGAATTAATATTATGCATGTTAATTATAATATAAATTAGAGAAAAGTTCTCTTGCCTTTGGCTGAAGGGAGCAGGGCAGGAAGGGCCAAAGGATGCAAAGCTTCCAGGGTTTGAATACTAGTTGATAGGAAAATTGGCCCTTGATAACCAATTGCTTTGGTGCAGTGAATGGCCTGTACTACTCTTTGTTCCTTGGATTTCATTACATAATTCAATCAAAGCTCCCTCCTTAGCCCTGCCCACCAATCTCTAGCATGCAGAATGTGTGCTTGTTCGCTGCCTAATTCTTAACTGAGCCACCACAGGCTGATCATACTAATCTGCTGGAAAAGGAGAAAACTGAGAAGAGGACACTTAATCTGTGTCTTAGGAAAGGATTTCAACTGGCTCACATCATTCATCTCGGATTTTATTTACTTAGATGAGAGACCCGCAAGGACTTCGCTAGTCCATGGATTTGGCATTCGGTCCTGTTTTTGTGAAGTTGAAAGTTTCGCCAACACATTTGGTGTTAGCTTCCTTTGCTCATAATTTCAGAGGGGCTAAGGAAAGCCAAAGGATATTATGGCGTGTGGACATGTTCGGACTTAAGGGTACACACTGTGTACCTGTGTGTTGCGTGTGCATGAGTGTGGCGGAGCCAATATAAATCAATGAGAAAGAGCCAAAAACAAACTCCTAAATACAAGGTAGTCTAATATGTTTGAAGATATGAAATTCATTAAGTAATAGTGATACAATATTGATACAAGCTTACCTCGATTTGAAAAAATGGGTGTCAATTCATCCCAGTTCCTTTGTATGCATTGGCCAGAAGAATGGAAGGCAGAATAATAATAATAATAATAATAATAATAATAATAATAATAATAATAATTTATTATTTATACCCCGCCCATCTGGCCGGGTTCCCCCAGCCACTCTGGGCGGCTTCCAACAAAATACTAAAATACAGAAATCCATCAAACATTAAAAGCTTCCCTAAACAGGGCTGCCTTGAGATGCCTTCTAAAGGTCTGGTAATTGTTGTTCTCTTTGACCTCTGGTGGGAGGGCATTCCACAGGGTGGGTGCCACTACCGAGAAGGCCCTCTGCCTGGTTCCCTGTAACTTGGCTTCTCGTAGCGAGGGAACCGCCAGAAGGTCCTCGGCGCTGGATCTCAGTGTCCGGGCTGAACAGTGGGGGTAGAGACGCTCCTTCAGGTATACCGGACCGAGGCCGTTTAGGGCTTTAAAGGTCAACACCAACACTTTGAATTGTGCTCGGAAACGTACTGGGAGCCAGTTTGGATCTCTCAGGACCGGTGTTATGCTATGTACTGAGCAACCAGGTGGAATACTCCTTGATCACACATGAACCTTAAGCAAATTCTCTCCTTCTTGGTCATATTATTCTTTTGTCTCAATTCAGGTGCAGAAAAGCTATTCTGCAGAGGAAAGCATGTACCGTATATTCCGGCGTATAAGACGACTGGGCATATAAGACGACTCCCAACTTTTCCAGTTAAAATATAGAATTTGGGATATACTCGCCGTATAAGAAATATGACCCGGCGTATAAGACGGCCCCTGACTTTTGAGAAGATTTTCCTGGGTTAAAAAGTAGTCTTATACACAGGAATATACTGTATTTGATTTGCGGGCTGCTTCTCGTATGTTGGAAAGGGAGAATATTGAAGAATAACAGGCAGTAATGGATTAACCAAGAGATAAGGATAACATGGTTCTTGGAAAGGGAAACCTTGAGCAAGGCTCATTGTCTCCATTCTGGTGTTTTAATGGCATTTGAGATGCCTTCAGGAAGAGGAAGATGTCTATGTGGCAACAGGGAGAGATTAAGATGTATTAAAGGAGATAAATAATAAAAAGGGCACTTGTAGAAGACTTAAGACCTGGCACAGAACAGAGAGTGAAGAAAAACAACGAAATATAAGTCTGCTTGCGTGACAATGGATGCATTGAGAATCCGTGTCGTTAAGGGGAGAGCGACACGTGCCCTGACGCAGATGGGGAGGAGCCAGTGGTTGTGAGTGACAGCTGCTTTAGTCAGTTCATTGTGTAAGGGAATAAAGTGACAGGAACTGATAGTGAGGGAGGTGGGCAGGCAGAGGAAAGGATGGAACAGAACCCAGAGGGCGGGGTGTCAGACAACCTGGGCATTCCTGAAATACCTGTTGCCCTGGTGGATCTCAAAGAACAGACACTAAAATGAATTGGCTATTTCATCCAGATGTCCTGTACAGGCATTTACATAACTTTAACAACCCAAAGGCATGATCCTGCCAGCATTAAGTACTTTCGGATCACATTAATTTAGATCACATTAATTGTCAGGGGGGGGGGGGGAATCGATCTTGTCGACCACCCTGAGCAACTCGAAGGAAAAGTGGGATATAAGTAACATAAGACCATTATGAAGAATAAATGAAAAGTCTCAAGGTAGCAGTTATTCATTAATACTATGTACAGTATACGCTGCTTAATACACAGAAACTCAAGCAGTTTACATAAGGCAGTGAGCAAGCAAATAAATGAGGGGTGGGGGGTAGAGAGAAAACATTGTTGCTAGTAGGGATGGAAGGGTCTGCTCCTTTCAGTTCTCTCAGTTTTTCTTTTTTCCAGCCTTATTCATCAGCATTTTAGCACAAATGTCTTCAAATAAATACATTCTTACATGAAGTTTTGATGAGTGTCTGCATTTTTGCAAGCAACTTTCCCTAATACAATGCATTTTTGTTAGTTATTTCTCCTAATATATGCATTTTTATGCACACTCTCCCCTATGATATGCATTTTTGCAAATATTTAGTTGGGGAGTGGCATTGTAAAATTCAGGTAAGTGCAAATTCCGATAACTAAAGCTGCTTTTCAGGCCCCCACCCCTTTTAACCTGCAATTAAAATAAGGAGGCATTTTGCAGACTTGATAAACTTTTGCTCCAGGAAAGGTGCCAGTTGGTGGTTGTAGGTGTGTGTGTCCACTAGAAGGTGCTGCACTCTTCAGTATGAATGAGCTGCTCAGATGGTGGGTCTAAAACTAGCTTTTCCCAACCTGTGTGTTGCAAAGCCTGTGTGAATGGGTTGTGGGCTTGTTCTGGACTGCAGGCCCCAAGAAGGGCTCGTGGGAGTGGTTGGGTGCAGGGATACCAAAGAAGGATGTAAAAAAACCACAGTGATCAATTCTGGTGCTTTATTAAAAGAAAGGTGTAGAGACTTACAGCAGATCAGTCTGCCAGGTCTCCCAGCCTTTACAGACATGGGACAGACATTGCGGCAAGTATATGGCTTGTCCTCGCTCATGCAAACATTCATACATTCTTTATATAAAAAAACAGCATTTGGCACTGTGGCCAGAACTTCCCATCTCTCCACCTGACCAAATGAGAGCATGGGTGGCAAATACCCTAATCTTGCAGATAAGATTCCTCTTTCTGGGCTCAGAGCCCAGCCCCTCAAACCCACAGATAAGGTTAGCATCAGAGCAAGCCCATTAGCCTCTATGAAAGCAAGTGAATATATGAGCTCATTGCTACATCTGCCAATTAATTGACGACCAAGATGATGTTTGCAGAGCTTCCGGGACAGTTCACCTTTGGTTCTTCACAGGGCTTCATGAACAAACCCAAAACTATTATTGCTTTTAATATTTCACTGATACGATGACTACCTCTTACGACTATTTGTTGGCATATGATAATAATGCTGCGTTGACATTTGCAACAGAACACAAGAAAGGCTCGAGTCCTACTTTTTAACACTTGGAAACTGCTCTCTTGTTAAAGATCCACCAATGATCATAAGAATTGTAGAGTTGGAAGGAACCCTGAGGATCATCTAGTCCACCCCCTGCAATGCAGGACTATGCAGCTACCCCATACGGGGATTGAACCTGCAACCTTGGCATGATCAGCACCACGCTCTAACCGACTGAGCTATACACCTGGGATCAGCCACAAGGTGCTCATGCAGGGAGGCTATGACAGCTCTCCTCTGATGCGTGTCAAGTGCACACCAGAGGGAAATTACAATAGTCACTCAAAACTATTCCCTATATGAGCACCTTGCGGCAACTTATTACTTTTCCTTGGATGTCTCACGCTACAGTTGTAAAATAGGCAAACTTGCAGCTGAAATGCACATAATTGATGGCTGAAGAGCAAAACATCCAAAATTCACGTGACAATAAAACAATGGGTCACCATAACACGTAAATTTGAACTGGTGGGTTGGCATATCAAAAAGGCTGGGAACCACAGGTCTAAACTAAACTGCCCCCAATGTAACCTTTCCTCCACGGGGAGTTGCTCCAGCCCATCCATCATTTTGTTGGGCATTTATCTGAGCCTTTTCCAGCTGTGCAACCATCTGCCTTGTTGAGGTGTGCCAACCAGAACATTTCACAGTACAGTATTCAAAGTGTGGCTGCACCTACATTTGAACAGAGACATTATGGTATCGGTAAAATAAAAGCTGTCCTGCCAACCGTGAGCTCCTGTCGCTCAGAGGAAAAGGTATGGAGGTTGGAGAGCACTGGGGGGAAATGAGCTTTTCAAACCCTATGATCTGTTCATGAAATTAAATCTGTTCACAGCAGTCATGAAATTAAAAGACGCCTGCTTCTTGGGAGAAAAGCAATGACAAACCTAGACAGCATCTTAAAAAGCAGAGACATCACCTTGCCTACAAAGGTCCGTATAGTTAAAGCTATGGTTTTCCCAGTAGTGATGTATGGAAGTGAGAGCTGGACCATAAAGAAGGCTGATCGCCGAAGAATTGATGCTTTTGAATTATGGTGCTGGAGGAGACTCTTGAGAGTCCCATGGACTGCAAGAAGATCAAACCTATCCATTCTGAAGGAAATCAGCCTTGAGTGCTCACTGGAAGGACAGATTGTGAAGCTGAGGCTCCAATACTTTGGCCACCTCATGAGAAGAGAAGAATCCTTGGAAAAGACCCTGACGTTGGGAAAAATTGAGGGCACTAGGAGAAGGGGATGACAGAGGACGAGATGGTTGGACAGTGTTCTCGAAGCTACGAACATGAGTTTGACCAAACTGCGGGAGGCAGTGCAAGACAGGAGTGCCTGGCATGCTATGGTCCATGGGGTCACGAAGAGTCGGACACGACTAAACGACTAAACAACAACAACATGATATGTTCAAAAAGTTACTATGATACTCTGCTGGTTCAGGCATTCAGGCATTCACAGTCATCAAGTGGTTTCCTCTTCCTTTGCCACATGACTTCCTGTTCTCCCACCTGTGTTTTGCTGCATTCGGTCGCTGATGGGTGCCAAAGATGTTGCTGTGTCTCCAGTTGGCTCAGTCTGCAGAGACACTCCTTGCCACCAATGAGCTTCCATCTCCTTGTCGCTTTACTGCTCTCATCAGGTAAGTGTCCAGTCACCATGATATAAAGCCAGGCTTTCCCAGATCGGGTCTCGTTTCTAATGCCCAGCAGAAACACCGGTTTTAATCCTCCACTCGCTGTAATGACTGGAGAAATACAATAGCTTTAAAAGGGAGTTGCTCCACATACTGATCCCTTCATCTCACACCTATCTCAAATGGGTGAAGAGTGACCATGCAGGATAAATGCACATGCCATGGGGAACATTGCCAGTGTCAATTCTCTGAGAAAACTTGTATGTTTCCAGCCCTTGTCCATCCTTCTCTGACCTCTGTGCTCTCTGCTGCTCTCTCTTTTTCTTTGTCTCTGTCTGTTTTTTTTCTCCCTCTCTTTTTAAAACAAGAAAGTGGTGTTGGTATCATTCTGTCCTAATCCACAGAGGATATCAATGTTTCTCTCTCTCTCTCTCTCTCTCTCTCTCTCTCTCTCTCTCTCTCTCTCTCTCTCTCTCTCTCTCTCTGTGTGTGTGTGTGTGTGTGTGTGTGTGTGTGTGTGTGTGTGTGATATGCTTGTAGATATTTGCCTTATAGATATTGAAAGCATCAAAGTGGGAAAGGAGTTACAGTAATTAATAGTTCTTAATTCCAGCCTCTTCTGAATAGTCACTCGTATTGTGATAACAACATCACAACTTAGGCACATAAATTTGCTGGGCGCAAATGGATCCATGTGTTTGGGGGGGGCGGGACCCTTATGTCACACAATTCTCCCTTTATACGTCCAATTCACGATTAAATCTTTCAACTCTTTTATTTTGCATTTTTGCCCTTATAGGTTCTGCTCTTGATCAGTCTCCAGATATGGTGGTCAAGAAGGGGGACAATGTAACCCTAGACTGTTCCCAAAAAAATTCCAATTATGTTAACATGTACTGGTACAAGCAAGAACGGAAGACGCATGCACAGCTTCAGCTGGTGATCTATTCAACAGGAAATTCTGATGTTGAGAAGGAATTTAAAGACCGTTTCAGGAGCCCTGGAACACAGAATAAGCGGCTGTCTCTGTTCTGTGAGGGAGCCCAGCCAGCAGACTCAGGCACCTACTTCTGCGCCAAGCAAGATCACACAGTGAGACAACAGCTGAGGAAGATAAACACAATTCTCTTCCCAGGAATATATATTGCAGGCCGGGGACAAAAATGCAAGGGAGGAGGCTTTTCGTAATGTAACATGGGGCACTATCTACCAGGAAGTTCTCCTGCACAGGGCCTGTTTAAATGAACAGAGGCTGTGCAAGAGCTTGTACATTTATGGATGAAGATATTTTACTGCGACAGACACATCATCTGATAATGGTCCATACTTTTAGCTTTGTAAGGTCTAAGGAAGAGTCTATCTACTCCCCTCAGTCTGCGCTCTTGTGCAGTTCCCATTCACTTCAATGGCCCTTATGAGAGAAAGCATTTTTGTGCCCCTCAGAGCAAAACTTGCAAGCGATATCTGCAGCACCATCTTTAATAATAATAATAATAATAATAATAATAATAATAATAATAATAAATAATAATTTATTTATGTCCCGCCCATCTGGCTGGGTTTCCCCAGCCACTCTGGGCAGCTTCCAACAGACATTAAAATACAATAATCTATTATACATTAAAAGCTTCCCTAAACAGGGCTGCCTTCAGATGTCTCCTAAAAGTCTGGTAGTTGTTTTTCTCTTTGACATCTGGTGGGAGGGTGTTCCACAGGGCAGGTGCCACTACCGAGAAGTCCCTCTGCCTGGTTCCCTGCAACTTGGCTTCTCGCAACGAGGGAACCGCCAGAAGGCCTTCGCCACTGGACCTCAGTGTCCGGGCAAAACGATGGGGGTGGAGACGCTCCTTCAGGTGTACTGGACCGAGGCCGTTTAGGGCTTTAAATACTTCGAATTGTGCTCGGAAATGAACAGCAACACAGATTCCCGCCCCAGTGCATCACATGCCGCCTGCCACAAGGCCATAGACATGTTTTCGTCTCTTATTATCTCATCTTACTCCTATTTATCTCCTATTCATTGCACCCCTGCCTTTTTACATCTCATCATTTCCCTGACCCCAATTACATTCTTTTTGTAACCGTTTCCCCTTCAAATTTACAATGTGGGGGTAGTTACAACCCTTCCCATAGGCCTCTCCTCATGAACGTACGTCTGCAATAATATAGCTATGGCATGTGTTCATTTGTCTGATACCGATGCTCTCCTCCCTGACCCTTTCCAGTAGGGGTCAGTGGTGTACCAATATATGGCATGTGCTCACTTCGAACACCAGGTTGGTTGTTTAGCCCAGGCATGGTCTACCTGCTGGGCCGGAGCTGCCTGAACTTTTGGGGTTTTTCCCAGCTTGCCTCCATGAGAACCCTTAACAGGAGATTCCAAGGCTTGGATCTGTTCAGCATGCAACACATATGCAACTACCACACTATAAAATGCAAAAAAATACATGTTTTGAAGCACAGCCATCAAAAGAAGTCTCCTTGCCACCCGAAACAGAGGGTTGTTCATTATGTTTGACAGCGGGGCCTAGCCTCTCTTCTGTGTCATGGCCTCCCTTTAAAACTATGGCCCAAACGCTGTATTGTGTTCCATTTCTTGCTCTGTTGAGGCTAAGAACCTAAGAACTGCTTGTTAGACAAGGCCAAAAGTATTCCAGTATTCTCGTTGTATGTGGTGGTCCTTCATTTTCTCTCGCCCACGTACGGTATGTTTCATCGTGCTAATTTCCTGGTTGACATCAAAGATGCTATTGTGTCTTCTGTTGGTTTGGTCAATAAAATGTCTTCTCAGAGGTGTTCAAAAGTCCCAATAAGGCTCTGTTCCAAGTTTCGTGCTTCATGGTGGTCAGGGAAGGACAAAACCAATTATCTTTAGATGGACTGGTAAAAGCAAGAAAGGGAGATGGACACCCAGCTTAATCTGGTTGTTTTTTTGCCCAACAGGAGAGTCTACCACTGAGAAGGAAGTTTAAGGCTGCTTCAGGAGCCCAGAAATGAACATTTTGAGTTGTCCCTGACCTAGCTGAGAGACACGGGCTCCTAGTTCTGTACCAAGGAAGATTACACAGTGAGAGGCAAATGCCGAAGAAACAAAGGACAGACCTAGTCATAGGGTTGCTGTTACCCTCACAGTCACCCCAGATTTACTGATGCCTGGGCCCAATCCAAACTGTGCCTCTCTGTGGTGGTGAAATAATAACAACATGGCAAGACAATAGACAATCTGTTGCCAATTAATGGTCATTCTCCCCCCCCCCAATCATCTGTCTTGTTTTCCTTATGGTGGGATGGTGCTGTAGCACTCATGTCCTACTTGGGGGGCGTCCCACAGGTTCATCACTGTGAGAACGGGATGCTGGCCTATACTAGAAGGCTCTCCTTATTTTTCTTGTATTGAGATTTGTCCAAGGGATTTCTTTTAGCGAAACTAAAGATTGCCATTGAATGCACCTTGTCACCTCCTCTGAACAGCACCCTCCCCAGCTGACTCTGCTTCTAGCCACCTCCCACCCCCACCCCAAAAAAGTGGTTTCTCTCTCATTTCCACTCCCTTGCCCACAACATTTCCTGATCTCCCATCTGAGTTTTATTGCAGTCGCTACTTGAAGAGCAATAAGGATGTTGCTGCGCCTGGAACTGGCTCGGTGGGGCAAATGTCTGCTGAAATGCTCCTTTACTCCAGTAAGCTCCCATCTTCTTCTCACATTGCTGTTCTCATCAGGTAAGTGATCTATTATGACTGCCCTCACGTAAATTGGTGACCTTCCAGTGTTTCTGAACTGGGATTTATTTTTAACTCCAATTGGAAAGATAGGACCCACTTTTATTTTTGGTGTCTGTCAAGAGTTTTTACCAGAGCTGAAAACGGTACTGTCAAAATATTATTTGCTCGTGTATGCTGCTTTTTATTATTGTCTGGGGTCAAGGAGGTCTAGAAATACTGTTTTCAAAGTTGCAACATCTCCCTTCGATTGCAAGCCATCCGATTCAACTCTCATCTCTTTTACTTGTATCTTCATTTTGTTTTCACTCTTACAGGTAGCGCCGTTCAGCAGACTTCAGATACGATTGTCAGGGGAAACAAGGAGGTTCTGCTGAGTTGTTTCCAACAGAAAACCACTTTTACCTACATGTACTGGTATAAGCAAGAAAGGAAGAAGGATTCGCAACTCCAGCTGGTGGCTTTTTCGGTGGAAGGTTCCAGAGGAAGCGATGCCATTCAGAAGGAATTTGAAGGCCGCTTCGAGAGCAGTGGAATGAATGGGTATGCCTTCAATCTGACCTTGAAAGACGCAAAGCCGAACGACACAGGCACCTACTTCTGCGCCAAGCAAGATTACACAGTGAGCACACTGCACAGGAAACCAGACACAAACCCCTTCATCAGGGAACATGCATGAATGTGATAATGGCTGTTACACAGGGACAGATCCATGGGTGTAGATGGGATTTATGTTGGGGGGGGGGAAGACCACCCACCTGTCATCACCCTATGTTTGGCTCTGTCTGGTAGATTCAGAATGAAACATCTCAACAACAGTTGTTTTAAATTACTCTCTTTTGACCCCAAGTGCTCAGAAAAATCTGCCAAAATCTTCCTCCAGTTTCTACTACTTGTTAAGTATTTTTATTTATTCACTTAATTTGGGAGGAATGCAAGTGCCCCCCCTTCCCACCTACACCCATGGACAGACCGAAAATACTTCGGTACATGAGGAGAAAAATCCAACTTCTTTTAGTTATTAATATGGGACAGAATTCAGGTTCTCCAAGTGAAAGTCCCATTAAAAAAGGTCGCTGGGGGTGGGGCAGGAACCGTTTAAGAGTCGCATACAGCATTCTTGGTGCTAGATAATTTTTTAAAGTGCTGGTTTTTTATTTTAAAAAATTTGATTTTTATCCACCCTGGTTCAAATGCCCGAAGTTCTTAGAGGAAAAGTGGGATATAAATATGGCAAGAAAGAAGTAAATAACACACACACACACACACACACACACACACAGAGAGAGAGAGAGAGAGAGAGAGAGAGAGAGAGAGAGAGAGAGAGAGAGAGAGAGATTGGTCACAAATATTTCCTCCTTAAGGAGGTTGGGGGCAGAGGGATGGCAGAACAGTTACCAAACTTCCTGAAAGATACGGCCTACCTGGCTCCATTTCAATCCGGATTCTGGTCTGGTTTAGGGACCAATTCAGTCTGGGTCACCCTGCTAGATTACCTGTATAGAGAGGACAGGGGAATGTGCTTCTGCTCCCTCCATGGCTTTTGATACCATTGACCGCAGTAGCCTCTTGGACTGGTTCTGTGGGATGGCTATGGGGGCACTATTTTACAGTGCTTCCACTCCTACCCTCAGGGCTACGCCTAGAGAGTACCACTGTGAGACAGTTTTAGCTCCAAGGTGTGCCACAGGGTACAGTCTTGTCCCCTGTGCTATTTGATATCTATGACACCACAGATGTGGTTGTTAGGAGTTTGCAGGCAAAGAATATTCAGCACACTGATGACACAGTGCTCAACTTCTCCAGGACACGCAATGCATGGTTTGGACTGTTTTCTGTGCACTTGTGGACTGGATGAAGGCCAATAAACTGAGCTTGAACTCTCCCAAAATGAGGCACACTGTAGATGGGTGGTTCTCGTGTCCAGGAGAGTTTTTATGTCCTGTTTTTTGTCCTGAAATCAACTTACTTAGAGTAGGGGACCAGGGTAATGCCATGCTGTGTGGTATCGGTTGCCAACAATGCACGTATATGCCCATGGGCCCTTTCCGACTAAGTGTAGGAAGAACTTTCTGACAGTAAGAGCTGTTAGGCAGTGGACTCTCTCAAAGGGTGGTGGACTCTCCTTCCTTGGAGGTTTTGAAGCAGAGGTTGGATGGCCACCTGTCATGGAAGTATTTTAGTTGAGATTCCTGCATCGCAGGGGGTTGGACTAGATGACCCTCGGGGTCACTTCCAACTCTGCAATTCTATGATTCTATGAATGATGTCATTGCGGCTACTCCTAGACTGCAAGCCTAAAGCTGCCAACTTGTGTATACGACCTTGGGAGGAAGCCCCACCAAATTCATTGATGGAATTGAGCTTCATGGCTGAAACCCTAAGCACAGGAACAAAGGAAGCTGCCTTATAACTGAATTAGGCCAGTGCTCCCATCTGGCTTTGTATCAATGACTGATTGTGTCTCTCTAAGGATTTTCCTCAGCAGCCTTGTCTGGAAATGCCAGGGACCTAATCTGTGACCTCCTCCATACAACACACACACTCCACCAGTGTGTTATAGCTGTGCCCCCAAAGCACACTGGCCAGATCACTGGGACTTCCTTCTAAGCAGAGTTAGGGCCAAACTGCACTTCCCATGATCAGGGAGAAAACAAAGGGCCAGGCTGCCAGGGCTGGAGTCAGATGTAGGTAAGTGCTCAGTCAACTTTTTATTCAAGGAAATGAACATACAACTCAGCAGCACTTCCCAGTAGGTCTTGCCCCTGTGGAGCAGTTGTCTGGATTGATGGTCCCTGCCTTCTAAGGCTCCTCCTCTCCCAAGTAGTCTCAAACAACATCTGAGCATCTTTGGCCTCTGTTCCACTCTCCTCATTATTCTGTGCATTCTTAGAGACAAGGCTAGAGGGGAGCTTGTTGCAGCAGGAGAGGGAGACTCCCTGGATTCCTCAGCTGTCTCTTGACGCCCTTCCTCTGCTTCAGCCTTGGAGTCTGAACTGCTTCCTTCCACAGGTTCTTCCTGATCTCTAAACTCCGTTGCCCCTTCAGCATTTGTTGCTGCCTTAGATTCTCCGAGTTGCAGAAATTGGCATCTTTGCTTATACTGTACTGGCCACTGACACATGGCTTAAAAAAAAGTGAAAGAGATTAATTTGCAAATGCTGTATATAGATGCACATTTAAAAATGATTATTACCCTACTGAGTCATACAAAGTAGACCCATTGCTTTCGGTGAATCTAAGTATGAATTAGCTGGATGCATGATTTTAAGAAATGACTAATGTTAGATATCTCCCTATAATTTTTATAGAGGAATACAATACATCTCATTGTAGTGGGGAAGACCATGGCCTGTGTGCATGTGCTCAGTTTGGCTTCTGATGGGCAGTTCCAGGGCCCCTGCTTTCATTTCTTTTTAAACCAGATTTGAAATAGCCATTCAAATAGAGGTCATCATACAGAGAACTGCCACCTGTCCTTATGCTGCCACTATCCTAACCTTATCCTGCCACTTGTCCTTATCCTAACCTTCTGATAGCCCTTCAAATGGACAAAAGTCTTCTCCAAAGGAGGACACTGACCACCCTGTCTTTGCCCTGTTTCTTCTGCTAATGTGTGCATGTGGTACCAGTCGCGCTGTCATTGAAACCTTGTCCATTTCCCACATAATTTAAATAGGCTGCATTTTCCCCCCTAAACAAGTGAAGATGTGAAATTAGACTCTCTTTTAAAAAGTACTAGTGATGTAGTGAGACCAGAGGGACATCGCCCAGCTGTGAGTCGTGAAGGCCGCTCCCTGCAAGGCAATTTCCACCTGGCCAAGGGGGCGGGGCCCACACTCACCCAGCTCTACCAAAGTGCTTCCTGGGGAGACCAGAGGGACATTGCCTGACAAGAAACCTAACTATTGGATTCTTTTGCCCCATCTTTTGGTGCCTGCCAAACAGCCATGTCATGCTTATAATATTTTATTCTCTTGCTAATTATGCTGTTTTAATTGTGCATTTTATATTTGACTTCACTTAGCAATGTTTTTTTTTCTTTTTTGAAATGTTTTTTGGGTTTTTTGTTGTTGTTAACCTTGTTTGTGTTAAATATGTATTCTGTAGTTGACCTCCTTTGTAATGTTTTATTTTGAAATCTTTAAGATAATATTATAGTTTTCTGTTAATTATGTTGTTTTAACAGTATACTCTATATTTGACTTTCTTCAGATTGTTTTATTGATATTTAATATTCTGTAAACTGCTTTCAGATTTTTCTTAAAAATATAAAGCGGTATAGAAATTAAATACCTCCCTACCTCCCTGGGATGCTAGGATAGGAAGCACCCACATGATCCAGCCTATCTAGACACACTCTGGTGATGCATTAGGAAGCATCATTAGAGCATAAGGCACAGTGCAAAGGTTGCTTGAATTGGTCCTTAGATGCCAACCAAGCTTATTCCCTGAAATCCCCACCCAAAAACCCTCCCATGCTAATACTTGGGGAAGTGAGGGATATAGGGGGAAATAGATGGTTGCATTAGAAGTTTGCATTGGAAATTAGCAAGGTCACTGCAGGGACTTGAACCCTGTCCTGGAAACCTTGAAGGTGGTGCTTGAAATGGTCCTTTGGTGCAATGGTGGAGTTAAGAATCAAGCTCAGTCACTGAAGTCACCACCCTCCCATGCTAATACTGTACTTTGGGTTTTTTTAAAAAAGGGAGCCAATTGTTATTTGGGCAGTGTGGGATAGAGATGGATAGAGAGACATAGATAGAGGGGGATAGAGAGACAGAGCGATAGAGAGGGATAGAGAGACAGAGTGATAGAGAGGGATAGAAAGAGATAGCAGTTGCATTGGAAGTAAGCATGGACACCGCAGGGATTTGAACCCCGTTCCTGGGAACCAGGAGCGCCGACCACCAGTGTCTTTTGCTTTTTTTTTTGAGCAATGCAACAAGGGGAAAAGCAAAACCCGAGAGAACACTCTGTGAATGTTCTCTCAGGGAAAAGAAAACCTTAAGATGTTAAGAAGAGCTGTTTGGAGAGAAGTGAGAAGTGACAGGTGAAGAGGATGTGAGAGTGATCTGGCTGCGACATCTGTCATCCAATTGATCGCCAGGGTTGATTTGCACTAAGATTATGCTGTATCCCTCACCGCTCCATGTGCATCCCTCCCGAAGCTGCACGCTCGGTGGAAGAGGACGACCATCCCAGATAGAAGGAGTGTACCATTCTTCAGTCAAGGGTATACAATAGATGCGTCCCACAGCTAGGACCTCCAAACAAGCTCAAGGGTCCATTTGTAGGAGAACGTAGGGTAGTCAAACTTCCAAGACTCCAGACACATCCAAGTAAGGCACTGAAGTATGTATTTTAAATGGTGTTCTTGGAAGATGCTTAGCAAAAAGTTTGGAGGTTCTGGCAGGGGAGCGCAGCTATCGTATACCCTTGACTAAAGAACGGTACACTCCTCCTCTCTGGGATCGTCGTCCTCTTCCACCGAACGTGCAGCTTCGGGACGGATGCACATGGAGCGGTGAGGGATTCAGCATAATCCACCCCTTTAGCGCATTTGTCAATGAAATCATAGGCCATGATTTTAGAATTATTACTACCACAGCCACATCACGTATCGGTGATAGTTTTGCCTGCCCTGTTGCATAGTTACCTTTTGACGTCCGTTTCCCATTTATTATGTCATCTTGTCGTTGCTGCTGGAAAGGCCAGTCCTTTCAGTACCACTCTATAACCTACAAGCATTTGGTCTACCTCCACTGGAATCCTCCACTTGCAAGACACATTGGAGACATATTCCAGAGTTGAAGGCTCCATTTTAAGATGGGAAGATACAGAAGAATCCTTTATTGTAACAGGTTGCAAATCATCCTGCTGCAACCTTACAGCAAATGAGGAATCAGAGAGTACCATTTTAACCAGATATTTCCTCCCTAGTCAAGCAAGAGATACTCACCTAGATGTGGTTCCGTCACAGAGTGCCATTTTGACTTGTCATTTTTTCATGAAGCGAGTGAAGAGATTAAAAAGGAGAGACCAGTACAAAAGCATTGCACTGAAAAAGGTCACCGAGTAGTGGGAAAAAAACAGCAGATTACCTAATGCAGGACTGTCAAAATGCAGGTGCCCCTCAAACATCTACTTCACGGTTCTCCTTGATGTATCAAGAACTGAGCTCACATTGCATCAACTGCTTTAGATACACGGAGCTCTCGGAGGGGTATAAAAGGGAAGAGCTGGAGCAAAAGAATAAGTAAGGGTTTTCCCACCAGCAGATAGACCTCATTGGGAAGTGACACAGGAAAGGATCTGTACTGTGTCCTGACTGCAGAAGGTTCTTCCTGCTGGAAGCTCAGGTGGCAACTACTTTGGACTTGCATAGGTCTTCTGGGGAAAAAAAGATAAAATGGCCAAAATCGCTCCATAAAAGCTCCTTGGGAGCCTTGGTTTATAGGTGTTATTCCATTTATAATGTACGTTTCCTCCAATGAGTTCAAGCCGCTGTGATGATCCCTCTCACTGTGACCTTAAGGTGTCTCAGCACAGGGATTGCAGGTGGAAAACAGATTTTCTCTCCAGCCAAGCACGAGATACTCACCTAGAAGCCCTTCAGTCAGAATACATTTGCACCTGTTGCCACCTCTGAAAAGTCCAAAGTATTTTATACTTACCTTCCTTCAACTGCAGCACTCGTTTCCAGGTGGGAAGTTACTGGCAAAGGAAGCTGACTGCTGGACCTGGTTTTAAAATTGGTATTTTGGTAAACTGGTATCACTTTCAGTGATGGCGGATCCAAATTTTTGTTTGTATAAAGTCAACGCTTTGAGTTGTCTGAGCTATGTGCTAAATAGCTGTTCCTAGAAGACGCTTAGCAAAAATAAAATGAAATCCAAAAACCTTGGTAATTACCGCCAGAGAGCCACGTTACGCATCAGGGACTATTTTGCCTGGCCTGTTGTTCCATAGTTACCTTTTGAGCTCCATTTCCCATTTCTTTTCGTAATCTTGCAGGTTCTGCTGGAAAGGCTTAGTGGAGTTGATGTTCTAGTTTGCTTCCTCATTTGATCCTCACAACAACCCTGTGAGGTAGGTTAGGCTGAGAGATAGAGCACTTCATGGCAGAGTGAGGATTTGAACTTGAGTCTCCCAGGTCCTAATCCAGTACTCTAGCCACTCTCAGGAACTCCTTCGGAGAAAGCACTTTCCCACATGGTCCTGGACTTGCCATGTCTCTGAGCAGTCACTCTCCAGTGACCATCACCAGGTTCATCCTCCAAATGCTTTATTTGCCTTTTCAGCAAGTTTTAAATCTTCCCTGTCTTTCTCTCCTTCCAAGGCCACCTGAGCCAACATGAAATTAGAAGGAACAGTTTTGGCCTCTCCTTGTCTTCTTTGCTTCCCCCTCCCCCCACATGCACATTTCTAGCTTCAGCAACAAAAAACCCAAACTTTCTGTTCATGAAAGGACTTCTATAGTTGCCTTTTAAAAAGAAAAGCCTTCTGTTTTGCCTACTCATTTTTCCTCTTCTTTAAGCAGACTTCATAGCCATGTACCCTTTCATGTGCTCCTTCTTTTTATCCAAAGACTCATCAGTTTGAAAGGTAAATAAAATTTGATTCTCCCCTTCCTTCATTTATCTTCATTTTCTCTTGGCTTTTCCAGTTAAGTATTTTGAATTTTCTTGATTCTCTTTAAAATCTCCATCTTGGTATTTTTTCTGAGTTTTCTGTTTGTTTGTAAAATACATCCACCATGACTTCTTTGACTCTGCAGGAAGAGGTGGCTTCATCTGAGTGTTGTGGGCTCTTCAGACAGAACTGTAAAGAGAGTGTGTCAATGAGATGCACCTGGAAGAGACTGGGGTCTTCAGCACCCTTTCTCTCTCCTACAGAAACAGAGGAACAAAAACAGCAGTTTTCCTAAAGTTGCGAAATCAAAATGCATGTTTCTCTCAATAATAAATGCAGGTTTCTACTTGATGTATCAGGAGCTCTTACTCACGTTGCATCTTGGGAGTTAACAAAACAGCTCTGCCTTAGACACAGTGAACTCTGCGATGTCTGTCAAACAGAATATCTGGAACCAAAGAAAAAGTGTTGTCCCACCCGCAAGTGTACCTCATTGTGGACTGACACAGGAAAGGGCCTTCTCTGCAGTGGCATCTCGACAGTAGAAGTTCCCTTGGAAACAGGAAAGGCAGCCACCTGGCATCTTCAGTTCCCAGCTCATCTGAAAAGAATGACTGAATGACCAATGTTGCTAAGTGCAAGCTCCTTAGGAACATACATATTTTATGTATTATTACATCAATAACCTACCTTTTCTCCAGTGAGCTCATGGCGGTGTGATCATCCCTCTCCTGTGACCTGAAACAGTCTTTGCACAAAGAGCTTCAGAAGGAACACAATGTAAATTTTCTTCCCACCCAAGCAAGATATACTCACCTAGATGTCCTTCAGGCATAATGTATACAACTATATTGCTGCTATCATTGTGATGTAGCGTTTAGGGCAGGCATCCCAAAACTGCGGCCCTCCAGATGTTTTGGCCTACAACTCCCATGATCCCTAGCTAACAGGACCAGTGGTCGGGGAAGATGGGAATTGTAGTCCAAAATATCTGGAGGGCTGAAGTTTGGGGATGCCTGGTTTAGGGTTTACTTGTTAGGTATTTGAGCCTGTCATTGCCTCTGAAAATTCAAGAGAACTTGAAAGTTACCTTCCTTCAGCTGTGATGGTCGCTCCAAAGTGAGAAGTGACAGGCGAAGACGATGTGAGGGCGATCTGGCTATGACATCTGTCAACCAATTGATCGCCAGGGTTGATTTGCGTTAAGGGGGGTGGATTATGCTGTATCCCTCACCGCTCCATGTGCATCCCTCCGAAAGCTGTGTGCTCGGGGGAAGAGGACGACCATCCCAGATAGAAGGAGTGCACCGTTCTTCAGTCAAGGGTATACAATAGCTGCGCCCCACAGCTAGGACCTCCAAACAAGCTCAAGGGTTCATTTGTAGGAGAATGTAGGGGTAGTCAAGCTTCCAAGACTCCAGACACATCCAAGTAAGGCACTGAAGTATGTATTAAATGGTGTTCTTGGAAGATGCTTAGCAAAAAGTTTGGAGGTTCTGGCAGGGGAGCACAGCTATTGTATACCCTTGACCAAAGAATGGTACACTCCTATCTGGGATCGTCATCCTCTTCCACCAAGCGGCAGCTTCGGGAGGGATGAACATAGAGCGGTAAGGGATACAGCGTAACCCACCCCCTTAGCACATTTGTCAATGAAACCATATGTCATGATTTTGGAGTTATTACTACCACAGAAGGAATAGTTTGGTCCCCTCCTTGTCTTCTTTGCTTTCCCCACCTCCACATTCAAATTTCTAGCTTCAGGAACAAAAAACCCAAACTTTCCATTCATGAAATGACTTGTCTAGTTGCCTTTTAAAAGAAAAGCCGTCTATTTTCCCTACTCATTTTTCCTCTTCTTTAAGCAGACTTCATATCCATGTACCCTTTCATGTGCTCCTTCTTTTCATCCAAAGACTCATCAGTTTGAAAAGTAAATAAAATTTGATTCTCCCCTTCGTTCATTTATCTTCATTTTCTCTTGGCTTTTCTAGTTAAGTATTTTTAATTTTCTTGATTCTCTTTAAAATCTCCAGCTTGGTATTTTTCTGAGTTTTTTATTTGTTTGTAAAATACATCCACCATGACTTCTTTGACTCTGCAGGAAGAGGAGGCTTCATCTGAGTGCTGTGGGCTCTTCAGACAGAACTGTAAAGAGAGTGTGTTGATGAGATGCACCTGGAAGAGACTGCGGTCTTCAGCACCCTTTTTCTCTCTCACACAAACAGAGGAACAAAAACAGCAGGTTACCTAAAGCCACACAATCAAAATGCATGTTTCTCTCAATAATAACTGCAGGTTTCTACTTGATGTATCAGGAGCTCTTACTCACATTGCATCTTGGGAGTTAACAAAACAGCTCTGCCTCAGACACAGTGAACTCTGTGACGTCTGTAAAACAGAATATCTGGAACCAAAGAAAGAGTGTTGTCCCACCCGCAAGTGTACCTCATTGTGGACTGACACAGGAAAGGGCCTTCTCTGCAGTGGCATCTCGACAGTAGAAGTTCCCTTGGAAATAGGAATGGCAGCCACCTGGCATCTTCAGTTCCCAGCTCATCTGAAAAGAACAACTGAATGACCAATGTTGCTAAGTGCAAGCTCCTTAAGAACCTGTATATTTTATGTATTATTACATCAATAACCTACCTTTTCTCCAGTGAGGTCATGGCGGTGTGCTCGTCCCTCTCCTGTGACCTGAAAGAGTCTTTGCACAAAGAGTTGCAGAAGGAACACAGTATGAATTTTCTTCCCAGCCAAGCAAGAGATACTCACCTAGATGTCCTTCAGGCATAATGTATACAACTATATTGCTGCTATCACTGTGATGTAGCGTTTAGGGTTTCCTTGTGAGGTATTTGAGCCTGTCATTGCCTCTGAAAATTCAAGGGTACTTGATAGCTACCTTCCTTCAGCTGCAATGGTTACTTCAAAGTGAGAAGTCACAGGCGAAGAGGATGTGAGGGCAATCTGGCTGTGACATCTGTCACCCAATTGATTGCCAGGGTTGATTTGCGCTAAGGGGGTGGATTATGCTGTATCCCTCACCGCTCCATGTGCATCCCTCCCAAAGCTGCATGCTCGTTGGAAGAGGACGACCATCCCAGATAGAAGGAGTGTACCGTTCTTCAGTCAAGGGTATACGATAGCTGCACCCCACAGGTAGGACCTCCAAACAAGCGCAAGGGTCCATTTGTAGGAGAACGTAGGGTAGTCAAGCTTCCAAGACTCCAGACACATCCAAGTAAGGCACTGAAGTATGTATTAAATAGTGTTCTTGGAAGATGCTTAGCAAAAAGTTTGGAGGTTCCAACAGGGGAGCGCAGCTATTGTATACCCTTGAGTGAAGAATGGTACACTCCTTCTATCTGGGACGGTCATCCTCTTCCACCGAAGGTGCAGCTTCGGGAGGGATGCACATGGAGCGGTGAGGGATTCAGCATAATCCACCCCCTTAGCACATTTGTCAATGAAATCATAGGCCATTATTTTAGAATTATTACTACCACAGGCACATTACATATCGGTGGTAGTTTTGCCTGCATTGTTGCATAGTTACCTTTTGATGTCTGTTTCCCATTTATTATGTCACCTTGTCGTTGCTGCTGTAAAGGCCAGTCCTTTCAGTACTGCTCTATAACCTACAAGCATTCGTTCTACCTCCAATGGAATCCTCCACTTGCAAGACACATTGGGGACATCCTTCTTCTTTGGCGATCACTCGTATCCGAGTAAGATTGTCTTCCATAAACATGGTTGTAACAATGCGTCCAATTCTGGATCCACACGTCCTTCCACAGTGGGGACATTGGTTTCCAGGCAGAAGTTGATCACGGTGTGGATTTGCCAAGCATGCCTTCCTCTTAGCACGTGTCTCCCTTGTGTCCTGAGATCGAGTGTCTTCAAAGCCAATGACACCTTTGGTAAAGGCTGTTCTCCAACTGGAGCACTCGCAGGCCAGTGTTTCCCAGTTGTTGGTGTTTATACTACATTTTTAAAGATTTGCCTTGAGACAGTCTTTAAACATTGGAGACATATTCCAGAGTTGAAGGCTCCATTTTAAGATGGGAAGATACAGAAGAATTCTTTATTGTAACAGGTTGCAAATCATCTTGCCACAACTTTAAAACGAATGAGGAATCACAGAGTACCATTTTGACTAGATATTTCCTCCCTAGTCAAGCAAGGGATACTCACCTAGATGTGGTTGCATCACAGAGTGGCATTTTTACTGCCATTTTTTCATGAAACGGGTGAAGAGATTAAAAAGGAGAGACCAGTACAGAAGCATTGCACTGAAAAAGATCACTGAATAGTGGGGGGGAAACAGATTGTCTGAGCTATGTGCTAATTAGCTGTTCAACTGCAGCACTAGTTTCCAGGTGGGAAGTTACTGGCAAAGGAAGCTGACTGCTGGACCTGGTTTTAAAACGGGTATTTTGGTAAACTGGTATCACCATCAGTGATGGAGTATCTACATTTTTGTTTGTATAAAGTCAACACTTTGTGTTGTCTGAGCTATGTGCCAAATAGCTGTTCCTAGAAGATGCTTAGCAAAAATAAAATAAAATCCAAAAACCTTAGTTATTACCACCAGAGAGCCATGTTACGCATCAGGGACTATTTTGCCTGGCCTGTTGTTCCATAGTTACCTTTTGAGCTCCATTTCCCATTTCTTTTCGTAATCTTGCAGATTCTGCTGGAAAGGCGTAGTGGAGTTGATGTTCTAGTCTGCTTCCTCATTTGATCCTCACAACAACCCTGTGAGGTAGGTTAGGCTGAGAAGAGAGCGCTTCATGGCAGAGTGAGGATTTGAACTCAAGTCTCCCAGGTCCTAATCCAGCACTCTAGCCACTCTCAGGAACTCCTTCGGAGAAAGCACTTTTCCACAGGATCCTGGACTTGCCATGTCCCTGAGCAGTCACTCTCCAGTGACCATCAGCAGGTTCATCCTCCAAATGCTTTACAGTATTTGCCTTTTCAGCAAGTTTTAAATCTTCCCTGTCTTTCTCTCCTTCCAAGGCCACCTGAGCCAACATGAAATTAGAAGGAACAGTTTTGGCCTCTCCTTGTCTTCTTTGCTTCCCCCTCCACCCACATGCACATTTCTAGCTTCAGCAACAAAAAACCCAAGCTTTCTGTTCATGAAATGACTTCTCTAGTTGCCTTTTAAAAGAAATGACTTCTCTTTTCCATACTCATTTTCCTCTTCTTTAAGCAGACTTCTTATCCATGTACCCTTTCATGTGCTCCTTCTTTTCATCCAAAGACTCATCAGTTTGAAAAGTAAATAAAATTTGATTCTCCCCTTCCTTCATTTATCTTCATTTTCTCTTGGCTTTTGCAGTAAAGTATTTTTAATTTTCTTGATTCTCTTTAAAATCTCCATCTTGGTATTTTCTGAGTTTTTTATTTGTTTGTAAAATACGTCCACCATGACTTCTTTGACTCTGCAGGAAGAGGTGGCTTCATCTGAGTGTTGTGGGCTCTTCAGACAGAACTGTAAAGAGAGTGTGTCGATGAGATGCACCTGGAAGAGACTGGGGTCTTCAGCACCCTTTCTCTCTCCTACAGAAACAGAGCGGAAAAACCAGCAATTTTCCTAAAGTTTTGAAATCAAAATGCATGTTTCTCTCAATAATAACTGCAGGTTTCTACTTGATGTATCAAGAACTCCTACTCACGTTGCATCTTGGGAGTTAACAAAACAGCTCTGCCTCAGACACAGTGAACTCTGCGATGTCTGTAAAACAGAAGATCTGGAACCAAAGAAAGAGTGTTGTCCCACCCGCAAGTGTACCTCATTGTGGACTGACACAGGAAAGGGCCTTCTCTGCAGTGGCATCTCGACAGTAGAAGTTCCCTTGGAAACAGGAATGGCAGCCACCTGGCATCTTCAGTTCCCAGCTCATCTGAAAAGAACGACTGAATGACCAACGTTGCTAAGTGCAAGCTCCTTAGGAACCTGTATATTTTTATTACATCAATAACCTACCTTTTCTCCAGTGAGCTCATGGCGGTGTGATCGTCCCTCTCCTGTGACCTGAAAGAGTCTTTGCAGAAAGAGTTTCAGAAGACAATATAAATTTTATTCCCAGCCAAGCAAGACATACTCACCTAGATGCGCTTCAGGCATAATGTATACAACTCTATTGCTGCTATCATTGTGATGTAGCGTTTAGGGTTTCCTTGTGAGGTATTTGAGCCTGTCATTGCCTCTGAAAATTCAAGAGTACTTGATAGCTACCTTCCTTCAGCTGCAATGGTCACTTCAAAGTGAGAAGTGACAGGCGAAGAGGATGTGAGGGCGATCTGGCTGCGACATCTGTCACCCAATTGATCGTCAGGGTTGATTTGCGCTAAGGGGGTGGATTATGCTGTATCCCTCACCGCTCCATGTGCATCCCTCCCAAAGCTGCATGCTCGGTGGAAGAGGACTACCATCCCAGATAGGAGTGTACTCTTCTTCGGTCAAGGGTATACAATAGCTGCGCCCCACAGCTAGGTCCATTTGTAGGAGAACGTAGGGTAGTCAAGCTTCCAAGACTCCAGACACATCCAAGTAAGGCCCTGAAGTAATTATTAAATGGGGTTCTTAGAAGATGCTTAGCAAAAGGTTTGGAGGTTCTGGCAGGGGAACGCAGCTATCGTATACCCTTGACCAAAGAATGGTACACTCCTTCTATCTGGGATGGTCATCCTCTTCCACCAAGCGGCAGCTTCGGGAGGGATGCACATGGAGCATTGAGGGATTCAGCATAATCCACCCCCTTAGCACATTTGTCAATGAAACCATATACCAGGCATGTCAAACCTGCGGCCCTCCAGATGTTTTGGCCTACAACTCCCATGATCCCTAGCTAGCAGGACCAGTGGTTGGGGAAGATGGGAATTGTAGTCCAAAACATCTGGAGGGCCGCAGGTTTGACATGCCTGCCATATACCATGATTTTGGAGTCATTACTACCACAGTAGGGATAGTTTGGTCCTCTCCTTTTCTTCTTTGCTTTCCCCACCTCCACATTCAAATTTCTAGCTTCAGGAACAAAAACCCCAAACTTTCCATTCATGAAATGACTTCTCTAGTTGCCTTTTAAAAGAAATGCCTTCTATTTTCCATACTCATTTTTCCTCTTCTTTAAGCAGACTTTATAGCCATGTCCTCATTCTTTTCATTCAAAGACTAATTAGTTCACATTCCTTCATTCATCTTCATTTTCTCTTGGCTTCCCAGTAAAGTATTTTTACTTTTCTCGATTCTCTTTAAAATCTCCATCTTGGTATTTTTCTGAGTTTTCAGTTTAAATTTTCCTTGGCTAAACTCTTTTTTGGGGGACTTTCTAAAAGTCCACCATCTGTCTACAATTTACTGTCCCTGTGTTATTAGGATTAGGTCTTCTTTGATCTTCTATTTTCCTTCAGTTTCCTTTTAATTTAAAATTGAATGCCTCTCCTAACAATTTTTAGGGACAGATACCTGATTAAGATATACGTGCACAGTATTTGAAATCGACCACAGCAGAGATCACAGGTGAAAATTACCTGTGTCCCTTTTCAAACTTGTAAATGATGAATTTCAGCAGAGTGAAATCCCTTCATTTACTCTATAAAAAATTCCCAATAGTTTTGAAAAGCAATCTAACCTAAGATAGTTTTAGTTGCCTTAGGTTTGAAAAGTTGCCTTAGGTTTGAAAAGGACCTGTTTCATCTTCCCCAGCCTCCCTCTCCTAATCCCTCTGCCCCTTAACTCCTTCCGCTCTGACCAGTGAGAGGGCTAAAACCAGTACTATAGCCAGGGACAGGCTCACTCACTGGAATGCGGCTCGCTCCTTCCGCCACCTGTAGGTCATAAGAGCACATAAAATAGTCCCTTGCAGCATTAATACAGTGGGTGCAAATGTCTTTATTTTTGACGGGGTCACTTCAGGCCTTTGATGGGAAAACGAGTGTTTTCATTCCAAATTAAAACATTCTGGAAATACAAGGGAACTGAATTTGTAATCCACCCAAATCTCATGGATTACAAACTACAGGAACATGACCTGCACAGGAAAATAAGGGAAAGACTATGGGAAGAGGGGCTGGCTTGGATCTCAGTGGCCCCCATTGAAGTCTGTGGAGCAAAGTAAACGGGCTGCAATCTTGGGTACAGTTGGAAAGGACAGCAGTTGCTTCTCACTCCTGATACTTATGCTGTGTGTACACAACATTCTAAGATAGAATGAATGAAGACTGGGTGCTTGTTTTTTTTTTAAAAAAGGTGGTTTAAGAAAGAAAGTGGGGGGTAATCTTAAATCATTGCTCCCGTTTGTGGCATACTAGCCATCTTTCCCTTGAAAATTGCTTTGTTGAAATATAATACCTGGTTGGTGGAGGGGAAGAGTTTGGAGTGACTGAAATAAATGTAAAGGTAAAGGGACCCCTGACCATTAGGTCCAGTCGTGATCGACTCGGGGGTTGCGGCGCTCATCTCGCGTTATTGGCCGAGGGAGCCGGCATACAGCTTCTAGGTCATGTGGCCAGCATGACAAAGCCGCTTCTGGCGAACCAGAGCAGCGCACAGAAACGCCATTTACCTTCCCACTTGGAGCGGTACCTATTTATCTACTTGCACTTTGACGTGCTTTTGAACTGCTAGGCTGGCAGGAGCAGGGACCAAGCAATGGGAGCTCATCCCATCGCGGCGATTCGAACCGCCGACCTTCTGATCGGCAAGCCCTAGGCTCTGTGGTTTAACCCACAGCACCACCCGCGTCCCCTGAAACAGATGTACTGTACAGCTCCACTAATTACAGAAGAAATTTTGTTTCACTTTGAGGATTAAAAACCTCAGTGTTTGATGCTTAAGAATGCCTTGTGCAGTTTAAAGTTAAGTGCTCTTTTCTGTTCTATCTCTGTCTTAACTTTAACTGCCATGACATGATTGCTCCGCTCCTTCCTCCTGGGCCGTGTTCAGAAAATGGTGTTGGGGGGTGAGTGTTCAGACCCCTGGGCACTCACTTGTGGGGTGCCTCAGGGTTCCGTTCTCTCAACCATGGTTTTTAATATCTATATGAAGCCGCTGGGAGAGATCATCAGGGGGTTTGGGCTGAGTGTTCATCAGTACGCAGATGGCACCCAACTCTATCTCTCTTTTAAATCAGAGCCAGTGAAGGTCCTGTGTGAGTGCCTGGAGGCGGTTGGAGGATGGATGGCGGCTAGCAGATTGAGGTTGAATCCTGACAAGACAGAAGTACTGATTTTGGGGGACAGGAGGCGGGCAGGTGTGGAGGACTCCTTGGTCCTAAACGGGGTAACTGTGCCCCTGAAGGACCTGGTGTACAGCTTGGGAGTCATTTTGGACTCACAGCTGTCCATGGAGGCACAGGTTAATTCTGTGTCCAGGGCGGCTGTCTACCAGCTCCATCTGGTACGCAGGCTGAGACCCTACCTGCCCGCAGACTGTCTCACCAGAGTGGTGCATGCTCTGGTTATCTCCCGCTTGGACTACTGCAATGCGCTCTACGTGAGGCTACCTTTGAAGGTGACCCAGAAACTGCAATTAATCCAGAATGCGGCAGCTAGACTAGTGACTGGGAGTGGCTGCCGGGACCACATAACACCGGTCCTGAGAGATCTACACTGGCTCCCAGTACGTTTCCCTGCACAGTTAAAAGTGTTGGTACTGACCTTTAAAGCCCTAAACGGCCTCGGTCCTGTATACCTGAAGGAGCGTCTCCACCCCCACCATTCAGCCCGGACACTGAGATCCAGCACCGAGGGCCTTCTGGCGGTTCCCTCGTTGCAAGAAGCCAAGTTGCAAGGAACCAGACAGAGGGCCTTCTCGGTAGTGGCACCCGCCCTGTGGAACGCCCTCCAAGCAGATGTCAAGGCAATAAGTAACTATTTTACTTTTAGGAGACAACTGAAGGCGGCCCTGTTTAGGGAAGTTTTTAATGTTTGTTGCTGTACTGTTTTTTAATATTCGGTTGGAAGCCGCCCAGAGTGGCTGGGGAAACCCAGCCAGATGAGCGGGGTATAAATAAATTATTATTATTATTATTATTATTATTATTATTATTATTATTATTGCATAATTATTGTAACTTGCCAAACTGGGTGAAATGTGTAAAGTCATTTTCCAGATAATGAAAAGTTCTCCCTTTTTTAAAGGGAAATTGCCTTATGCTCAATAGGCTTCCTTGCAAGAAAAGGGAAAACTTGACAGCTATGGTGAAATTACTTTGGGTATGTTTTTATCCTGCTGTATGAAAATGGTTTTGTAATGCATGGCATCATTAATCCATTTCCCACTTATAAAGTCTCCTAATCAAATGCATTCATTTTAAAGGATTTGCCTTGTTTGGTGCACTTCTTTCTTGCACTGGGAAAGGAAAACATTGCTACTGAGAGAGCAGAGGGCTGATTTATAAGGTGGTAAACTGGTATTTTCCTTTAACGTTTTAGCAGCCACTGGGCCATTTGAAAACGGGGGCTGACTGGTAGTATTCCTAATAAGACCACACTTGACTTGTCTCGCTTGATATCCTAACTGCATATAACGTGACTCCAATGAAAGCTTTTTGCTTGAGATGATATTCATGTTTGCATGACTATTCAGTAGTTCTTCTTCTCATACCTGGCAGAAAAAAAAGTCAGTGAAATGACAGATAATTTCTCACGGGGAGAAATGTTTCATTAGGGGTCCATCTGGTTCAGTGTTTATATTAGTTCACTCTGAAAGACTGCCAAGATTCGGAATACGGTGTTATTTTGCTCCGTGTTATGTGTAATTTTCTTGTTTGCATGTGTAACAAATGTGTAAACTAACCAGTTTCTCGTAACAACCACACTCAAAGAGATTTCTAGAATGACTGTAGTTAGTGAAAATAAGCCAGGAGCAAGTATGTTTTATGTCCTGTTTTTGTTGTTCTCAAATCACCAGGGTAATGCCATGCTGTGTGGCATCGGTTGCCAACAATGCACATGTATGCCCATAGAGGCCTTTCCAAGTAAGTGTAAGGAAGAACTTTCTGACAGTAAGAGCTGTTAGGCAGTGGAACAGACTCTCTCGAAGGGTGGTGGATTCTCCTTCCTTGGAGGTTTTGAAGCAGAGGTTGGGTGGCCACCTGGCATTGGATGTATTTTACTTGAGATTCCTGCACCGCAGGGGTTTGGACTAGATGACCCTTGGGGTCCCTTCCAACTCTGCAATTCTATGATTCTATGAATGATGCCATTGTGGCTACTCCTAGACTGCAAACCTAAAGCTGCCAACTTGTGTATACGACCTTGGGAGGAAGCCCCGGTGTTATGTACTGAGCTGAATCCTAGAACAATAGGATTCAGAAACAGCGGGAGCTACCCAATCCAACTCCAGGTGGAAGTGAATCCGCAACCTGATTGGCCTGCTGGAGCAGCCAATCAGGCGGCTGGCAGAAGTGAATCTGCTACCTGATTGGCCTGTAGGAGCAGCCAATCAGGCTGCAGGCAGAAGTCAATCCACAATATAATTGGCCCACAGGTGTAGCCCTGAAGTAGCCAATCACGCAAGGCCCATTGTGTAAATAATGTATATAAGCAGATGGTTTTGGGAAAAGAGCCATTCTTCTTCTCCTCTTCTCCTTGATGACTATGAGCTGAATAAAGAGCATGAAATTCACTCTCGACTCCGAGTACATTTCACCCACCAAATTCATCCATGGAATTGAGCTTCATGGCTGAAACCCTAAGCATAGGAACAAAGGAAGCTGCCTTATAACTGAATTAGGCCAGTGCTCCCATCTGGCTTTGTAACAATGACCGACTGTGTCTCTCTAAGGATTTTCCTCAGCAGCCTTGTCTGGAAATGCCAGGGACCTAATCTGTGACCTCCTCCATACAACATACACACTCCACCACTGTCGGGGGAAAATAAAAAAATTCCTTCTAGTAGCACCTTAGAGACCAACTAAGTTTCTCATTGGTATGAACTGGTGGCGCTGTGGGTTAAACCACAGAGCCTAGGGCTTACAGATCAGAAGGTCGGCGGTTCGAATCCCCGTGACGGAGTGAGCTCCCATTGCTCGGTCCCAACTCCTGCCAACCTAGCAGTTCGAAAGCACGTCAAAGTGCAAGTAGATAAATAGGTACCGCTCTGGTGGGAAGGTAAATGGCGTTTCTGTGTGCTGCTCTGGTTTGACAGAAGGGGCTTAGTCATGCTGGCCACGTGACCTGGAAGCTGTACGCCGGCTCCCTCGGCCAATAATGTGAGATGAGCGCCGCAACCCCAGTCGGTCACGACTGGACCTTTACCTTTAAGGTGCTACTGGAAGGATTTTTTTTCATTTTGTTTCGACTACGTCAGACCAACACGGCTACCTACCTGTAACTCCACCACTGTGTGATAGCTGTGCCCCCCAAAGCACACTGGCCAGATCACTGGGACAAAGGGCCAGGCTGCCAGGGCTGGAGTCAGATGTAGGTAAGCATGAAGAAGCAAGGCCAGTTGTAAATGCTCAACTTTTTATTCAAGGAAATGAACATACAACTCAGCAACACTTCCCATTAGGTCTTGCCCCTGTGGAGCAGTTGTCTGGACTGACAGTCCCTGCCTTCTAAGGCTCCTCCTCTCCCAAGCAGTCTCAAACAACATCTGAGCATCTTTGGCCTCTGTTCCACTCTCTTCCTTATTCTGTGCGTTGTTGGAGACAAGGCTGGAGGGGAACTTGTCGCAGCAGGAGAGGGAGACTCCCTGGATTCCTCAGCTGTCTCTTGACGCCCTTCCTCTGCTTCAGCCTTGGAGTCTGAACTGCTTCCTTCCACAGGTTCTTCCTGCTCACTGTTGCCCCTTCAGCATCCAGCTCCTCCTCCCAATCTTCTCCCTCTGACCTCCCCTTACTGTCCCTTTCCCAATCCCCAGGCTCTGAGCCTCCCTCCTCTGGGGTCTCCTTTGGGGGTTCCCCAACTGGTGCCTCCCACCACTCTTCATCATCCAGCCAGTCTCTGACACAGACTGAAGAATACCGGTAGCACTTACTGCAATTGCTTCCCTAGATTCTCCGAATTACAGAAATTGGCCTCTTTGCTTATAATGGCCACTGACACATGGCTTAAAAAGGAAAAGAGGAGGCTGAATTGCAAATGCTGTATATAGATGCACATTTAAAAATGATTACTACCCTACTGAGTCATACAAAGTAGACCCATTGGTTTCGGTGAATCTGAGTATGAACTAGCTGGATGCATGATTTTAATGCATGACTAATGTTGGATATCACCCTATAATTTTTATAGAGGAATACATCACATCTCACTATAGTGGCGAGGACCAGGGCCTTTGTGCATGTGCTCAGTCTTCTGCCAAGATGCTCACTTCTGATGGGCAGTTCCAGGGCCCCTGCTTCCCTCCTTTACTTTTAAACCAGATTTTGAATGGGCAGCCATTCAAATAGAGGACATCATACAGAGAACTGCCACCTGTCCTTATTCTTCCACCTGTTCTTATTCTTCCACCTGTCCTTATCCTAACCCTTTGGTAGCCCTTCAAATGGACACAAGTCTTCTCCAAAGGAGGACACTGACCTGCTTCTTCTGCTAATGTGTGCCTGTGGTACCAGTCGCTCTGTCATTGAGACCTTGTCAATTTTCCACATAATTTAATTAGGCTGCATGTGTGTGTGTGTTGTTTTCTACACAAACGAAGATGTGAAATTAGACTCTCTTTTAAAAAGTACTAGTGATGTAGTGAGACCAGAGGGACATCGCCCGGCTGCGAGTCGTGAAGGCCGCTCCCTGCAAGGCCCTTTCCACCTGGCCTAGGGGCGGGGCCCACATTCACCCAGCTCTACCAAAGTGCTTCCTGGGGAGACCCTAGAGGGACATCGCTATGCCTAACAAACCCTAACTATTGGGATTCTTTTGCCCCATCTTTTGGTGCCTGCCAAACAGCCGTGTCCTTTACTCTTTATAAGAGTATAAACTCTTGTTAATTATGCCGTTTTAAATGTGCATTTTATATTTGACTTCACTTAACTATTTTTTCGAAATGTTTGAGTGTTTTTGTTTTGTTAACTTTGTTTGTCTTAAATATGTATTCTATACTTGACCACCTTTGTAATGTTTTATCTTGAAATCTTTAATATTGTAGTTTTCTGTTACCGTAATTAAGTTGCTTTGGCAGTATACTCTATATTTTGCTTTCTTCAGATAGTTTTCTTGATGTTTTAATATTCTGTAAAAAATATAAAGTGGTATAGAAATGAAATGAAATATATAAATACATTAGTGGCAGTGAGGGCAGGTACATAGACGACAGTAATATCTGGACAGTGAAGGATAGCCTGGATGTGACGGGTTGTGTTTTGGTAATTTCAAGACTTGATTATTGCAACGTACGTAGGCTTGTCTGGAACCTCCTCTGTTGGAGCTAGATTTGTCAATAGGGAGTCTGTCTTAACTCCAGTGCTTAAAAAACTTGCAGTGGCTGCCAATATTACCAGGCCAAGTTTAGGTATTGTATTAATTTAAAACGTTCATAATATTTTGAGGACAACTTGAGTCCTTATATCACTGCTTAAACATGCTAATGATTCAGTATATAAATGCCCGAAGGAAAATAAACATGAAAACTGGGGCAGTAGACAGACCATCCCACACTATGTTTGAATCATGATTTACTTCTGTATTGTTTTCTCTCATGCCCACTGTTCATATTTGTCTCCATGTTTTCCAGCAATGGATTAAGAGTAATTGCACACTATTAAGGTATTATTCTCACTAGCTGGTTTACATGAAGAAAATGTGCCTTTCCCCCAAATGACCTGCTACATTTATCCCTAAGTATAACCTCAATATAATTCCTGGAGCTCTGTAGCGTAATTTATTTTTCTTTCCTTCGATTCACCCTGCCCCTTGTTTGCTTCATGAAGGGGGAGGGTTTGGGCAAGGTCTATTGTCACTTGTGTCCTGTGAAGAACCCAGCACACTCTGGATATTGAGGAAGTGTTAACACAGTGAAAATGTTTAGTTACCAATAAAGAATAACTCTCCATAGATTTGTTGCAATAAGCTTTAAGAACGAGGGGCGGCGGTGGGGATCAAGCTTTCCAGTGAAAAGGAACGCATTATTATTACTTCAAGCCACTCAAGTCAAACAACAATTCTCAGCAAAAAAACCAAGTTTTATTAGGGGGGAAACCCACAATTTAACAAAAACACACACATATTTATTTATTCATTGGGCTAAAAGTTATTGCTCAGTAACACACACTAATTTAAGAGCAGCCAAAGTGATGCCCCATAGATGATGTTGGACTAAAACTCCCAGCATGACGAGCCAGCATGGCCAGTGATCAGGGATGATGGGAATTGTAAGCCAACTGGAAAGCACCATGCAGGCTACCCCGGATAATTACTATTAAAAAAATTAGAAATCTCATCTTACTATTCAAAGCCTCTAAATGTGAATCAGAACATAGCGAGTCAAAAATAAAATAAAAAAGTTACAGTGTAGGCCAGGCTGATCTTCAGATGCTCAGGCCTGCTTCATTCACAAAAGTATCACAATGAAGGTGCTGTGAAAATACTTGGGTGGCAGTGGCTTCACATGGTCTACAAGCTGTTTGCCCTGTTGCCCATGCAACTGTACAGATCCATCTCCGCTTTGTGCCCAGCAAAGACTCTCCATGCAGTAAGTCATAAATACATTACAGCTGCATGCGAAGCCACTCAGTTCCAAGCATGTTTCTGGGAATTAGCCATTATACATTTAACTTCCTTCACTTTGATTCCAAAAACTTAAGATTATGAGGACTCTTGAAGCAGCTTAACCACAATAAATGAATTTTTTCAAGATACCTGCCCATATATAAACCAACTCCTGAAGGGGGACACCAACTTCAAAGAAATGGCATTAAATATATCATTTTGGCTGCTGGGTTTGCATGTTTTTTTTACCACTTGGACCACAAAATCAGTAGAACATTTGTGAGCTTGCTAGTTTTTGGAAATCGATGGATCACACACAACTTTTTATGAAGCTGGGTAGATTAATTTTAATGGCAAACCACGGTATGTGATTAAGACCCTTTCAGTCTTAAGGGTTTTAGAGGGGAAAGGACATTAAGTCATTAAGTCATCAACATCATCTCTGAAGTCCAATTGCATCTCTGAAGTCCAATTGCAAATTAAATATTTAAGACACCTGATATAATTTCCAAGTTGTTTCCAAATGCAAACACAATTATGCACAAAATACTGGGCTTGAAAAACTTGCAGGCCTGTTTTCCATAATGTACCATGAGTAGATCACATATTTGGTTTGACACTGTGCTTGTGGGGTTTTCTACTGCTGTAGTTTCCTACAGGCTTAAACTTGAGTGCCCACAACTGAAAAAAGACACAGCCCACAAAGTTTAATGATGATTAATAAGGAAAATTGTTGCTTTTAAAGGCAGAAGAGAAGCAACCAATCTTTAAAGCAAGGCAGTGACATGGTAACTTGCACTGCCGTTACAAGCAGGTACTGAACCCAGCAAAATAATAATTGCTAGCACACAATTCTCCACTTTTACATTGTTCGACCTCACTTATTTTAAAGCTTCATAGCCAAAGTATGAGAAATCAATTAAAAATAAATTACTGCAAATGCATAACACACATAAAACACCAAACTATAATGCCAGATATCTTTATACTGGCAAGTAACAAAAATGGCCCGCATATGTTAACAACTTAGCTAAGTTATTTTGCTTATGTACAATTTTTTCAGTTGACACTGTACTGATCTACAACTACTAACCAATGAAAAAGTTAAGATATTCAAAGAACTAGTCTGCTTCAAGAGCTCCGGAGCCGATATATTAATCTTTACATACTGAATTGTTCAATACGTGGAGACTTCACAATCCAAGACCCAAAACCATGCTGCTCCAGGTAGGTTTTCAGCAAATATTTCGCTCCTTGGTAGGACTCTGCCATAATCTAAATTTTAAAAGTTCAATTAATAATTTAACAGTCAGGTTAGTATAAAGAAATCCTCACAATGTGTTTTGAAAGTTTGCATTCGGCAAGCTTGTTGAAATTCACATGCCCCAGATGGCCTATTCATCTCTAATAAAATTATTATTATTATTTAAATATCATTCGAAAATCACAGGATGGTACACAACATAAAAACACAAAATACAATACAAGAAATGAAAACCAATCCCCCCGCCACAAACATATTTAAAAAGCACTCTCGCATAATGTAGCTGGGTAGGAGAGCTGAAAATAATGCCAATATATTTCACATCTGGCAACCAATGCACCCCTTCGGTTTAATTTAGCACAGTGATGTCCAACACATGTATCGTGATCTACTGGTTGACCCATGTGAGGTTTTTGTCGATCGCTGGCTCCCTTCCGGCCCCGCCCCCCCCCTGCGCTGGCCCCTCTCCTATTGTTTTAGAAGGGAATCCGGAGTTTAGAAACAGAGGCTGTTATATGGCCAGCGATCAGGTTAGTTGGTGCTTCTGTCCCTCCCCCTCCCTCAAAAGAAGTGGACAAAATTTCCAGAGCCCCTTTAAAAGATGGCATTTCCCCTTCCCAAAAAATCTCAACAACTTTGGCCTGAACCCCTAAAAAACAGGGCATTTCCCCTCCCCCAAAAAGTTCAACAACTTTGACCTGAACCCCCTGAACGGGGGTAGATCACTTCCAGATTATAAATTTGAAAGTAGATCGCAGTCTCTTGGGAGTTGGCCACCCCTGATATAGTACATGGGTAAACAGGTAAAGGGACAGACAACGCTGGGGTTGCGGCGCTCATCTCACTTTACTGGCCGAGGGATTCGATGTGCAGCTTCCGGGTCATGTGGCCAGCATGACTAAGCCGCTTCTGGCAAACCAGAGCAGCACATGGAAATGCCATTTACCTTCCCACTGGAGCGGTGCCTATTTATTTACTTGCACTTTGACATGCTTTCAAACTGCTAGGTTGGCAGGAGCAGGGAACGAGCAATGGGAGCTCACCCCGTTGCGGGGATTTGAACCCCCAACCTTCATGGCCTTTTAGCAGCTGTGGTGGCCCGTTTAGCAGAATTACTGTATTTAGCACTAACTCTAGATGTTTACACTCAATTCTGACCCAACTAAGCCTCCTGTCAGGAGTATACACTTCTCCTACCCCACTAACCTATGCAAACTGCCTTTAACCCCTAGCCCTTTCTACAGTTCGAAGCAGAAGAGGGCACAAGGATTTATCAGCTACTTTATCATGCTATTCCTATCTTTTAAATACAATATTAAAGCCAATTTAACACATTGGTTAAAGCCGATGGATAGATTACGAAATTTTATCCTTGTATCATGGTAAACAAATTACCGATGTGCTCTTGTTTTAAAATACAATAGAACCATGTATACTACTGAATTACCTTCCAAATTAATGAATACTACTGAACTATGACCTTTAGATTAACAGCCATTCAAATAGCAAGATCTAGGATACTGTTTCCCCTTGCTAGCATTAAAACCAAACTCAGTGAATGAACAAAATAGAATTCACGAGATCTGCACTTAACAGCAAGTTTCCTTTCATCAAGTCTTACCTTTGCATCATGGTACGTGCCCGCTTTAAGTAAATCATCTCTCTTTGATTCTTTAACCACTAAATTGAAACGACTTAACATCGCAGCCTTGCAAAGACGACTTGCCATTGAAATGCCACTTTTGAAGGGTGAACTAGGTATGAAAAAAGTGACGATAAAGAGCACACTAGTGGTTATTTGTCTGAATTCAACTAGTTATAGAGAGCAGAGTTACTGAAAATCCTTAACAGGTTTTAGGGTTATGTGGAAAACTAGAAGCCTCTGTTTCAAAGTTATTTTATAGAATGCATAACCAAGATTAAATGTAAAGGTAAAGGACCCCTGACAGTTAAGTCTAGTCGCGGATGACTCTGGGGTTGCGGCGCTCATCTTGCTCTATTGGCCGAGGGAGCCGGCGTACAGCTTCCAGGTCATGTGGCCAGCATGACTAAGCCGCTTCTGGTGCAACGGAACACCGAAACCAGATAAGTGCATGGAAATGCCGTTTACCTTCCCGCCGGACTGGTACCTATTTATCTACTTGCGCTTTTTGGTGTGCTTTCGAATTGCTAGGTTGACAGGAGCTGGAACCGAGCACATGAGAATAACTTCCCACTTGTTTTGAACAGAGGACAATTAAGCTAAGGTGCTTCTTTCAATTTAATGTACTTTTTGTTATAAACATTTACCTTTCTGTGATCTTCCCATTTAGCCCATCTACGACCTCCAACGACAAGTCTCCTTGGGACCAATTCAAACTAAGAGATCTGTGTTCCAAGTCTACCTGTACAGCGCAAGCAGCAGATACCAAGCTAATGCGAGGTCTGTTCACCATGTAGAACATGGGCAGTTTTGAAGTGAGCGCATCATCTACTCGTTGTTTGATAGCTATTTCCAATCCTCGTGTATCATGGCAGTTCCCATCCCCTAAAAAAAGATTAAGAACCACACCAAATATTAAGAGATCAAGGCATGCTTCTAGACTCTGAACCTTTGCTCTATGGAGATGTAGAGTTACCATTTACTCTCAGCTTTAAGCCCCATTCCCATAGAACATTAGTTTTCAGACATGTAGCACAGATACTAGGAAACAGCCAATGTTTTAATATTTAATACTGACTGAAAGGAGAGACTCAAGTCTAAACACACAAGGTGCATGCTGGGTGTGTTCACAATCAGACATGACAGAGAGGTGATCTTTTCATGCAAAAGGTACAGAATAAAAGTACAAACACCATGCGAGTGTAGCATACAAATGAACTGATTTCATGTCCATTGGCCCAGAGATTGGATAGACTCAGCTTTCAACCTGTAAATCATAATTTTTCAAAACTATGTTTTGATATCTCGAACTACAGTTCCCGTCAGTGCTATGGGCTGATGGGAACTGTAACCCATGACATCTGGAGGGCACTAGGTTGTAAAAGGCTTTTAAAGTGTCATTTTATATTTTAGTACTGAATTTTGTAAGCTGGTTAAATTCTTTCAATAGAAAAAAAAACAAGACATTTATCAAACTTAAAGCTAAAATTCATGTCACTGCATGTTTCAGAAGCTGTTCTGTTTTGGGGGCCACTTAACAACCCAACAGACAAGCGTGAAGGTATGTGATCTGTTATGAGGCATTTTAACAGTATTCAACAAGTAGAAGTCACTCACTTACCAACAATGATCCTGTTAACATAAACGGGCTGAATGAAGTGACTTAGCAAGGCTCCCTGAACACCCAGTACTTCCCATCTTGTCAGTTTGTCACTAGCAGACATGCTGCTTATTCTAGAAATTTCAGCAGGACAGTAGACCGTGAGATAAACCTTGCCTTCAACGGCGACATGAAGGCACAGTTCCTCATCAGCTTCAAATGCAGATGCAGAATTGGGACTGAGGCGTCTATAATTAAGTATATAGCACAATAATTAAGATATAGCCGTTTCCCCAGTCATAGCAAAATAGAAGTCAGCCTCTAAGTGGATGCCTTGCTACCAGGGCTTTTTTTCCAGCTAGAACTTGCCGGAACTCAAGTTCTAGCACCTCTCAGGGACTAAAGGTAGCTGCCAAGTCTCCTCTTGTGCTAGGGCAACAGCTCAAAGAACTGTGGTATCTTTGGCTAATAGGGAGCTATCAGCAGTATGTGATTTCCTTCCAACTGACCTTTCCCTACCACCCTAGCAAGCAATAGCATGCTAACACATGGAAATACACATAGCAGGACAGGCTTCCCATTCATAACTGTTGTCTCAATCACAATTATCAATTATTTCTTTCAAGAGGACCCCTTCTCAACCACTACGGTAGGAAGCTATGCCAACAAGGGAAATTTTTTAAGGCTTGGATTCTGCAAAAGCTAGTTTTCATCCTTCAATATGAACAGAGCCAGTTTGGGAAGGCAGGGAGCTCCTTTCCAAGTTCTATCCCCTCAGTTGTGAACAAAGCACTGCAAATTTACACTAACTCAGTGCTGGGGGGAAATGAAAAGATAGATGTTTGAAGCAGTGAAAACAAAATTATCAGCTATCTGTATGAACTAGGCTACGCTTAAATTTGATTTTGCATCACTTCTACGTTACTCTCCCTTTTTCTTTTCAGTAGGTTGGTTTAAGGGGGAGGGCTTACAGAGAACAGTTCCCCCCCCCCATCCGAAGCAGCTAGTCTTCCAGCAGTCATGAGAGCGAAGGGTCTGATGGAGGGAGTCAGGAAACGGAAAGGGAGTGCCAGGGCTCTGGCAAGATCCAAGAGCCCCTACTCCATAGGCAGGGAGAGAGGGAGGGGGAAAGAGAGGACAGGAATCAGTCAGACCGGAGACCCTTCCTCCCGACGCCGGAATTGAGGAGGAGGAAAGGGAGGCGCTTCTCAGTTCCGAGGCTTTTATGTTGGTCTAGAACGTGGAGGGGGGCAGTGCAGGAATCTGACTCGAGCAAGTAGACATGAAACCAGCAGTTCGTTACACTGTAAATAATGTGCACTAATAAAAGCTTCTGAAAGACAAGCATGTGGAAGGTCGATACTCAAGAGTAGTCACAACAACCCTGACACAATTCCTGCACTCCCTCCATCAGACCCTTCGCTCTCATGACTGCTGGGAAACGAGCTGCTTCAGATGAGGGGGGGCTGTTCTCTGTAAGCCCTCCCCCTTACAGTAGGCCTTCCAATTATCATAACTGCAAACCTCTGTGATGTGTTACAAATCAGACTAATCAATATTACTTTCTTGTATGGCAAATACAATGTAAAACCATCTTAATGAGAAAAATGCATCTGCATGAATTAAACTTTATGAAGTTGGAATGTCTAATACTTACAGCCTGGACTTAATCTGAGCAGATCCTTTTGGTAACTGATTCATGTAGAGAAATAGGCTTACGTTTGGTTTTAGCGCAAGCAAGTTTGAAGATGGCTCAATGCAAAATATGGACTTATCCATCATGGCAGCATTTTTACTGTAGTAGAGCAAAAGCTGTCTATAAAAATACCTTGAAAGAAGCATAAGTATTTCAGATACAACACAGGATGCATTTAAAATCTGTGTTAGAGAAACCAGGGTGAACACAAATCATTTCATGTCAAATTACATTTAGAGTCAAATTACATATTCCCAAGAATTAGCAGGCCCGGGGAGAGCTGGTCTGAGGCCCAGGGCGGGAGTCCCCAGTTGGCTGGGAGGCCCAGGGCATTCTTGGCATGACAATTTAAGTCTGGTAGACCCCTCGTATGGGTCCCTGACCAGTTTAGCCCTCCAAGGTACGGTACAAGTGTACGTGGCCACAGTTTTAATTTGAGAAAAAGCAGCAGCGTTATTTATTTTTTACCTAAGAAGAGAGCGTCTTGCAGTAACAACAGCATGAGAGTCATGCAATATTCTCCCATCTGGATGACCACATTGACTATAGTTGAATTCACCTGTTCCGATAGCTACCACCTCATGCTGTCTAACTAAAAGCAAACAAACAAACAAACATTTGAGAAATTTAGTTGCCCATTTTGGAATTCAGCTTTGTTTTTATTCAATGATATTTTTAGATACTCCCTAGAGCAGGAGTGCAGAACTGAATTTGAAGAAAGGACTAGAGCCACAAGCTGTCAGCTCCCCGTAGGTCAGGCCTATCCTTCACCTAACATCATACGTAAGGTGCAAGCCAGGTAATACAGTGGTACCTTGGTTTACTAACTTAATCCGTTCTGGAAGTCCATTCTTAAACCAAAGTGTTCTTAAACCAAGGCGTGCTTTCCCACAGCAGCGGGGGACTCAATTTACAAATGGAACACACTCAACAGGAAGCAAAAAATGTTTTGCTTCCAAAGCAAAGTTCACAAACCAAACACCTACTTCTGGGTTTGCAGCGTTCTTAATCCAAGCTGTTCACAAACTAAGCTGTTCTTAAACCAAGGTACCACTGTATGTGCCAAATTCCTAAGCGACAGCATCTCTCAATATTTCCTTTTGAATTTGATGCTACAGCCTCACCAGTCCCATGCCTAACTCTCAGTGATGAACGAGTGAGCATGGTTTGAGCCAAGCCACATCATTGGGGGGGGGGATAGGGCAGCTTTATGGGGACCAGAAGTTGCCACTGCAATTTCAACAACAACGTTTATGCTTACCTCTTTCAATTATGAAAGCAGCCAGCGAACTGCTACAACTCTGGTACTCTGGATATTTAGCAGTCAAGCTATTGAATGTTTCCCTGACAGCTTGAGAAACTTTTTCATACGCAAGATGCCGCCCTTCTAGTAAAGTTATAAAGAAAAAGCAAAGAATCAAAATCAACTGTTTAGAAATACTGGTTATCATCACTAAAGGGGAAAAATAGTGTGCTTATTCTCCTTGGTATAAGGAGGAAGTGTGGAATGCTAAATCCTTCTCTTGGGAGTCCACAGAGAGTACTTCAAGTAATGATCTGCTTTCTTAAGAATATGCAAGTAGTACACAAGTAGTTGACCAAAAACAAAGCAAAAACCAGGAGTGATAGCTAACTTGAGATGCCACAACAAAGTTCCATTTTTAATAAGCCTAACAATTCTAGAACTTATACAGTGATCACCAAACACCTGCAGATGTTAAGGCACCAATGAAGGTCTTGCTTGGCACCCCAGGCGCTGGGTTAGTGGCCCACGTGTACACTGTGCTATGGAAACGGCAGTTTATTTAGTGATTAAAAAATGAACATGCACAACCATACATTTGCTAGAAAAACAGAAAATGCCTACCATAAGGAAGCTTTGAAATGTAGCCAGGTTCAGCTGTTCTTTGAGGTTCAGTTACGGTTGTAGTTTCTGAAAGATTCCTGGGAGGACCTGCAAAGATACCAAATTGGAAAAAAATGAAAGATAACAACCTAACATGTTACTTAAGAGAAATATATGCTCCTTTAACCAATATATGCTACAAACCAACACAACTAGTGCCTGGAATAGTCAAAGTACTCCACACATCAACTGTCTGCAATACAACTAGATCACGTGGGGCCAAGACTTTGGAATATTCCGACACACATCATAGACACTATGAAGATTCAAAAACATGGCAGTGCCACTTGAAAAGAGGGCAAGAAGATACTATCTACAGGTGAAACTCAGAAAATTAGAATATCGTCGAAAAGTTTATTTATTTCATTAATGCAACTTATTATTTTTTCTTTTTCTTTTAATTCTTACAAATGCTTTCTTTTGGAAATTCCACAGTAATAAAACAAATAGTTACAATAATACAAAAATAAACATCGCTATTACATTTCATTAATTACATTCCATTTACAATTGGCCCACCTAATGACAAATAATTACAATTACAACAAATAAAGGCTTGACATATCTTGCTTTGCATGTCATGCATCTATCTCATATATTGGTTTCACCTTTTAAGTTGCATTACTGAAATAAATGCACTTTTTGACGATATTCTAATTTTCTGAGTTTCACCTGTACCACTCTTTTCAGCATCCCCAGTGCTAGGGCAATACAGAATAAAAGATTGGTAACAGATAACATTGTCCCCCACCCCCACCCCTGAACCTGACAGTGAAAAGACATACATCATGGTAGCAAAAGTACCTGGATTTTCCAGAGGTTTTGGTTCTGTCTCATCTAACTGCAGTAATTCATCAAGAGCAAGTTTTGCGGCATTGGATTTTGATTCCTTCTTGTTTTGCCCCAATCCAGTCTTATACTGAATGCCATCAACCACAGCACAAAATGCAAAGTATGATCCCAAGAGATTACCTTAAAAAGTGCCACATGAAATCTTTTTTTAGATCAATGCAATTGTAAAAGTTTTATTTTATTACAATTTATGCATATTGCATTTCACCAAATTTGAATTCCATTCTATCTAATAGCTCAATATTGGTAGAAAACCAACCATTCCGGGGATATGCAGACAGCGCTGTTCTTTCCTAATCTTCGTTCTTCAGCCAAACCAAGTCACAGCTATCATATCATTGCGACACCAAACTTCAAGTATGACAGAAATTTGAATATTGTTTTCATTCCCAATTTAAATTGGGTTCCTAATCAGTTATTTGGGGCTGTCAAATGAACAGAAACGTCTTCTAGATAAATGTTTGAGATGGAGTTATTAATTTCACCCATTCCCAGCATTATGACTTATGCTTTGCATTTTTAGAGCAGGGAATGAGGATACTAAGTTGCAACCAAGCAAAGGCAAGTGACCTCTCCAACATTTTATGAAGCAATGGGTCTGCAAAATATCAAAATGGCAACCAAGGAATAGTACCGTGTTTCTCCGAAAATACGCCATACCCCCAAAATAAGCCATAGTGATAGGCAGTTTAACCTTGTAGGTTAAACTGTACCATACTTAATTTAAAAAAATAAGACATCCCCTGAAAATAAGCCACCGTGGTTTTTTTTTGAGGAAAAATAAATATAAGACGGTGTCTTATTTTTGGAGAAACAGGGTATGTCGTGGGTCGATTTTAATCAAGTTGTGCAGCGACTGAAATTACAGAGGGACCAAACTAATATTATATGGCAGCTTTGAATGCCACCTATTAAACAGCACCTGTCATGTCCCAGTACTAGAATACAGTAGAGTGGAATCCCAACAAAGTGATTTTATTTTTTAAAAAACACAGAAATATTTACCTGTTGCTACTGTTTCCTTTAATTCAAGCTGTACGCGCTGCATTTGTGCAAACTGATGCAAAGCAGATACTGGGTTTATATCCCCTCGTTTATATTTTGTGACAAATTCCTTCGGAATTTTCTTGGGAGGAAGTGAAGTGATTGGAACAATGGGTCCTGCTTTGGAATATAGGCTTTCAGGAACTTGACCTGAAATGTATTAGTTAATAATATGATAATATCTTAAAACTTGAAGAGCAAAGTTAGCATAAGTCAAAAGATTTGCTTGGCAGCTTTTGTCAGTTCATTTTTGGCTATTCAGAAAGTGCTTCTTCACCAGGGGTCAGCAAACTTTTTCAGCATGGGGGCCGGTCCACTGTCCCTCACACCTTGTGGGGGGCCGGACTATATTTTGAAAAATATATATGAATGCCTATGCCCCACAAATAACCCAGAGATGCATTTTAAATAAAAGGACACATTCTACTCATGTAAAAACATGCCGATTCCCAGACCGTCCGCGGGCCGGATTTAGAAAGCGATTGGGCCACATCCGGCCCCCGGGCCTTAGTCTGGGAACTCCTATTCTTCACCATATCAAAAGCATTGTGACATTTTTCAACTTTTTAAAAGCTATTTTTATTTTATTTTCAGGGTTGACTCTCATTACCTTGTTCATTGGGAGAAATGTCATATATAAAAACTTCATAAACTATGACATTTCTCCCAATGAACAAGGTAATGAGAGTCAATCAGGTTCAGTGGGATTGAACTGTAGACTGCTTGACATAAAGCCTATTATGGATACTGGGGAATTCTTGGTATATTTCCACATATAATTAAGGGTCTTCAGGCACTTTAAAGAAAAACATTTAGAAAGACACAAATGTGGGGCTGTTAAAGAACTGTGAAAACAACCCCATAGGAATGCATCTAGATTCCTTGTCTCAAGGGACTTTAACTTTTAAAGCAAAAACATACATTAAAACCAATAAAGCATGAAGAAACATTGATATATTAACTGGAAGATCTCTGAACAAGTAGCTTTAAGATAAGCAAAAGCAATGTTCTCTCCACACATTTCTTTTGAGTCTCCAAAAATTCTGATTTCACAGGTAGGCGGTCTTAAGAGGTATAAAGTCACACAACATTCAGATGGCCAATGAGTATTTTTTGTTTTGGCCAGACCGGTGAAGAAATCTTGCTGTTAAAAGCAAAAAACGATTTTGGAGAACAAAAATAAATAGCAGCAGCAGAATTTTGGAAGAGCGCAGATCAGGTTAAGAGTAAAAATGCTAATTTGGCTGCGATCACATCAGACATGGGAAGTAGCCTGATTTTTGAAACACTTAAATGCCACTTTAATAATCATGGCTAACCCGAAGTGTGGAAATGGTAGTTGTTAAGGGTGCTGGAAACTAGCTCTGTGAGTGCAAAACTACAGTTTGTAAGATTCCTTGAGCAAAGCCACGGCAGTTAAAACAGAATAAAAGGGCTCTAAATCATGTCGTGCGGATGTGACCTAACTCCGATCAGCCTCAGACAGCATGGAGAGGCCCCAGGGCACACCACCTCCAGATATTTTGGCCACAAAGAGAGGGCGGGGAGACACTGGGTTACAAGTCATTCAAGAAAACTGCCAGAAACTGCCTTTTCCTCCAGACAGAGGCAAAATCCTTCAGATATTCCCAACATAACAGGAAAAAGCCTTCCAAGACCGCCAGCTGAAAAAGAACAGTTTAGAAAATCAAAAACCAAACACCGTATGATTACCTGTGATGTTCGTCACCTTGGAAGCCAAGCTGGAAATGTTAGACGTTTCTGCCGGTAAAAACATGGCTTTGGCGTTCTCTGCCTGCGGAAACAAGGGAGCCGAGGCCTGCAGAGAAGGTTGCGGTGGTGGCTGGGCGGGCAGGTTCTTCTTCAGCATTTGGGCAAAGCTGGGCACTCGGGACGCCTGGGGCCAGTCGCTCGCCATCTTGCCCCAAACCTGGAAACAAAAGGAGGAGTTATTGCCAGAGATTCAGGACTGCTGGGGCTTGTGGGCCTCAAAGGAGCCTTAGGGACACTTGCCCGCTCCTAGTAACACAATAAGGAGGGGGAAAGCAGCCCAAACGCCGCTAACTTGACCAGACCTTCCTCAGAAAGGATTTAAATCAGCAACAGAGGTCTAAACACACTATCCTTCCACAGACAGCGAAGCGTCGGGCCTGTAGGCCTCCCTTCCGGAGCCACGGAATGACGCCACCTTGGCCCAACGGAACGCAGCATCCTTTGGGCCAAACCAACCAATTCCAACAGAGGCCAAGCGCGCAGGCTGCAAAGAGGGGCATGGCTGCTCAAGCTCTCAAAGAGCTTTTTGCAACCCCACAACAACCACCCAAGGGAGAACGCCCCTCGCGCCAGGGTGCGCCACACGCAGGGCCCCACACGTAACACAGGTGGCTTGCTTCCTTGGTCTCTCTCCCCCCCCCCTACATCCACCATCGTCCTAACGGCTCCTGCGGCACCACAAACACTCAATGGTCATTGGCGCCCCGGAAGTGTGGGGGGGGGGGGCCGCGGACACATTTATTTATTATTTCCTTAATTATTTACATCTACAGGTGAAACTCGGAAAATCAGAATATCGTCGAAAAGTGCATTTAATTTCAGTAATGCAACTTATTATTTTTTTTCTTTTTCTTTTAATTATTACAACTGCTTTCTTTTGGAAATTCCACAGTAATAAAACAGTCACAAGAATACAAAAACAAACATCGCTATTACATTTCATTAATGACATTCCATTTATAATTGACCCGCCTAACGACAAATAATTACAATTAAAACAAATAAAGGCTCGGCGTATCTTGCTTTACATGTCATGCACCTCTCTCATATATTGGTTTCACCTTTCAAGTTGCATTCCTGAAATAAGTGCACTTTTCGATGATATTCTAATTTTCCGAGTTTCACCTGCATATACCACTGTTTATCTTCCAACGGTCTCAAGGTGGGGTGCGGTTTACGTACGAGCTAAACAGATTTACGTACGAGCTAAACAAGCAATAGCTTAGGGCCCCCACTCTCTTGGGGGGCCCCAAAAAAAAATCAAAGGAAGAAAACCTGGATGCACATTTCCAAAATAAGATAAAAAACAAATAAAATAAAACCTACATACTGTACAGCAACAGTGTTTTGTGTTGTGTAGGCTCCTATGATGTAAGGCCTGCTAGCCTGCTCCCTAAAATATCACTGGTTTTCTCATTTCTATATATAGGGTGCCTACATTCTGCATGGACTGGTCCATAAATTACCATATAACATATATTCAACACAAAAAAACAGCGACAATTTGTTGTTGACAAAGGATAGCTGGACATATAAAGGGCCCCACTACCTCCAGTAGCTTAGGGCCTCATCAAACCAAAATCTGGCCCTGGTGAAGTAGGTTAGGCCCAAGGTGGCCCAGGGAGGTTCACGGCCGAGTGGGGATTTGAACCCTGCTCTCCCCAGCCCTAGTCAAACACTTTAATCATTGGCGCCACACTGGCTAGGCTCTCCGCAACCCCTTACGGCCCCCCAACAGACTGTGGGCCGACAAGAGTTTTTACTGGGCCCAAGAGGGTTCATGTCTAGCTTGACTAGAGTGCTTTAAAACGAAACAAAAGGCAGCCTTCCTTAGGGACATGAGTAATGGCACGCGGTGAATTTTTTTTCATAGAGGAAGAGATAGGGCTGTATGTAGAGTCGGAAGAGACCCCCAGGGACATCTAGTCCAACCCCCTGCAAGGCAGGAATATCAGCATATGCTCACTCTAATCACTCACTCTCTCTCACACGCTTGATTCTGTTATGTATGCATCCTCTACACCAGGCATCCCCAAACTTCGGCTCTCCAGATGTTTTGGACTACAATCCCCACCTTCCCCGACCACTGGTCCTGTTAGCTAGGGATCATGGGAGTTGTAGGCCAAAACATCTGGAGGGCCGCAGTTTGGGGGTGCCTGCTCTACACTCTTCTGTTTTCTTTAAATATTTTTAAAAGACCTGTCAGTTAACACACATTAGGCAGAGATTTTTTTAAAAAAATACATGGAAAGTGCCTTTTTTAAAAAAATCCAAAACACCTGGCTTGGGTGGTTTATGGGATTTTTAACAAAACTTGACATCATATCTGAATTAAAAAGAAGGAGGGGGATAAATCCCAGAAACTTGGAAAGAATCAAGGTTAGTAATGGTACCAAAACCTGGCAAAGATCCTGTGGTTACTCATACCATTCAACTGCATTAAGATTCCAAAATATTTTCATGCAGACAGATTAGCACAATTAATGCCCCACCTGGTTGACAAAAATCAGGTGGGCTTTGTAAAAGGGAGGCAATTTAAACACTTTAATTTTTTATTTCAGAAAAAGAACTGGCAAATAAGCTTAAATAGCATCACTGGATTTCACAATGCATCCCACAACCAGATTTTCTTTCTTTCTTCTCTTAAAACAAATAGGTTCAGTTTTAAATTTGTTCAACTTCTACATAATTTACAGAAAGGCAGTAAGGTTATAATCAGAAATAATAGTTGGGGTACAGACACAAAGCAGAGGGGCCTTTTCTTGCCCCTACTTTTTGGAACTTTTGGCGATAGAGACCTTAGCTACAAAAATTAAAACTTTATTTTTAATTTGCAAATTTAATAAGGAAAAGGGGAAAAGGAAAAACAAATATGGCAAAATAGTAATGAAAAACACCCACCATATATACAAAATTAAGAGATAAACCACTTGTGGAGGGTGTCATAATACATGATACAACACATGTTAAACTTATCAGCAGATGATGTAGCCTTTATGCTTTTTGGTGGGTGAGTGGGACTTTCCAATTTGGTACTACCATACATCCAAATTAGCTCTAATGAACAGAATGTACACCTCTGAGAAGCAAATAGAATTGGAACATCTCTACAAGGAAATCTCAAAACAAAACAAAACAAAACTCTTCTTACTCACTAAAGCAGTATTAAAAATTTGGGTCAGGCTCTCTTCTCAATTAGCTTTCTCTCCACTGACATCAATCCTTCAAAATGATTCTGTGCTCTAATAATCACACTCTATTATTATCACTACTACTTTTATTTTAATACGTCTCTCTACTAACTTTTTGTGCCTTGTATTCACATCTAACCAATTATACTATTTTGCTCCCCACTTAACATTCTACTATTCATTAGGCACCCCCCTTCAAAAAAAACCCCAGCAATGATAAAGACAGCACTAAGGTCTCTGAACCACATGACAATACAAAAGCATTTATCTGAGTTTCTTTTTAAAGCATTTTTGCTTTCCAGCCCATTCCAGAAGTTTTGAATATATTGACTTACTACAGAGCCATGGCAGCGACGGAAACTAAGGCTACAAAGACGAACAATATTGTTTTTATTATTAAATTCATTACCCTCCCTCCAACAGCAGGTTCCGGGGCATGCTAAAACCATTTGAAATTCCTAATTAAACACAGCTAAAACAGATTAGCCACAGGACTAGGGAGGGTCCTGAAGACACACTACACAGGTGATAAGCATCAGAGTAAAAAAGTGGGCCTTCAACATTGGCCAAAAGCCTAGTCAAAGTGCAGACACAGAATCGTGCAGCTGGAAGGGACCTCAAGGGTCATCTAGTGCAACCCCCCGCAATGCAGGAATCCTGCACACTGCCACCCCCGGGAGGCGGCTCAAACCACCAACCTTCTGGTTACATTGACCCACTGCAGGGAGGAAATTCCATAACTTCGGAGCTGCAGCAAAGAATGCCCCCCCCCCCCCCGCCACCACACTGCTAGTATTTAACCTCCCCTCTACTATTTATGTGCAGTTATTTTGATGTTCTGTACCTTTTTGTACCCAAATAAAAATACTTTTTAAAAAGGCAACAAGAGGCAAAGCACATTTCTGGTAGGCCAAGCCACCTGCCACATTTCTAAGAGAAATGACGACATATATGCCCATTAACCTTTCCATCCTCAATTTACTTCCTTCTAAGTAAAACCTTTAAAAAACAGTTTGTATTTTATATACCAAGCATTACTCCACCAAATTCCAAATGGCATTGATGAAGAGAAGGCGTTTTTTTTAAGTGTCCCGACACAAACATTTCAGGTTCAAATTAAACATCAAAAACACTGGCAAAATTTATCTAAAAAACCTACTTTACAACTGGCACAACTAGCAGTCTCTCAGTTATTGAGGAAGAACAAGTGACAAGCTGAGCCCCCCAGTACAATTACAAGACCCAAATCATGCTTTTGCATATCAAAGCAAACGGGGATCTAGCCGACACGTGGAAATTCTCGGCCAGTTTGCAACTCCTCGTTACCTACACGCAACTCCCAACCAAGCCCGACTCAATCTGGGCTCCCTCCAAACAGAGCAGGAGAGGAAAAGCAACAGACCAAACCAACTGAAAGGGGAAAAAAGGGGTGACAGGGAGAGTTCATTCCCCCTTTCTTATTATTTAAATTCAATTTTCTTCTAGTAACATAACATTTCACCAGCATTTAAAGGCACCTCTGACCTATTCTTCACACTGTTTAATATGTTTAGTATAGCCTACAGGCAGAGTATTAAGAAAATATTTTTTCCCCTGCTGTAGAAAAGATGGTTTGTGCAAGACCTCATTGATGAAGGGGTGTGGTGCAAGAAGACAGACTACATGGGGTCTACCAAGGAGGGGTTTCATTAAACCATTATTATTATTATTATTTGTATGGGAAGAATAAGAATAAGAATTTTATTATTTATACCCTGCTGACCTGGCTGGGTTTCCCCAGCCACTCTGGTCGGCTTACAGAATATATAAAACATAATAAAGAATCAAACATTAAAAACTTCCCAATACAGGGCTGCCTTCAGATGTCTTCTAAAAGTTGTATAGTTGTTTATTTCCGTGACATCTGAAGGGAGCGTGCCACTACTGAGAAGGTCCTCTGCCTGGTTCCCTGTAGCTTCACTTCTTGCAGTGAGGGAACCGTCAGAAGGCCTTCGGCGCTGGACCTCAGTGTCCGGGCTGAACGATGGGGGTGGAGACGCTCCTTCAGGTATACTGGGCTGAGGCCATTTAAGACTTTAAAGGTCAGCACTAACACTTTGAATTGTGCTCAGAAATGCACTGGGAGCCAGTGAAGATCTTTTAGGACCGGTGTTGTTTGGTCCCGGTGGCCACTCCTGGTCACCAGTCTAGCTGCCGCATTCTGGATTAAATGCAGTTTCCGGGTCACCTTCAAAGGTAGCCCCATGTAGAGTGCATTGCAGTAGTCCAAGCAGGAGATAACTAGAGCATGCACCACTCTGGCGAGACAGTCCACGGGCAGATAGGGTCTCAGCCTGCGTACCAGATGGAGCTGGTAGAAAGCTGCCCTGGACACAGAATTGACCTGCGCCTCCAGCTGTGAGTCCAAAATGACTCCTAAGCTGTGCACCTGGTCCTTCAGGGGCACAGTTATCCCATTCAGGACCAGGGAGTCCCCCACACCTGCCCCCCCAAAACAGTACTTCTGTCTTGTCCTGATTCAACCTCAATCTGTTAGCCGCCATCCATCCTCCAGCCGCCTCCAGACATTCACACAGGACCTTCACTGGTTCCAGTTTGAAGGAGAAGTAGAGCTGGGTATCATCTGCATACTGGTGAACACCCATTGTTTCTACCAGTGCACAAGGAAACTTGCAGGAAAGCATACTTTGCAACTTCTAACCTAGGGTTTCCCAAACTTGGCTCTCTAGCTGTTTTTGGACTACAACTCCCATCATCCCTAGCTGGCAAGACAAGAGGCAGGTAAAACCGCCACTGCTCCCGAGTCCCTCTGCCACACGTTTCTTTATGGCATGAATGGGGATGCTGTGCTCATGTGCTCAGTCACTTGACTGCTGTAAAAACAGGATGTAAGTATTTATGGGCTAATGGCCTCATCCAGCAGGAACTTCTTTTGTTTCTCTTTTTGAGATTTGTGCACTACTGAAAGAAATTTCAGCGAAACCAGATTGTCATTTAATGCGTATTATTATCCCCATATTGTCATTTAACAGCTCCCTCCCCAGCTGACTCTGCTTCTAGTCCCTCCCCGCTTTTAAGTGGTTTCTCTTTTATTTCCACTCCTTCCCCCACACCACATCCTGTTCTCCCATCTGTGCTTCACCGCATTAGCTGCTTGAAGAGCACCAAGGATGTTGTTGTGCCTGGAGTTGCTTTGGTTGGGCAAATGTCTGCCGAGAGGCTCCTTTGCGCCAATGGGCTTCCATTTGCTGCTCACTTTCCTGTTCCCCTCAGGTAAGCAACTTATTATTACCGCCATCTCTTAACTCAGTGGTCTTTAAACTGTTCTAACCTAGGATTCATTCTTAACCCCAAAATTCACTATTATCTTTTGCTTATATCAATAGTTTTTAATGGTACGGTCAAACTATTATTTGGCAAGATGCTGGTATTGGCTAATCTTTATTATCTGGGGTTAATCAGGTTGACATACACTCTTTCTGAAGTTGCATCAAGTAAAAAAAAAAAGAGAGAGAGAGAGATTTACATTTCCCTGTTTCCCAGCCAAGTTAATCATACCCTTTTGTCTGGCACTCAGGTATCAGGATGCCAGGGATTATCACTTTAATTCTCCCACCCCCCTTCTTCCTTGCAGAGGAACACCTGGTCAGAGAGAGTCAAAATGGTGTCAGTCAGGCCTGTCTTCCTGTGCTGCTTCAGACATGTGCCTGTACATTCTGTACATGTTTATGAACAACTAGTGGAATTCAGCCCGTTTAGAAACGGGCGCTAGAACGCTGCTCTCGTGCAGCGCCGGCATGGGACGGAGCTTCGGAGGTCTCCAAAGCCCCGTCTCATGCGGGAGGTGCGCGGCGAGGGGGGGGGCGGGAGATATTCTCCGAAACTCCATCCCATGCCGGCGCTGCGTGCCAAGGCGGCGGGGGGGAGGAGCGCTTCTCACCCCCCCCCCCGCCGCCTCGCCGCGGACCTGTCCTTGCTGTCGGCGGCAGAGGGACAGGAACAAAGGAGGAGAAAGCAGCCCTTTCTCCTCCTTCCTTCCTCTCCCTCCGCCGCCGACAGCCCTTTCTGTTGGTGGTGAGGGGAGAGGAACGAACGGAGAGAAAGCAGCGGTTGGCGGAGCGGCGGTTGGCCGTTGTCCCTCCGTCCAATCCCTGTATCCCTGGGGCAGATGCGCAGTGACCCAGGGACACACGGGACAACTGGACGCAGGGACAACTTGGACATTATTATATAGGATTATTATATATACAATTATTATATGTAAGGGACCCAGGTGGCGCTGTGGGATAAACCACAGAGTCTAGGGCTTGCTGATCAGAAGGTCGGCGGTTCGAATCCCTGCAACTGGGTGAGCTCCCGTTGCTCGGTCCCAGCTCCTGCCTACCTAGCAGTTCGAAAGCACATCAAAGTGCAAGTAGATAAATAGGAACCGCTACAGCGGGAAGGTAAACGGCGTTTCCGTGTGGTTCACCAGAAGCAGCTTTGTCATGCTGGCCACATGACCCTGAAGCTGTCTGCAGACAAACGCCAGCTCCCTCAGCCTATAGAGCGAGATGAGCGCTGCAACCCCAGAGTCGGACACGACTGGACCTGATGGTCAGGGGCCCCTTTACCTTTTATTATATATATATAACCTTAAAATTCTTACAACACAATGTCTCCCTTTAATTGTAAGCCATCTGATTCAACTCTTAATTTCTTTTACTTGCATTCCTTTTCTTTTTCTTATAAGGCAGTGCTGTAGACCAGTCTGCAGATATGATTGTCAGGGGAAATGAGCGAGTCATCTTGAAATGCTCCCAACCGAAAACCCGCTTTAGCTACATGTACTGGTATAAACAAGAAAGGAGGAAAGATGCACGGCTCCAGCTAGTGATTTATTCGAGAGAAGGTGCTGGAGACCGTTTTCCTATTGAGACGGAATTTAAAGACCTCTTTGAGAGCCCTGGAATGGAAGATTACAGCTTGAATCTGATCCTGAAGGAAGCAAAGCCGAGAGACAGGGGCACCTACTTCTGTGCTAAGCAAGATCACACAGCGAGGCGGTTGCACAGGAAACCAGACACAAACCCCTTCACTGAGGAATGTACATGATAATCGTTGCTGCACAGATATGACCCAAGATATTTCGGCATCTGAGGAGGAAAAACGCAAGTGCCACCCATGTTTTTGAGATTTTTGAGAATTCTAAGGAAAGTTTGAGAATTTTTGAGAATTCTAAGAAAAAACCATCTTCCACAAAAGCTGCTGCTTGCCTTCTATCACTGTGCCATACAGAGCGTGCTCACGTATGGTTTATGTTTGTGGTACGGAAGCTGTACTTCTCAGGATAGAGCAGGGCTGTGTAGAATTATTAAAACAGCAGAGAGCATTATTGGCTGCTCACTCTCCACCTTAGAACAGATCTACCATAACCAGGATAATAAATGTTGGAAATGTAAGAACGTGGAAGGAACATTTTATGCTATGTGGTGGACTTGCCCTTTAGTTAAGGATTTCTGGGAGAAGATTTGTAATGAGTTAAAAACGGTGTTGAAAAACACCTTTATTAAGAAACCAGAATCCTTTCTACTGGGTATAGTTGGAAAAGAAATACCTAGGAAAGATGTTAATTTTTTCTTGTATGCCACAACTGCGGCTAGAATCCTGATAGCTAAGAACTGGAAAACACAAGAGATGCCAACAGTGGAAGAATGGCAAAAGAAAATGATGGACTTTATGGAACTTGCTGAGCTGACCGGGAGACTACATGACCAGGCAGAAGAGTCGGTGGAAGAGGAATGGAAGAATTTTAGAGTATATTTTAAAAAGTGTTGTAGAATTGAATTGAATTAGGAATTAGGAAGAGAATTATAAGTATTCATGGAACTGCAGGCTTGAAAATTAAGTTGAAGAATATTATGGTTAAGGTGTAGTAAGATATAATATGAATATAAACATAAGATATTGAAGATGCAAATAGGTTAGGGAAAATAAGACGTAGAATTTGCCAAAAATGATAAGCAATGAGCTGCAGGTAGGGGGAATCCGAGGAAGTCCCTTTTTTAAAAAAAAGAAGTGATGATATATATATTCAAATTGGGTGTTTTTATTGTATGGTGTTGTTTGTATTGTAATGGGTTATTTTTCTTCTTCTTCTTTGTCTCGTTTTTCTTTTTTATTGTCTATTATGGTTTTTATATTCTTTTTTTGATTTATGTGTGTGTTATTGTAAAATTAATAAAAATTACTTATATATTTAAAAAAAAGTACAGCAGGTGCCATAGAAAAGCACTAGACATATCAGTGGATCCAATGCACCCTGATCACCGTTTCCTTGAGCTCCTGCCATTGGGACGGAGATATAGAACAATGCAGGCAAGAATGAGCCATCTCAAGAACAGTTTCTTCTCTAGAGCAATTTTGGCCGTGAATGAAAAGTCTGAACTTTGAAGTCATCTTATTTTACTTGTTATAGTGTACTGTATTGCACTGTTTTAATTAGGGTTTTGTAGTAATTTTGGATTATGTGGAATGCTTTATCTGAGTGGATGTGATAACCGATAAATTTCGTTGTTCCCGCAAGGGGACAATGACAATAAAGATTATCTTATATTATCTTATCTTATGTTATGTTCTACTAATTAACACGAGACATAACTGACTGGGAAGTTCTCCTGGATCAGTCTCTCTCTCTCTCTCTCTCTCTCTCTCACACACACACACACACACAGGAACTGTGTGAAAACCATGTAAAGCATTCATTGCAATACAGTACAGTGGTCCCTCGACTTACGAACTTAATCCGTTCCGAATGCACATTCGTAGGTCGAAAATTTCGCAAGTTGAAAAGCGAATTCCCATAGGAAAAAAAAATTCGGAAAAATTCTTAAGTCGAGGAAACCACATTTAAAAAATTCATAAGTCGAGTAAACCGCATTTAAAACCCCCAACGGTTTCCGTTCGGATGTAGAAAAATTTGTAAGTGTGCGGCCATTTGTCCCGTTCGTAAGTCAAAAACTTCAGATGTCGGGTAATTCGTAAGTCGAGGGACCACTGTATATGTATGTGAAAGGAGTTGAATCCTTAAGGTCTTTTCTGCAAATGTTCACAGAAGGGACTGAGATGCAGTGGAGGCTTCCATTGGAGAAGCAAGTTTAAATAAATAAGGCCTGGCAGAAAGCTTGTGCAAAGGTATTTATTTCAGGTGAATGAGAGCACAAAGTGACAATTCCTAGATCTTCCTTTGCATTAAAGAACTTCACCCCTGTTTTATTTTTTGAGTATTGAACCCTTACATTTCGATTCACTGGGATGACCTCTCAGTGAGTGCAAAGAGAGGAGAGTTAATCAAAGTATGTTGGCTTTTGATCAGTTGGATCTGATAGTGCTACTAATCCATGAGACGTAGTTGCAAACTTTGGTGTAGACTCCAGGGTAGCCCTTCTGAGCACATCCAAGGCCCCAGGAGACAACTCCCTGGAGCTGCCCGTTGCAGACCACAGGACCACCAGAATCTCCCTATGAAAGAACACAAGGAAAGTCTATTCAGTAAGCGGTACAAGTGAGAGACGGAATATGACTTGTGTTACTCCAATACCTTGCAACAAGGGCGTACCCACCATGGGGCAAGTTAGGGCAGCTGCCCTACTCTAGAAGCAGGGCTGGTGGGCAGAGGCGGAGCACAGCCCGGCGGAGCGCGAGTTCGCCACGCCGCACCCTCCCTCCAGCTCCCCGGCGCGCCCTCAGGCAAGGCCAAGCGCGGCGGGGAACCAGGGAGCGCGGCGCGGTGGGCGGGAACGCCGAACTCGCGCTCCGCTGGGCTGGGCTCCGCCTCCGCCCACCAGCCCTGCTTCTAGGGAGGGGCACAGCCCGGGGGAGCGCGAGTTCGCCGTTCCCGCCCGCCGCGCTGCGCCCTCCCTCCAGCTCCCCGTCGCGCCCTCTGGCAAGGCCAAGCGCGGCGGGGAACCAGAGAGCGCGGCGCGGCGGGCGGGAACGCTGAACTCGCGCTCCGCTGGGCTGGGCTCCGCCTCCGCCCACCAGCCCTGCTTCTAGGGAGGGGTACAGCCCGGCGGAGCGCGAGTTCGCCGTTCCCGCCCACTTTGTGGCCCCTCCCCTTCCGTGCCTTGGCCCCTCCCCTTGCCCCCCCCCTAGTTTTGATCCTGGGTACGCCCATGCCTTGCAACAGTTTGTAGAATGTGCCTCTGCCAAAGTATAGACTAACAGTCATTGAGATCATTCTTCTTTTTGTCTAATTCCTGCCACACAGGCACCATCAGTCTCTTGGACAGCACCACCGAAGCCTGTTAACTGTAGAGTTGGGGTGGGATTTCTGAGGGAAACTGCTCAGCACCTCCCCAAAATAATACTTCCAAGGATTATGGGGAGGCAGGGGAGCTACGGCAGTTAAAGCAACTCAAAACCTAGCGAGGTTTGTCCTGTCAATGGAAGCCCTGCACAAGAGCTTCTGCTTGTGCAATGGGGCTTTCCCATCCTCTCCTCCCTGCACCCACCCCAAATGGAGTTGGGGAAGAGTTGGGAAAACCCCCAGAACAGGGGTAGAGAGTGAATGCTTGCGCTGACAAGCAATTCACCATAAGGCAATGTTCTATTCACATTTTACAGGATTTCAAAGCACCAGAATTGCCTAATAAACAGCAGCCCCCCCCCCCAAACTTATACTGAACCTATAGGGCAGGCATCCCCAAACTTCGGCCCTCCAGATGTTTTGGACTACAATTCCCATCTTCCCCGACCACTGGTCCTGTTAGCTAGGGATCATGGGAGTTGTAGGCCAAAACATCTGGAGGGCCGCAGTTTGGGGATGCCTGCTATAGGGTCTCTCTAGAGTTATAATGAAGAGCAGAAAGTAGACTTAAACCTAGTCTGCTCAACTATCGAGTTGTCTTTTGCAAACAGACCAATAACTCAAGGATTAATCCTGGCTGAACAAGAGGAGGGATGAATGCTAAAGCAAATCTTATCTTCTAAACTATCTTCAAGTACTAGTAATGCAAGTATAAAAGACTCTTCCTTCCTCCCAGTTCTCTGGGGCAAATGAGGAGGGACCCATCAGTCATCAGGTGATTTGCACTATTAACACATTGTATGTATAAAATCTTTTTTGGGCTGACTGTAATAAAATTCTCACCATCCTGGTAGAAAGTTGCGAAACCTTCTGGGGAAAAAAAAATCTGATAAAAGGGTTTGTGGGGCCTGAAAAGAACACCAATATCCCCTCCCATACACATTTTGCCTAATATACATTACACATTTTTGCAAAGCAATTTCTCTAAATATAGTGCTTTTTAACTTTCACTAATATACAAATTTTAAAAAATGCACACTTTGCCCTCGTATACTTGGCTGCAGAAATACAATGCAAATTTGGAGAAGTGCAAATTTTGATGGACGGCTGTGGTAGGTACTCATTTAAATGCAAACTGAATTGGGTTTCTCCCCCATCCCTAAACCTCCACATTAGCAATAGGCAGCTAGAAACTGTGGGGGTTACTCTGTCTAACAGGTAAATTCCTTCTGTCCCTCTGAACCGCCCGATCCCAAGGAAATCCTCCCTCCCTTGCCATTATCCCATTAGACCTTGCTCAGCGGACATAATAATAAGAATAAGAATAATTTTTTATATATACCACACCCATCTGGCTGGGTTGCCCTTCCAACCGAGCATCTGTATCATCTGCCAAGAGACCCCTATGCCACTACAATGAAGTGCCTATGGAAAGAGAGAAGATTTACCTGGCAGGAGTCTTTGCCACCCTCCAGAAATCCCACACACATCATGTTTTGCGTGATTTGCCCTGGATAAGCTTTCGTGCACTGACTAGAGGAAAGCACAGGCGCATTCAGGCACTGCAGGAGGTCAGGATAGCTGGCTGCAGGAAGCATAGGAGAAAAGAAAATAGGAATGTTGCATTCATTGTTATGATTTACGTGGAAAGTATTGCATTGGAAGAAGCAAAGACCACTTGTGTCGAAGCAATGATTCTTCAACATCAGCTTCGTTGGACTGGTCATGTTGTGCTGATGCCTGATTATCATCTTAGAATCATAGAATCATAGAGTTGGAAGAGACCACAAGGTCCATCCAGTCCAACCCCTGCCAAGCAGGAAACAGCATCAAAGCATTCCTGACAGACGGCTGTCAAGCCTCTGAGCTTAAAGACCTCCAAAGAAGGAGACTCCTCCACACCCCTTGGCAGCAAATTCCACTGCCGAACAGCTCTTCCTGTCAGGAAGTTCTTCCTAAAGTTTAGGTGGAATGTTCTTTCTTGTAAAGCAACTACTCTGTTCTGAACCTAAAAATTGGAAAGTGTAATGCTGGTGGTCAACAAAAGAGGTTTAAAGTCTCTCTCAAGGCAAATCTAAACCATGACAATTGGGAAACACTGGCCTACAAGCACTCCAATTGGGGAACAGCCTTTACCAAAGGTGTCATGGGCTTTGAAGACACTCAAACTCAGGACAAAAGGGAGAAATGTGCTAAGAGGAAGGCACATTTGGCAAACCCTCACTGTGACCAACTCCCGCCTGGAAACCTATGTTCCCACTGTGGAAGGATGTGGATCCACGATTGGCCTCCACAGTCACTGTTAAAACTGTGTTTATGGAAGACAATCTTACTCGACTACAAGTGATCACCAAAGAAGAAGAAGACTTTTTGATATTGTTTACGACTACTTTCGCCCTTTAATTTTTCATATGTTGCAAGCGGCCTTGAGCATCGTTTCGACTTTGGAAAGGCGGCCTACAAATAAAATGATTTTGAAAACGGGGAAAACTTCCTTTCATAATTTTCTTTTCCCTGTAACTATAGATTATAGATCGTATTTGGGGCACGGGGCTGGGGGTGATTTGGGGAAGTGAAGCAATGAGGAGGGATTCTCCTGGTCCACATCCTGTTAAAGGAGACTGCCCTGGTGATAAGAGGACATGGTCAGTGTTGAAATAAGATTCAGCTGCCAGTCAGCCTGGCTTATGCACATAGAATGGAGTGCAGAGCACGGGGAGCCAGGGGTGTGGAGTTGGGGGGGGGGGCGACTGCCGGAGCGATGGCCCTGGGCACACTTTTCCTGGGGGCGTTGGCAGGGTAGCATGGGGAGGACACAACAGGCACGCACGCAAGGCTGGGATCAAAGGGAGCATGGCTGTTGTGTCCTCACCCTGCCATCGCATCGACATTGAGGGATGGGCTGCCATGCCCCACCCCGGGCACACACACCCGCCCACCCCGGGCATCATGAAGGCATGCTCCACTATTGGGGTGAGCAATCTGTCCGTCTCATTCTGCAAAAGGTCTTGGACCAACACTGCATGGGCATAGTCAACGAAGAGCAGGGGGGCAGCTGCCCACCCATGAAAGTTAATCAACAAAAATACTTAACTAACTGAGGTTCTTCCATCCCTAACATGAAGCCTGCCTCCCCCAACATAAATCCTGGTTATGCCCATGCAATCTGGTTATTGCTTTTAGAGAGCAAGTTAGAATGGCAATCTTAGTCTTAACTTTAAGGGGCACATTAAAAGCAACTGGATTTTTTTTAAGGCAACAGAAGGAGATTGAAGAACATGGCTGGGTGGCTAACATGTTGCTCTCTCCCCACCCCCACCCCGTGTTTGTACTCCGCATTCTTCCCCCTGCACCAGCATCACAAAAGAACACAAAGGACTCACTGCCACTGCTGCGGGTGTTGCCCCAGCCGGAAATTAGGCACTGTGTCCCGGTGGTCACGCAGCTGGTGGGCAGGCTGACCGATCTGATCCGAGTGTTGAGGGCTGCCTGGCTGGACAGCTTGATGAGCATGATGTCATTGTCCAATGTGTTGGCGTTGTAGCTTGGGTGGCGGATGACTTTGGCCGAATTAATGTACTGCTCGCTGCCATCGTTTAAGGTCAAACTGTGTTCCCCAAGTCTCACCTGGATACGTCTGGTTTGAGACAAAGAAGAGCGCCTTGATCATCCACATCCCTGTTTCAACAACCCACACAACCCCAGAACCACTGACATGGCTGCTTTTCTTGGGAGCGCACCATTCTCCAAAGCGACTTGAATCCTGACAAATGTGGGGTTGGTTGCAAGTTAGCTTCTAGTCCCAAAATACTCAGGCCATCTGGCCCATCTAGCTCAGAATTGTCTACACCAGGCTTTTCCAAACTTGGGTCTCCAGCTGTTTTTGGACTACAGCTCCCACCATCCCTAGCTAGCAGGACCAGTGGTCAGGGATGATGGGAATTGTAGTCCAAAAGCAGCTGGAATCCCAAGTTTGGGGAAACCCTGGTCTACACTGACTAGCAATGGTGCTCCAAGTTTGAGGCAGGAACTCTTTTTCCCCAACCCTACCTGGGAATGCCAAGGATTGAACCTGGAAACTTCTACACACAAAACAGATGCTCTTCTACTGAGCTACGTGGTTTCTGCTTTAGTGCAGGCTGAGTTGTTGGCATCTGTCCGTCTCGAGAGACAAGGCAGTGTGTGCCTCTGGGGGTGAAACCACTGTGTTAGCAGGACTGAAGTGACCTCCCCAGACTGCAATCAATCCTGGGCAGTGTATATGGAGGTCCTGGGGTGCCCAGATGACAAGACCCACCTCTTGGCCTCTCTGATGTGGTCCAAAGGAAAGCAGGAGAATATATTTGGCCCCAGCTTGGCAGCAGACGGGGTACCAACTTGAATAAAATATTGGGGAGGGGCAGGTAAGCCCCTCCTTGCATAACTGATCACAAGAGGAGGTGCTTGTACATCATTTGAATGGCAATGCCCATCAACTTGGGGGGGGGCTGTCAAACATTTTATTGGGGGGCCAACTACACCTTGGTCCCTAGGAGTTGCCAGAAGGAAACGTACAAGGCACCATCTGGGATTCCACTTTGGATTTCTGTAGGTTTATTCCTCAGCCCTTTCTTCTCCTGAAACCATCCCAGAAGGCAGCAGAGGTTTAGGACCAGGTGTTTCCTTCTCCTAGATGGGCTACCTTCTCAGGTTGATGAGCCCTACCTGCTCCTCACTTCCCTCCACAGCACGTGCAGAAACAGCCTTCTTGACCATTGGACCCACTGTTGGTCTCGTCTGCTCAATCCGCCAGAGCCTGTCTTCATATGCAGGGAGCTCCCTAACTCACCGAGGGTTTGAAACCCAGTGGCTACCCTCACCTGTTTTAGCTGGCCAGCTGATGCCGTTCCCAGGGTGTGGCTGCTGCCACATGCTGTTGGCTTCTAGGGACCACAGGTGAGAGCTGAGTGCAGGGTGGGGGACCAAAGGTAGACTAACTACCCCAGAAGAAGCACAATGTGTCTCCTATCAGAGGTATTACCCCTCCTCCAACATCCCATGCACCCTCATAACAGGCTGAATGTTCCAGTGGTTATTATTATTTCCAGTGTCAACGGCAGGGGGCAGTGTCTACTACTGCTCACGAAAGGAATACCAAAATAAATAAATAAGAAATCAGAGCAATACTGCTGCAAGGAGCAGCACGACAGGTTGGTTGGTTTTTTAAACTTACGACTTATAGCAGTGAGCAGCTGAAACAACCCACTGGTTGTTGATGAGCGACCCACCACAGAAGTGGTATCCGGAATTCAGGGAAACTTGGTAGGGGACAGAATGTGACTGGCAGGTGTAGCCTCCCACGATTTTATCATCATCATCATTGATGGGGAAGGCAGCTGGGGAAAGAATGAAGAACATCAGATTCTGTATTTGGGGTCCTGGGAGACACACCTGTCTACAGATCAGACTTCATGAGGTCTACGTTCCATAGCTCTAGTGTGCAAATGATCAAGCATAGCAGAAATTCAACCCACTGTCCATCTTAAAAGGTAAAGGGAACCCTGACCATTAGGTCCAGTTGTGACTGACTCTGGGGTTGCGGCGCTCATCTCGCGTTATTGGCCGAGGGAGCTGGCGTACAGCTTCCAGGTTATGTGGCCAGCATGACAAAGCCGCTTCTGGCGAACCAGAGCAGCACACGGAAATGCCGTTTGCCTTCCCTCTGTAGCGGTACCTATTTATCTACTTGCACTTTGACGTGCTTTCAAACTGCTAGGTTGGTAGGAGCTGGGACCGAACAACGGGAGCTCACCCCGTCGTGGGGATTCGACCTTCTGATCGGCAAGCCCTAGGCTCAGTGGTTTAACCCACAGCGCCACCTACGTCCCACGTCTGCCCATCTTGTCTGCCATTAATTTAAAAACCGTGGCAAGCCACAATTCTTTCCTTCCATTTAGCAAGGCAAGGTTCTTGTTGTTCGTAATCTCCATGTCGGCAAAGAGTTGTCTAGTTGCTCAGTGTACTAGGAAACATCTGGTGAGAGGGAAAGCAAGAAAAGAACTCACAATTTCCACATCTCCCAGATGTTTTCCTAGCCTGGTCATGTCCTGTTTCTTACGTACTTGCGGACTAAGCAAAGAGCCACCAATGTCTCTGATTGGAAGGCTGGCCACTTTGCCATTCCACTCCTCCTTCAAGAATCTGTCTTTAAAATAATGGGCCTCATGTGTTTGTCTCCATTTGCATTTGGCTGAAGCTGGTCAGGACTGGGTGGCAGTGACAGACATCGCAGAGGCACAGCTTCCCTTTGGGTGTGACCCCTACTTGGCAAAGAGGTAAACAGTGCCAGGAGTGTTCAAAGTGGAGCCATTTCCCCTTGTTACCCAGACAGGAACCATGAGAAACCACACTTACCAGCCACTCCCAAGAAGGCTACGAACAAAACAAATTTCATGGTGTTTTCTTCCCAGTGGGAAAGCCAAGAGGAAGCATTGTTATATTTATATCCTGGGGTTATCTCCACCCCAAGGACTTTATCCAATGGAAAAGTACACAATGGAAAATCTAGAAAATCCATACTTGGGTTTGCATCAACAACAGGTGGTGAGGAAAAAGAGAACCAAGCATACATTAATCACAGACCCTCCCAGTGTCCCTCTTTTCCAGGGATAGTCCTGGATTTACAGAAGCCATCCCGGTTTCTGATTTGATCCCAGAATGTCCCACTTTTCCTTAAGATGTCCCTATCTTCATTGGAGAAATGTTGGAGAGTATGGAGTTATGCAAACCCCCAAGCCAAGGATGCTTTAGAAGTCATCTGAAAGCAGCCCTGTATAAGGAAGTTTTTTTAAATGTTTAATGTTTTATTATGTTTTTATATATGTTGAAAGCCACCCAGAGTGACTGGGGCAATGCAGTCAGATGGGTGGGGTATTATTATTATTAATTAAATAGGATGTCCCTATTTTTATCAGAGAAACTTTGGATGTATGTAGTCATACATTCACAAAATATAGATGGTAACCTTCCTTAATCTTAACTCCTATCTGAGAGTCCAGATGTTTTAAATTCCTCCCCACCAGGTATCTCTGATATGTAATAGTGTGGGATTGAGATTTGATCTTAATTTTATATTGGCCTTAGGAAATTTCCCTCAGAAATATGTTTGAAGTTGTGCTCTAAATAAAGAGGCATATGTTCAGAACATCACTCTGGAATTTTGCTCCAGATTGCAAACTGTATTTCTTCGAATCCCGCTATGCTTCTGCTATGAAGCCCCTGGTTGACCCAGCCCTCCAGTTTTTAGACATCAGGCCAAGTTCTTGCCAATGTCATTTGCTCACATTCACTCCTCTTGTTTTTCCCAGTTTTTTCTGTTTTCTTCCCACCCTCGTCATTTACATTTTCCTAGGGGCAGAAATATGTCTTGCGTGGACAGGCGACGTCCCCCAACCCCCCCCCCCCGGCGACCCGCTGAGCGGAATAAAGACGCATAACAACGTGCTAGGGGATTCAAATTGGCCACAACTTTATTAAGATTCAGATGTAGGGAGACCTTGGCTCAGGCATTGGGCGTTATCCTTCCCAGCCCCCAGCCGGGGTTCTGGGAGGCTTCGGGGTTATCTACATGTATGGGGCTGGCTCTGGAGAACATATGTTCAAGCAGAGAGAGCCCGCCCCCTGTTTGCCGCCACTGGAAGGGGGAAGTGATTATGCCTATTGGCATGGTCAAGGCTTCCTCCAATACCCCACTCTTGTTGCCGCAAAGGGGGTGAGGTCTCCGCCTCACGCCCCTCCCTCTAGGAAAATCACCAAAGAATTCCGCCCAAGGCCTGACACTGCCCAGGGCCGTCTTAAGCATATCGGGCGCCCGGGCGCCGTGGTACGAAGATTGCTTCGGCGCCCCTCCCGCCCCGTTTCCCACCGCAGCTGTCTGGCGGGCGCAGCGCTGCTGGAGTGGGCGCAGCCGTGCGGCGCCAGCCTGATGGCCCTGCGCCCTGTGCCACCCAGCCTTGCCTTAGAGCCGGCCCTGACACCGCCAAAGATGTGGCATATTGCTACGGGAAAGGCGAAACCTGCCAATGCAGGAAAATTCCTTTCCGACCCTTCAACAGCGGCCTTGATGTAGCAGCGCCTGTGAACCTGTAGAGAAAAGGTTAACCTGCAAAAGAACATGAATGAAGGGTGTGGAGGGTGGGAGAAGCTCTGGAACCAACTGGTGCTTGGAGGTAAAATTCAAATTCTCTTGTGTGAGCTGGGCAGTCCGTCCCCTTACCTGGCCACCCCATGGCAACACCTCCCCAGGCAGGATTGGACGCTGGGCTTGGGTAGGCGGAGACTCCTGGCATCCTACCTGGGGAGGCGATGCCAGCCCCAAACTACCAGGGAGTCGCCTCTGGGACCAGGGGGCTGCGTGCATCCACGCAAAAGTCGCCCATTGATGTGTGGAGCGGTCATTCTCTCTCCCCACGACATCTTTCTCTTTTTTTCTAAGCAAGATGAGCAACATGGATGATGACAGACAGCACTTTGGTGAGGCTTTGGGGAAGAAAGATGGAAGACAACAAAGGGGAGCATTTTTACAGCTCCCTCACCGTGTGCAACCAGAAATATGGAGAATTGGGGCCAGGGATACTGGGTACAGCCGCCCACTGAATTTCCCTTTAAGTGAAAGGAGAACTGCAATGGGAAACAGGTGTATTTTATTCATTACCATTCTTCTAAGCATTACCAAACATTCAAAACTTCCCTAATCTGGCCTGCCTTCAGATGTCTTCTAAAAGTCAGATACTGGTAGTTGTATGTTCTGCTCAGTGGCAAGCAGTTAGTGGACTAGGGGGACAGGGCTAGTCCCCTAAATGTGCCTTCCAGTGCTCTCCATAGCTGCCAAGTTTTCCCTTTTCTCACGAGGAAGCCTATTCAGCATAAGGGAATTTCCCTTAAAAAAAGGGAGAACTTGGCAGCTATGGTGCTCCCCCCCCCCGAAAAATAGGTGCCAGGACTCACCATGAAATTGTTACAGTAAGCGCCACACTTTTTAAGTGTTACAGTAAGTGCCGGTACTGCGTGCCCTTGAGTACCCCTGGGAATAAAACACTGGTTCTCAGTAAATTAGAGCCTTCAAGTACTATACAGTATATATAATTTTTATTACATTTTCCTGTTTTACAATTTAAAATACTCATTTAAATATACTTAAAATATCAATGACTTCCCTTCTTCTATTTCCATAGTTCATTTTGCATATCATAAATCCCTGCAAATTTTACAAAAACGAAACCATTCGGTATTCCATTATTGCATCCATCAAAACTTATTTACACTGTTGACTTTATCTTGATGCTGCCAGCGTTCTCAAGTGTACACAACCCCCCCCCAAGTATTCAATAAACGTTTTCCAATCTTCTCTAAACGTATGTTCTCTTATTCTATATGTTAAGTCTGCAAGCTGCGCATATTCTGTCTGTTGAAGTTGCCATTCTTTAGTTTAGGACCCTAAAGTATTAAGGTGCAATGCATTTTTGTAAACCGCTTTGAGTGTTGTTGTTGTTTTCCTTTTTTAAAATAACAACAATAATAATAAGTTTTATTTATACCCTGCCCTCCACAGCCAAGACTGGGCTCAGGGCGGCTAACACTGAATATAAAACAATTAATTAAAATACAGCTTAAAAACGAGATTAAATACAACATTAAAATTAAAATGCAGCCTCATCAGAAAAAGGAAAAGGGGGAAGGGATCAAGTTGATTCCAGGCCAAAGGCCAGGTGGAACAACTCTGTCTTACAGGCCCTGTGGAAAGAAATCAAATCCCGCAGGGCCCTGGTCTCATGAGACAGAGCGTTCCACCAGGCCGGAGCCAACGCTGAAAAGGCCCTGGCTCTGGTTGAGGCTAATCTGACTTCCTTAGGGCCTGGGATCTCTAAGGTGTTGCTATTTATGGACCTTAAGGTCCACCGCAGGGCATACTGGGAGAGGCGGTCCCGTAGGTACGAGGGTCCTAGGTCGTGAAGGGCTTTAAAGGTCAAAACCTTCACAATCCAGCAGTGTTATAAATTTCATGAAATGCATCAAATACTGTACTGCACATTTAAATATGTGCTTCACGTTTCGAACTTGGCCGTGCAAGGGAGTCTTCCATCCTCAAGGGGGAGTGGTTGAGTTGAGCCTACGCCATATTTCTGCAAGGAGATGGCTTAGAAACAGCAAATGCTCCGAGATGAAGGTCCAGGTCGTGTGGTGTGTGGCTGTTTCTCTCTTGGCTGCAGGTGCGTTTGTAGCTGGGAGAAAAACGATCAGTCAGGAAACCCTAGAATATTCTGTTGGAACTAAAATGTTCTTACAATTTCCCCCAGGTTGATACAAACCGAGGAGGAAAGAACAAGGAGGACAAGTTGGAGAATTGAAGCTTCTGGGGCACAAACCTCTTGCTGTGGACTTGCTTCGTCAACCTGGTGGCATCCATGCATTATTGCTGGATTACAACTCCCATCAACCCCGGCTAGCATGGCTGATGGCACTCAGCCAGCAGAGCAAGAGACTCTTAATCTCAGGATTGTGGGTTCAAGCCCCATGTTGGGCCAAAGATTCCTGCCCTACAATTTTGTGATGGTATTTGTAGTCTGAAACAACTGGAGGGCACCAGGTTGAGGAAGACTGTTCCAGACACTAGCAGGAGGTCTTTAATGCTGTGTGTTGTTGGTGTTGTTGTTGTTGTTGTTGATTTCTGTTGTTATTATGGGTTTCTATGTTATAAACCACCCTGTGACCCATGGATGAAGGGCCGTATATAAATAATATATTATAATATTATTAACATAATAACAATAGTAATACCGACAACTATTTCTGCCACTTATTTTATCTCATGTCCTTTGCTGACCCTCTCTCACCTGCCGTGCCAACAGGTGAGTGGCCTACCTGGTAGGGGTGGCGCCACAGATGACAGGGCAGAAGAGGGCTGGGGAGGGGAAAGTCAGAGGTGTACTGCTCCACTAGGAGATTTAACCAGCTTTCTGGTGTCCTGGCAAGAAGTGGCCACCCCAGAAGCTGAAGGGCAATGTTTGGCTATTTTCTTGACTACTGCTGAGTTCTCTATAAAGGATTGCTTTCATCAGCTCTGTGAATGTTAATCTAATAAGCCAACACTCTGCTCCGTTTCTGAAACAGTTGCACAGATTTAATAGGCGGCATCTCTGACAACAGGCAAACCAGTTTCATACTGCCCACCCCCAGTTCTGTGATGGATGGAGGAGCTAGCAGTCACAGGGGGTCATCAGCCCCCCAGATGCTGGGGTGGGGGAGTGGGGAGTTCTAGGGCAGTTAATGTGGCATACAAATCATCTGTGCATTTGTAGCGCAAATATGCATAGAAAATAGAAAAATGAACACGATTATCTGAGCAATTTCTTTGAGTGCATCTTTTTCTTCCCCCCAGGGCTTTCAGGCAAAGAGATCCAGCAGGTGCCAAGCTTGATGGTGAAGAAGGGCGGAACAGCCCAGCTGGAATGCAGCCAAACTTATGGACACGATAACATGTATTGGTACAAGCAACAGCCCCAGGGGAAGGGCCTTCAGCTTCTCTATTACTCCATTGAACATGCTCCGGAGACCAACGAAATCAAGTCGGACAGATTGACGGCTCGTCGGTTGGACAATAAAGTATTTTGCTTGAACATCTCCTCGGTCGAAGCAAGCGATACAGGCGTGTATTTCTGTGCTAGCAGCAGATACACAGTAGTCGGGAGCTCTTCCTGCAGTGTGCAATAACTCCCTGCCCTGGCTGTGTTTAGCAACGTGACACCTGTTGTCTTTGAGAACGAGACCTTAGAGGTGGTGGGCTGCTGTTCGAAAGGAGTTTTGCTCTGACTGGGGAATTCCACCCGGTGTAATGTGGGCTGCCACCGTTTCACTCTGACTGAAAGGAGAAGAACTTGGTTCATCACTGCAGACCCTGTGCCAGGGTCGCCTCGATGTTGTTACAGTTGCCGTCATCTCTGAATAATGACCATATTGGCTGGGTACTGTAGTCGGATGGAGGGACACCAGTTCCCTATCCCTGCCTTATCATTTAAGAAATACATCACAGGGTCCATTGAAAACTGCTGAACACTTGAGTTGCTGGTGATGCATTTCTCTCCTTCTATCTATATATATAAAAATGTAAATTGACCATGTCCGTTAGTATCCATGTTTCAACAAAAATGCATTCTGGGAAAAGAACCAGGTTGCAAACCAGCGCCCTTTAGTGGCGGCTACACCGGTACTGCACCTATAAAACCTTCTCTCTCAACAGCACCTTGAGCAACACCTCGCTCGCAGCACACAGATTTTGTGCCCCTGAACTAGAACAGCAAAACCAGCAGTATCTGCTTACCTTGACTTTGTGATGTCAGGAGTGGAGTCAGTGTGACGGAACCACAGAAGGAAGCGGAGAGTAAAACTTGCCAAAAGTCTAGTGGCTGCATTAGAGAAGAAATGTGGATTGGCTGGTGCCTTCTGAGCGTTTGGCTTTTGGAAATAGGTAAAGCTTTCATTGAACCCTTTTTATATTATGCTCACCTGCGACGTTGGTTTAAACCAGTGTTTTCCAGTGGGGTGAGGGTTTAAACCAGTGTTTTCCAAACTTGGGTCTCCAGCTGTTTTTGGACTACAGTTCCCATCATCCCTGACCACCGGTCCTGCTAGCTAGGGATGCTGTAGTCCAAAAACAGCTGGAGACCCAAGTTTGGAAAACACTGGTTTAAACCCTCACCCCCAATGTTATAACACTTCGCTTTCTCTCTTCCAGGAAGCTCAAATGCTCGCATCGACCAAACACAGGGTTTAGTGCTGAGAGAAGGCGACACTGCGCAGCTGGAATGCAATCAAACGGAGTCGCACAACTATTTGTTCTGGTACCGGCAGGATGCAAATCGAGGGCTGCAGTTTCTCTATTTTTTCCAGTATCGAGAGCTTCTGGAGAACAGCAGCAGTCTTCCTCAACGGTTCGCAGCCGAGCAGCCTGAGACTCAGCGCCTTAAGCTGAAGATTTCCTCTGTGAAACAAGACGATTCGGCCGTCTACTTCTGTGCAACCAGTGTTGACACAGCGGTTCAAAGTAATGCTTTCCACCTACAAAAACATTGCATATGTATGAGTGTCTGAGGGTGGAACAAGACAGACACGATCCTGTGTGTTTTTCTCATAACACTCATGCTGGGAATTTGGGCAGTATTTGAATAGACAAATCAGTGGATGAGAGAGGAACTGCTTAACTTCTGCCCTGTCTGCAGAAACCCAGCTGGATGGGCGGGGTAATAATAATAATAATAATAATAATAATAATAATAATAATAATAAATTGCTTTTGTCCACATACAAAAATGAACAGGAAGTGAGTGTGTGTGTGGGGGGGGGTATGTGTGCAGCATTTGCCTGTATAAGTCCGAAAGCACAGGACAGATAAACACCCCTTGCACCTGATCCTTTACCTCCTCCTCAAAGGGTCCCCACTGGGGTGATGACTTTTTTACAACCTCATTTCCCTGTACTGTATCATAATTTGATGAGCTTTAATTAAAGATTAGATAAAATCTTACTATCAAAGAGATTTGATAAAAAAACCTCACGCACAAAATGATTTAAAAAATTTTATGTATCAGTTTATTGACCATTTTTGAAGTCACTGTAAGCAGATATAAAATTGAACCCAACCTTTAGAGTCACATATATACAACATTATATAGGGTCATCAAACACACAAGGAAGCTTTTTTAAGCTGCAGTAACAGTATAGTCGCCACTAGAGGACGATGTTTTGCTACCTCTCCTGTAGGTTCTTTTCCCAGCATGCCCGGCAGGGTCTGCTGGCTGAGTTTTGAGGTCCCAAAAAGGGGCTTTTACCTTGCGCAGGTGTGACATTTGTATACCCTATCTTGCTAAGAACACTCCCCGTTGTGGAATGTGGTGTTGTGTCCAAATTTGATACGGAATATATATAGAATTGTTAATACAATTTAATGAAATGGTAAAACGGCATACAAAATTTTTTAAAATGGTTTGTGCGTAACCTTTTTTTAATATTTCAATGGAATATACCTCATTTTAGTCATTAATAGGCAAACGTTCGTCCATTTGTGCTACAGGACATAATTTTTGAGGAAAAAATTGAAAAAGTCATCACCCTAGTCCCCACACCTCCATTACATCATCTCTGCAAATGTAGGACTGCAACCACACGTTTGCCAAGTTCCACCCGGAAAACAGACCCTCCAAGTGTCCCTATTTTGCAGGGACAGTCCTGAATTTACAGAAGCCATCTTGGTTTCTGATTTGATCCTGGAATATGCAGCTTTTCCGTAGGACGTCCCTACCTGAATTGTTAGAGGGTTTGGAGTTATGCGACCCCCGAGCCAAGGAGATAAATAACTATACTGTATAACCTTTAGAAGATATCTGAAAGAAGTCCTGTATAGGGAAAAGTTTTTTTAAAAAATGTTTCATGCTTTTATATATGATGGAAGCAGCCCAGAGTGGCTGGGGCAACCGAGTCGGATGGGCAGGGTATTATTATTATTATTATTATTATTATTACAGAATAGGATGTCCCTGTTTTCATCTGAGAAATGTTTGACCGATTGCGTTCAAATTTTGACACAATGCCGCATGTGAATATGAGAGTAACCCCGTACCGTTTTCATAGACAGATGTCACACCTGTGCCTGGTAAAAAACCCAAAACTCTGTGTTTCAAAACACACCGCTCAGATGAAAATGCATTCTGGGAAAAGAACCAGGTTGCAAACCAGCACCCTCTAGTGGCAGCTACACTGGTACTGCACCTATAAAACCTTCTCTCTCAACAGCACCTCGGCTCCCATTTACATACTAGGCCGAAGCCTTTACAGACTAGGCCGAATGGAGGTACTGACTTGCCTGGGTGGGGGTCGGGAGGAGGAGGGAACGGGATAGGTCAGGACACTGTGGGACCAGTCACAAGAATGAACCGGGGGGGGGGAGATGGGGCATGATATATCATGGGTTGGGATAGGGTAGGGAGAGACAGGGATGCGCCTGCATAAACAGAACACGTGTAAAACAGGGGGACTCTGAAGGTGAGGGGAGTCTGAAGGGGGACTCTGAGTCTCCATTTAACAGACTGAGCCACAGCAACGCGTGGCAGGGCCAGCTAGTTTTAAATAAAATGATAAATACCCCAGGCCCTTGGCTAATTAAAGAATCTCTGGTTGGTTGGTTGGTTGGTTGGCTGGCTGGCTGGCTGGCATCTGTTTGTCTCGGGTGACAATGGTAGAGTGTGCCTTTGGGGGTGAAGTCAAACCGTTGGAGAGTTACAGTGCCTGCCTTAGAGACCGATGGGGAGAGACATGTTTTGTTGCGTCTGGGGAAGATGAAGGTGTCTGGCTGTGCTGATCTATGGCCTTTTAAATTGGGTGTGGTGGTTATTGTTTTCATTTATTATTACGGTATGGTGTTTTTTTTGTGTGTTTTTATGTTGCAAGCTGCCCTGTGATCTTTGGATGAAGGGTGGTCTAGAAATTAAATAAGTACGTAAAATATATTTTATAGGATGACGCTTTGAGGCAACTATTCCTTTTAATCAGTTTTTGCCAACTGGAAAAAAATGTTTTAGACTAGAACTCCCACCAGCCCCAGCCAGTGCAATTGTTTGGCAAAGGGTGCCTTACAGCTTCATTTAAAAAGAAACCACAAACTAGTTCCTTTCACAAGGAAAGGGCCCTCCACACATGCTCTGGAGGCATTCTGAGAAGGCTGCCATAGTTTTCAGAACACAACCATGGGAGCCTTATTCTGATCCAGCTGTGAGGTGACATTTAAGGGGAAAAAACAGCAAATAACTAAGATTCACACTGGCATTCAGTTTTTGTCACATATTTAGAGATATGTAGGTGGAGATACTTTGATACCATCAGATTGCCCAGGGCTTTTTTTTCCAGCCGGAACTCTCCGGAACTCAGTTCCAGCACGCCTTTGCCATTATAAGGGAACAAGGGAGGTGTTCACGGTGAGTTCCAGCACCTCTGAGATTGCCTAATCAACTCTCTCTTTCACAGAGTTGCACCCCTGCCAGAATATAACAAGTGATATAAACATTTGTGGCTTGTCATGTTATAGAACAGGCACGTCCAACAGGTAGATTGTGATCTACCAGTAGATCACTGGATGTCTGTGGTAGATCACTGCTAGATCACTGGCACCCCTAAAAAAACCTCACCCAAAATTTTCCTCCTCCCTAAAAAAAGCTGAACTATGACCTGAAGCCCTAAACAAAAATGGGCCTCCCTCCCTCCTAAAAGACGCTCAACAAGTTTGACCTAAACCCCAAAAAACAGGGCTTCTCTTCCTTAAAAAAAACTCAACAGCTTTGACCTGAATCCCCCAAAAGGGGGTAGATCACTCCCAGTTTTTAACTGTGAGTAGATCAGAGTCTCTTGGGAGTTGGCCACCCCCGTTATAGAATATTCCTGGGCAAAAATAAATAAATGTAACATTAAAGAATTTAATCACGGAAAGCATAATTTTTTAAAAAGCAGGAACATTGGACAACAAATACAAAAATGCTGTTATCAAACCCAGCAGTGTGAGCTACTTCCAGGGCATACACAGGATTGTGCTGCGAATATCCTCAAGACACAAAGCATGCCCTAAACTTTCAGTCCCGCCAATTAAAATTGGAGCACATTGATGCGCCAGATTAAAGGGTATGTTGGTTTAGTGCATCAGTTGCAGCAGGGAAGGGGACTTTTGCTGTTGTACTTCAACTCCTATCAGCCCCAGGCAGTAGGGCTATTGATGGAAGTCCAGCAACACCTCGCTCGCAGCGCACAGATTTTGTGCCCCTGAACTAGAACAGCAAAACCAGCAGTATCTGCTTACCTTGACTTTGTGATGTCAGGAGTGGAGTCAGTGTGACGGAACCACAGAAGGAAGCGTAGAGTATCACAGCCACATAAAACTTGCCAAAAGTCTAGTGGCTGCATTAGAGAAGAAATGTGGATTGGCTGGTGCCTTCTAAGCCTTTGGCTTTTGGAAATAGGTAAAGCTTTCATTGAACCCTTTTTATATTATGCTCACCTGTGACGTTGGTTTAAACCAGGCTTTCCCAAACTTGGGTCTTCGGCTGTTTTTTGGACTACAGTTCCCATCATCCCTGACCTGCTAGCTAGGGCTGCTGTAGTCCAAAAACAGCTGGAGACCCGAGTTTGGAAAACACTGGTTTAAACCCTCACCCCCAATGTTATAACACTTCGCTTTCTCTCTTCCAGGAAGCTCAAATGCTCGCATCGACCAAACACCGGGTTTAGTGCTGAGAGAAGGCGACACTGCGCAGCTGGAATGCAGTCATACGGAGTCGCACTACTATGTGTTCTGGTACCGGCAGGATGTAAATCGAGCTCTGCAGTTTCTCTATTTTTTCCAGTATCGAGAGCTTGTGGAGAACAGCAGCAGTCTTTCTGAACGGTTCGCAGCCGAGCAGCCTCAGACTCAGCGCCTTCAGCTGAAGATTTCCTCTGTGAAACAAGAGGATTCGTCCGTCTACTTCTGTGCAACCAGTGTTGACACAGTGGTTCAAAGTAATGCTTCCCACCTACAAAAACATTGCATATGTATGAGTGTCTGAGGGTGGAACAAGACAGACACGATCCTGTGTGTTTTTCTCATAACACTCATGCTGGGAATTTGGGCAGTATTTGAATAGACAAATCAGTGGATGAGAGAGGAAGTGCTTAACCTCTGCCCTGCCTGCAGAAACCCAGCTGGATGGGCGGGGTAATGATAATAATAATAATAATAATAATAATAATAATAATAATAATAATTGCTTTTGTCCGCACACAAAAACCAACAGGAAGTGAGTGTGTGTGGGGGGGTATGTGTGCAGCATTTGCCTGTATAAGTCCGAAAGCACAAGACAGATAAACACACCTTGCACCTGATCCTCTACCTCCTCCTCAAAGGGTCCCCACTGGGGTGATGACTTTTTTACAACCTCATTTCCCTGTACTCTATCATAATTTGATGAGCTTTAATTAAAGATTAGATAAAATCTTACTTTCAAAGAGATTTGATAAAAAAAAACCTCACGCACAAAATGATTTAAAAAAATTTATGTATCCGTTTTTTGACCATTTTTGAAGTCACTGTAAGCAGATATAAAATTGAACCCAAGCTTTAGAATCACATATATACAACATTATAGATGTTGGGACACAGGTGGCGCTGTGGGTTAAACCACAGAGCCTAGGGCTTGCTGATCAGAAGGTCGGCGGTTCGAATCCCTGCGATGGGGTGAGCTCCCGTTGCTCGGTCCCAGCTCCTGCCAACCTAGCAGTTCGAAAGCATGTCAAAGTGCAAGTAGATAAATAGGTACTGCTCCAAGCGGGAAGGTAAACGGCGTTTCCGTGTGCTGCTCTGGTTTGCCAGAAGCGGCTTTGTCATGGTGGCCACATGACCCAGAAGCTGTACGCCGGCTCCCTCGGCCAATAATGCAAGATGAGCGCCACAACCCCAGAGTCGGTCATGACTGGACCTAATGGTCAGGGGTCCCTTTACCCTTTACCTGAACTCTCAGCTCTGCAATATAAAATGGAATCAACTAAAGTTGAGCTGATTATTCCATAGTATGGGGTGATCTGATATAGACTGTATGCATACCATAGATTCAAAGCACCTCCCTACCCCTCCAAGTATTCTGGGAACTGTAGTTTGTGGAGGGTGCTGGAGAAGTGTACCTCTGTGGGGCATAAACTACAGTTCCCAGGATCAGTGTGTGTGCGCGCACAGGCCCGGCTCTAGGGGTAGTCTCGGTGGCGCGGGGCGCCAGGCCGGCAGGAGGGCGACCGACCGGCTTGAGGCGGCCCTGATCAGACATCCACACAACCTGACCAGCCCTATGAAGTTGATGATTGCTTTGACACTTCTTCCAGTATACTGACATTAGTTCACCTGTCTTCCCAGGTGATGTGTTAAAAATTTTCAGAGACACCATTGATTGAATCTTTCGAGGCGTTGGAGATGTTGTGAGAGTGAGCCCCAGTGAACTCACTCAATGGGACTTTCAAATAGACATAAACTGAATTGCACTGTAGCTCTGGGCAATCATTGCTGTCTCTGCCTTTGCGATGACATAAACTGGAGTCAAGAGAAGGAAGCAGACGCTGCGGCTGTTCTAAAACGTTTGCCCACAAACGTTTGCCCGCAGCTCAGGACGGAAGAGATGTGGATCATCTGGTGTGTGGCCACTTGCCTCTTGGAAGTAGGTAAGACCTTCACTTCACTCACCCTAAAGGTTCTTATTTAAGACATTGTTTTAAAGGGCTCCTTTACAAGCTTCCCTCTCCCTCTCTCCCCCAGGATGGTCCAATGCAGAGATCAGGCAACAGTGGAGTCTGGTGCTTCAGGAAGGCAGAAATGCCACGCTGGAGTGCGAACAAACTACCGACCACAACAGCATGCTTTGGTTCCGGCAAGACTCAGGACAGGGTCTGCAGCTTCTCTTTAATTTCTATTTAACTCAACTACAACAAAAAGGCAACATTTCTGAGCGTTTCCAAGCTGAGCAGCGCGAAACAAAGCAATGCCACCTTAACATTTCCCCAGCCAGACCAAAGGATTCAGCTGTGTATTTCTGTGCAACTAGCAAAGACACAGCATTTCAAAGCCACCTCTTCTTCCTACCAAAACCTCACTTCATTGATGTGCATGGAGGGTAGAGGGAAGATTACCCAAGACTTAGTGGCAGAGGGTTCTTAACCCCACAATGGCCAGCACTCAGCTGCAAAAGCAGACAATTGTTTTAATTGATGTTTGACCAGCTGGGCTCTGAAATTAATAATAATAATAATAATAATAATAATAATAATCCTATATAATAATGTCCATGTTGTCCCTGCGTCCAGATGTCCCGTGTGTCCCTGGGTCACTACGCATGTGCCCCAGGGATACAGGGATTGGACAGCAGAGACTGCGCGCGCGCACTCTCCCCCCACTCTGCCTCCTCCAACCGCCGCTCCCGCCGGGGTGGAGGCCGGCGAAGGCCTCCTCACAACCCTCCCTGGCCGTGAGGAGCGGCGGTTGGAGGAGGCGGGGGGGGGGAGAGTGCGCGCGTCCTTCCTGTCGGCGGCTGGGGGAGAGGAAGGAAGGAGGAGAAAGCGCCGCTTTCTCCTCCTCCGTTCCTGTCCCCCTGCCGCCGACAGCAAGGACGGGTCCCAGGGTTCGGAGAAGCGCTGCGCAAGCGCTTCTCCGAACCCTGGGATGTCTGCTTCCTGTCGGCGGCTGCGGGAGAGGAACGGAGAAGGAGAAAGCAGCGCTTTCTCCTCCTCCGTTCCTGTCCCCCTGCTGCCGACAGCAATGACAGGTCCCAGGGTTCGGAGAAGCGCTGCGCAAGCGCTTCTCCGAACCCTGGGATGTCTGCTTCCTGTCGGCGGCTGCGGGAGAGGAACGGAGAAGGAGAAAGCAGCGCTTTCTCCTCCTCCGTTCCTGTCCCCCTGCCGCCGACAGCAAGGACGGGTCCCAGGGTTCGGAGAAGCGCTGCGCAAGCGCTTCTCCGAACCCTGGGATGTCTGCTTCCTGTCGGCGGCTGCGGGAGAGGAACGGAGAAGGAGAAAGCAGCGCTTTCTCCTCCTCCGTTCCTGTCCCCCTGCCGCCGACAGCAAGGACGGGTCCCAGGGTTCGGAGAAGCGCTGCGCAAGCGCTTCTCCGAACCCTGGGATGTCTGCTTCCTGTCGGCGGCTGCGGGAGAGGAACGGAGAAGGAGAAAGCAGCGCTTTCTCCTCCTCCGTTCCTGTCCCCCTGCCGCCGACAGCAAGGACGGGTCCCAGGGTTCGGAGAAGCGCTGCGCAAGCGCTTCTCCGAACCCTGGGATATCTGCTTCCTGTCGGCGGCTGCGGGAGAGGAACGGAGAAGTAAAAACCAGCGCTTTCTCCTCCTCCGTTCCTGTCCCCCTGCCGCCGACAGCAAGGACAGGTCCCAGGGTTCGGAGAAGCGCTGCGCAAGCGCTTCTCCGAACCCCAGGATTCTAGCGCCCGTTATTGAACGGGCTGAAAACCACTAGTAATAATAATAATTTATTTATACCCCACCCATCTGGCTGGGCTTCCCCTGCCACTCTGGGTGGCTTCCAACAAACATGAAAATACATCAAATATCACAGTTTAAAAACTTCCCTAAACAGGGCTGCCTTTAGGTATTTTCTAAATGTCAGGTAGTTATTTATCTCTCTGACCTCTGATAGGAGGGTGTTCCACAAGGCGGGTGCCACTACCGAGAAGGTCCTCTGCCTGGTTCCCTGTAGCTTTGCTTCTCGCAGTGAGGGAACCGCCAGAAGGCCCTCGGCGCTGGACCTCAGTGTCCGGGCAGAACAATGGGGGTAGAGACGCTCCTTCAGGTATACTGGACCGAGGTCGTTTAGGGCTTTAAAGGTCAGCACCAACACTTTGAACTGTGCTCGGAAACGTACTGGGAGCCAATGTAGGTCTTTCAAGCATTGTGTTATGTGGTGTCGGCGGCCGCTCCCAGTCACCAGTCTAGCTGCCGCATTCTGGATTAGTTGTAGTTTCCGAGTCATCTTCAAAGGTAGCCCCACATAGAGCGCATTGCAGTAATCCAAGCGGGAGATAACTAGAGCATGCACCACTCTGGCAAGGCAGTCCGCAGGCAGGTAGGGTTTCAGCCTGCCTACCAGATGGCGCTGATAGACAGCTGCCCTGGACACAAAATTAACCTGTGCCTCCATGGACAGCTGTGAGTCCAAAATGACTCCCAGGCTGCACAGTTACCCCGTTTAGGACCAGGGAGTCCTCCACACCTGCCCGCCTCCTGTCCCCCACAAACAGTACTTCTGTCTTGTCAGGATTCAATCTCAATCTGTTAGAACTGAGCATGGCTTACTAAGGTGCAGGTGGCGACAAGCCTTAGAGGTGTGATGGGGAGAGGGGAATCAGCTGCTGCGTAGGAGCTCAGGACCCCTACCTTTGCCCCATCTCTGTTTCCTGCCCCAGCAGAGCCACAAATTAGATTGCAAGCAAAATAATATTTATGGGTGGCTGTTAAAAATTCTATAACTTCAAACTCCCCCATAATGTAACCAGACTTAAAGAACGGATGAGATTTCCAAGAGGACATTTGTTATGGACATGCAACAATATAATAACCTGATGCTGAAACATTGAGCTCACGGGACCAACAATGATAAAACTAATGCTGAACACCAGACATGCTTCATCCCACAAGGGGTCTTCCTCAGTGGTCAGTAAATGTACCTAAAAACCCAGCACTGTCACCAGAAGTAAAACACTTGACTGATCTAAATAGATACAGTGAGCTGACCTGCAATAAAGACAAGGTATAATAGTTAGAATCATAGAATCATAGAGTTGGAAGAGACCACAAGGGCCATCCAGTCCAACCCCCTGCCAAGCAGGAAACACCATCAAAGCATTACTGACAGATGGCCATCAAGCCTCCGCTTAAAGACCTCCAAAGAAGGAGACTCCACCACACTCCTTGGCAGCAAATTCCACTGTCGAACAGCTCTTACGGTCAGGAAGTTCTTCCTAATGTTTAGGTGGAATCTTCTTTCTTGTAGCTTGAATCCATTGCTCCGTGTCCGCTTCTCTGGAGCAGTAGAGAACAACCTTTCTCCCTCCTCTATATGGCATCCTTTAATATATTTGAACAATTTGTGATCAATATACTGTACATCTCTGACAAGATTAAAAACCTCCATCTAGTAAGTAGTGGTTTTTAGGAAACTCACCAACCATTCCATTGAATTATTGTACACCTATGGTAAACCTGGAGAGATAAATGGATTAATAGAGAAGGTAGTATTTTTCTAATGCCCGGTCTATAAATCTAGATGATGCCAAATTAAAACAAAACACTTTACACTGTGGAATTTGGGTTTCAGATTTCAGTTTTGTGTGTGTCCTGCCCCAGCACACTCACTATTCCATTAATCTTCGGTTTGAAATTGCTTGTTTGCCTCCTGACATAACACACTCCATCACAGGCAAGGGAAATGATAGCTGTTCAGCACTGTTTCTGACCCAAAACATGTGAGATAACCACTTTTTTTTTTACACCAAGCAATCTTCAATGTATTGAAAACCATTTTTTAAAGTTATACCTAGGAATGGGGAAGAAATTCAGTTTGTTTATTACATATATAGGAAAATTGCTTGCAAAAATGTGTATATTGGGCAAAACTGGAATAAAATTATTAGGGGAACTATACACTAAACCAGGCATCCCCAAACTCCGGCCCTCCAGATGTTTTGGACTACAATTCCCATCTTCCCCGACCACTGGTCCTGTTAGCTAGGGATCATGGGAGTTGTAGGCCAAAACATCTGGAGGGCTGCAGTTTGGGGATGCCTGCACTAAACGAATTCTCTTGAGGACTTTAAGAAATCACAAGCAGATGTAGCAAATTAAAGACTGGATAAATGAGAAACTGAAATGAACAAGATTTGCCCACCCTTCCTACACATAGGTGTGCAAACATATTGATGTAGTATAGCAGGGGTGGCCAACTCCCAAGAGACTGCAATCTACTCACAGAGTTAAAAACAGGCAGTGATCTACCCCCTTTTTTGGGGTTCAGGACAAAGCTTTAGGAAGGAAAGCCCTGTTTTGGGGGGGTTCCGGTCAAAGCTGTTGAGCTTTTTCAGGGGAGTTAGGCTAGCTTAGGCAAGTTGTAGGGCTTCTTTGAGGAGAGCCAGTGATCTACCAGTGATCTACCACAGACGTACAGTGATCTACCAGTAGATCATGATCTACCTGTTGGAGGTGCCTGTAGTATAGAAATGCTGACATTTACCTAGGAGAAAGGAAGAATAAAGCTCCCCTGGAGTATACAAAGGGTGGAATGTTGATAGTTGCAATATGGCTAACGAGACATGTTATTCTTTCAAAAAATCCACTTTGATATTCATTTACACTTTTATCTGGTCTTTTCCAGTTTGCTACTTTTTTTTTTGCATAGGTCTGTTGTGTTTCATTTCACCATCTGCCGATGCAGAAATTATGAAATTTTAAACTTATTTTTTATGTAGCACACTTAGCCACGGAGGGGCATTTGCAACAGCTACCTTGCTCGCAGGTTCCCCCCTCATAGTTAACTCCTTTCCAGAAGAGTAGCCCTGTAGTCTTTTGCAGCAAAAACTGCAAAGGATATTTCAATCGCAGTGAATGAAGTGCTTCATGTTCCATCACAAAGCCCACATCCTCCAACATTTCTCTCATGAAAATAGGGGCTTCCTATATCATCATCCTCATATGCTGCCCATCTGACTGAGTTGCCCCAGCCACTCTGGGCTGCTTCCAACATATATAAAAACATAATAAAACATTAAACATCAAACAAATCTTCCCTATACAAGGCTGCCTTCAGATGTCTTCTAAAGCTTGCATAATTACTTATATCCTTGGCTCGGGGGGTTGCATAACTCCATACTCTCCAACATTTCTCCAATGAAAATAGGGACGTCCTAAGGAAAACTGGGACATTCCGAGATCAAATCAGAAACCGGGATAGTTTCTGTATATCCGGGACTGTTCCTGGAAAACAGGGACACCTGGAGGGTCTGAAAGCCATATATGGCTGCAAATCTAACAATGTGAAAATAGGCTAGTTTAGGCAACAAACAACACTTCAGAAACAAGAAAAGCGAAGAGGGGCCTGTATACATCCATGAATTTGCAAAGCAATTTACATAGCTATTATACATAATATGTATACATGCTGTACTAGCATGTTCACTGCAACTTTCACAGCAAGCACCTCAAAGGGAGGGACAGGAGGAAATTATCTTGATAATCTGCATTCAGTGGATTCCTCTGACATCCCTAGCTGCTAATTCATTCAGATTTGACTAGCTGCTTGGTTGTTGTTTTTACTGCTGAATTGACCTATCAGTTTAAGATTATGCTATCTTCAGAGAGATGAGCTCCTCCTTTTCAGCAGGTCCCCAGCCGCTCCACCTCCTTGGCAGGAAGGTCTCAGAATCAGTTCCTGCCATCAGTGAGGTGCACTCATGAGAACCTCCTCTTTAACTCTTCTTCGAGGCTCAGAGCCAGCATCTGCCTTGTTCCACGCTTCTCTTGCAGCAGAGACCATGTGGTGGAAAGCACTGGCTATTGGCTTGCAGCTGTTGGCAGGTAGGGGGATCTCTCTCTCAGGCAGTATAAGTCTGTCCAAGGGCTTCCACAACTGTCAAAGGCAGGAAGGAAGAACCAAGCTGCACAAGCTGGGGCGCTTTAGGGGAGGTGTTCCAAGAGAGTCGGCAATGAGATAAAAATGGCACCCTGCAAGCAATATGGAATTTGCAAGTGAGAAGAGAAACAGACAGAGAAATGAGAAAGGAGGAGGGCCAGGATGGGGAAATGAGGGGCAGAAGCACAGCAAATCTAAAGGGGTCCTCAGCAGAAGAGGTGTCCCATAATTCTCTCTTTCTCTTGCTTGCTTTCATTCATAATATATTTGAATATGTATAATGTATTCATTGCTTTTTTCGGGGGGGGGGGCGCAGGAGTACGCATACCCCTAAACATTTTGTGAATCTAAGTTTGGCCTCATTGAGAGCCAGTGTGGTGTAGTAGTTAAGAGCGGTAGACTCGTAATCTGGGGGACCAGGTTCGCATCTCTGCTCCTCCACATGCAGCTGCTGGGTGACCTTGGGCTAGTCACACTTCTTTGAAGTCTCTCAGCCCCTCTCACCTTACAGAGTGTTTGTTGTGGGGGAGGAAGGGAAAGGAGAATGTTAGCCGCTTTGAGACTCCTTGGGGTAGTGATAAAGCAGGATATCAAATCCAAACTCCTCCTCCTTCTCCTCCTCCTCCTCCTCCTCCTCCTCCTCCTCCTCCTCCTCCTCCTCATTGAGGGGCAGTATTTCAATATGAGTAGGAAAATGAAAGTACCCCTAAGCATTTGTTTTTTTAGAAAAAAAAGCACTGAATGTATTTACTTAAGAGCTGGTTCTTGTCATATCTCTGAAGGCAGATGACTATATACAGCAGGCACCACCAGAGGGAAGGCCCTTTTCTGTGTTGCAGCAAGATGGATTTCTGCAGGTCTCTACACCACTAGGCCTTAACCTCCACTGAAGATCTTAGCAATTGGGCTGATCTGTATGAATCCCTTAATTTTCTTCTGCCCAAAGAATGGCTGTGCTTCATTCCTTTGGGGAACATAAAGTGCACCACAAGGGTGGGTGGGTGGCATGCTAGTGGGGAGGAGGAGATTATGGGGATAGCACAGCCTGTAGAGCATGAGACTCTTAATCTCAGGGTTGCAGGTTCGAGCCCCACGTTCGGCCAAAGATTCCTGCATTGCAGGGGGTTGGACTAGATGACCCTCAGGGTCCCTTTCAACTCTACAATTCTATGGTTCTATGTATGAGGACTGGAAAGAAGGGGATAAAGTAATTGATGGGAAAGAACTGGGGTAAGCCGATGGGCCGTTCACTGCCACCTCATTCCCCTCCTGCTTCTGAAATTCCACAGGCCGTTCTCTGCTGAATGTGAGCTCTCAATGCAAATATGAGGTGGGATTTAGTTGAGGGAAAGGGCAGTTTCTTCCTTTTGGAAAAAGAAAAGCAAAGTTAGGAGCCAAACTGTGACATGTAAAGCTGAGCAAGCTCTCCTGTTTGAGGTCCTTGTTCACTTCTCAGGTCTTCCACAGGTTTCTGCAATGGAGTCACCGTGACACAGAAAGAACGGTTCAAATTTGCCTGGAAGGGGACCAAGACAAGCATTGAGTGTTCCCACAATGACAACACCTACACGACTATCCTTTGGTATCGGCAGGAGAGCAACCGTGCAGACAAGCAGCTGCATCTCCTTGGCTATTCTGTACATGGATCTGTGTCTATGGAGCCAGCTATGGAGAAATACAGTATAGAATCGACAAATGTGACACATGCTTCCCTGTCCATCACTCCGGAACAAACTACTGATTCAGCCGTGTATTTCTGTGCAGCCAGTAAAGGCACAGCGAGAGTTCTCTGCCTCACAGCTGCACATAAACATTGCAGCTCTGCCAATACTCCCCTTCCTGTCCTCTCTCTCTCTCTCTCTCTCTCTCTCTCTCTCTCTCTCTCTCTCTCTCTCTCTCTCTCTCACACACACACACACACACACAGAGAGAGAGAGAGAGAGAGGGAGAGAGAGAGAGAGAGAGAGAGAGGGGGAGAGAGAGAGAGAGAGAGAGAGAGACCTGTTTCAGAAGACAATGAGAAACAGCAGCACTATCTGCCGCAATGGGCTTATGGACCTTCCAAGTGTGCCTATTTTCCAGGGACAGTCCGAGATTTACAGTAGCCGTCCTGTTTCTGATTTGATCCCAGAATGGCCCACTTTCCCTTAGGATGCCCCTATTTTCATCGGAGAAATGTTGGAGGGTATGGGCTTATGGCCCACAGCATTTTTTTAAAAAATAATTATTATTTATGATTTTCAATTTTTTACATTTCAATAATTTTACAATCATTTGAACATTTCAGAACTTGTTACAGGTAGGTAGCCGTGTTGGTCTGGGTCGAAGTAAAATAAAAAATTCCTTCAGTAGCACCTTAAAAACCAACTAAGTTTTTATTTTGGTATGAGCTTTCGTGTGCATGCACACTTCTTCAGATACCAAGAAGAAGTGTATCTGAAGAAGTGTGCATGCACACGAAAGCTCATACCAAAATAAAAACTTAGGTGGTCTTTAAGGTGCTACTGAAGGATTTTTTTTAATTTTATTTCAGAACTTGACTTCCTTCCCTAAGTGTGCTGATGTTTCTTGGCATCCACATAATTCTTACATATCTTATCTCATAACAACTACATAAAATGCAAATAACCCTCATAGGCTAGCCTAAAAGGAAAGGGAATTGTTTTTGTTTCCCCTTTCCTGGACTACAGCGTCCTTTTTGAGATGGGGTGAGACTATCTTGTAGGTGGAGCTTCCTTCAGCTGCTCAGAGACAACCCAAATTCCTAGACCGGAGCCAGCGATTAAACATCTCTGCTAGTCATCACTGGGTGAGGGTGTGAGAGAGAGGAATATCTTGATACCTCTGTACAAATTTAAGGGTCTCATTCCACACAAAACATGTTAACAACCCCAGTTTGGGTTGCACAGGGAGGACTACTGAACTCCTGTTTCTAAGAGAGCTTTGTTGCGTTCATATAGACAGAACCAGACTGCTGGTGCCAGGGAAGGAAGCCGATATATTACAGTCACATAAAAGCCACATTCGACACTTGCAAAGAGCTCAGAGATGTGGATCAACTGGTGCGTGGCTATGTGCTTCTTAAAATTCAGTAAGTCCTTCATCAGAATCCCCTTCTCTGCTTTATAGGAAGCTTTTAGTATTCTAATCCGAGACCCGGGTTTAAATTTCTGCTTTCCTCTTTCTCTTTCAGGATTCTCAAATGCTGAGATCACCCAGCCATGGAGCTTGGTGCTGCAGGAAAACAAAACTGCACGGATTGTGTGCGAACAAAAATATCAGCACAACATCATGCTCTGGTACCGCCAGGGTGCTGAGCCAGGTCTGCAGCTCCTCTTCCACTACTATTATGCCCAGCAACAGCCTGCAGGCAATGTTTCTGACCGGTTCACAGCTGATATGCCCAACGCTGATCGCTTGATCCTGAATATTTCCCCTGCAAAGCCAGAAGATTCAGCTGTGTATTTCTGTGCGTCAGCAGAAACACAGCAGTTCAAAGTTACCTCTCCTTCCTACAAAATCCTCTGTGTGTCCTCATCACTCTGCCTGTGTGGGCAACTGTGCTTGAGTAGTACGATTCAATTTACCGTGTATGGACCTGTTGTGTATTGAGTCAAAGGATTTTATATCTGTATTACTATTGTCTGCATTTGCATTAGGGTAAAGTAACTGCCTTTTGGTTCCAGAAGGTACAGCTACTATTGGTTCATTTAAGCTGCTGTTTTTGGATCCTCTGTCTTATTGGTTTCCTCCAAAAGGCAGCACTGTGATTGCCTGATATTGTTCCTTCCAAAATGCAGTGGTACCTTGGTTTACAAACACAATTGGTTCCGGAAGTCTGTACTTAACCTGAAGCGAACTTTCCCATTGAAAGTAATGGAAAGTGGATTAATCTGTTCCAGACGGGTCCGCGGAGTACTCAACCTGAAGCGTACTTAACCCGAAGTATGAGTGTAACTGGTTCCGGAAGTCTGTACTTAACCTGAAGCGTACTTAACCAGAAGCGAACTTTCCTATTGAAAGTAATGGAAAGTGGATTAATCCATTCCAGACATGTCCGCGGAGTACATAAACTGAAAGTACTCAAACCGAGGCGTACTTAAACCGAGGTATGACTGTGTATCCCTTTCTAGCTAGTCCCCTGTCCCTATAAATGTAGCTTTCCTCTCCTCAGAGTTCAGTCTTGTTTACTTTAATAAAGAAGTGTAACTAGAGAACTGTCTCCAGCATATTATGTCAAGAGAGCTGAAATCACGAACTCCACGTCACAACAGGACCAATGTGAGATTCCAGTTCCTCTGCGGGGCTTCTGGCAATGGGAAACTCCCAGGCAGGGCATGTGCTCCAGAATCCTCTAAGGAGTTGGGATTCGGGACATTATAAACATGATAAAACAGTGTACAGGGCCAGGCAGGTTTGCTGGCTGACCTGGCAGCCTCAGGCTGCAACATTTGCAGTTTCTATTATTGGAAATAGCATGTCTTTATCACTTTTCCATACGATATAATGCTCAAATTATCCCGAGATCCTGGGAAGTGAAAAGCTGCCATGATGACCTCGGGAGGTGGGCGTTCAGCCAGACAAAGCCTGCCAGCAGCTATTTAGGACATGAAACCTCCTCCAGCAATTTTTTTTTCTCTGAGCAGGTAGAGAGTGATCGTTGGCAGAGACACCATGAAGTTCCTCTTGATCTTTACCTGTTTGGGAGTAGCGGGTGGGTCCTTTGATGCTGCTTCATCTTTCTCTCCTTGGAACTCAGGACAACTAAAAACAAACAAACAAATGGATTTTCTATCATAGGCTCCACTGGAGACAGCAAACGCCATCCAGAAGTTATATTTGTCATCCTGCTGGGATAACAGCAGTGGTAGGGCTAGCATATGAAAACATGGAGCAAGCTGTCCATAGTGCCCTAAGCCCAGTGCATTTTTTTCTAGCAAAAGAGGTGCCGGAACTCTCCATAAACGTCTCCTTCGTTTTCTCAGAATGGCAATGACGTGCATTTGAAAGGCAATGAAACTGAGTTGTGGTGAATTCTGGCTGGAAAAAAGGCTCAGCTTTAGACTGTTCCTGTGTTTGTTTGTTTGTTTGTTTGTTTGCTTATTTATTTATTTGCACTAAGATACAGGTCTTCATAGGGGACGCGGGTGGCACTGTGGGTCAAACCACAGAGCCTAGGGTTTGCCGATCAGAAGATTGGTGGTTCGAATCCCCGCGACGGGGTGAGCTCCCGTTGCTCAGTCCCAGCGGCGCTGTGGGTTAAACCACAGAGCCTAGGGCTTGCTGATCAGAAGGTCGTCGGTTCGAATCCCTGCGACGGGGTAAGCTCCTGTTGCTCGGTCCCAGCTCCTGCCAACCTAGCAGTTCGAAAGCACATCAAAGTGCAAGTAGATAAATAGGGACCGCTACAGCGGGAAGGTAAACGGCGTTTCCATGTGCTGCTCTGGTTTGCCAGAAGCGGGTTTGTCATGCTGGCCACATGACCTGGAAGCTGTACGCTGGCTCCCTCGGCCAATAAAGCGAGATGAGCGCCGCAACCCCAGAGTCGGTCACGACTGGACCTAATGGTCAGGGTTCCCTTTACCCTTTACAGGTCTTCATGGTCAGGGCCAGACCTACCATGAGGCAAGGTGAGGCAATTGCCTCAGGCAGCAGCATCCACGGGGCAGCAGATCAAGTCTCCAGGGTGTGACCTGCTCCTTGAAGGCTACATCTGCTGCCTCCTCGGCAGCCCCATACCCAATGCCACCTCTACAGAGGACTTTTGGCGATAGGTCTCCTTCTACCTTGTTTCCCAATGTAGATTTTTTGGCCCCACCCCTTGTTCCTGATGTAGATCTTCACTCACCCCTTCTTCCCTAGCCGGGGGGGGGGGGGGCACGGTAAGGAGCCATTTTGTGGTTCACCTCAGCTGCCAAAATGTCGTGGGCCAGCACTGTTCATAGCAAAGCTATTTACGACAGGCAGCTAGAGCCACCATATCGCCACTGTTTTGCAAAGACCTCCGCCTCGCTGAGTTCCCCAGTTTACTGCATGATTTGGCAAGGCACTGCCTTAGCCAAACCTACCACCAGCAGGGCTGTGTTTCGAAGAAAACTGTGGCAATAACTTCAGTACTTGGTACACTGAAGAGCCGCACGGTAACGATAAATAGTTTGCCTGTGGGTCAAAGCTTTGTTGCAGCCTCTGTTCCGCAGCTGAAAGCAGAGAGCAAGATGGATTTTAGCCCGGCGCAGTCGCTTCAGGAGTGATGGTGCCTCATAAAAGTTTAGGCAATGCAGGGCCCTCAAAATGTTGTTGGACTCCAACTCCCATCAGCCCCAGTCAGTATCACCCACAGTCAGGAATTACGAGAGCTGTAGTCCATCAGTATGGAGAGAGGGACTTTCTGCTGACAATCAGGCAGTGGCTTTTTCCACCTGCTTTGCCCAACCCTCCAGCCCTAGGAGCCTTTCCCAGACCATGATTTGAAAACAGCAGAAGCAGCTTGGAAGAGAGTTCAGAGATATTTTTTTAATTTTTTTTATGTGTGTCCTTGTTCCTCAGTTTGATCTTTTTACATGGTTTCGTATGCTTTCTGGTATTTTTATGCATTGTGACTATGGTTATAGTTTAGTAATTCTTGATTGTAATTGATACTGTAAGTGTAAAATGTTTAGTTATTATTTGCTGGTATTCAATTTTACAGTTGACTATTATATTTTAATGGATTATTGAATATTGCTTTATTTGATGTAGGTTGTTTATTTTAAAGTAATTGTGACACTTTTGTACAGTGTTACCTTGATTCTCAAATTTAATCTGTTCCGGGAGTCTCTTTGACTCCTGAAACTGTTTGAAAGCCAAGGCGCGGCTTCCAATTGGCTGCAGGCACTTCCTGCACTCAACTGTAAGCCATGGAAGCCGCGTCGGACGTTCGGCTTCCAAAAAACGTACGCAAACTGGAACACTCACTTCCAGGTTTGCGGTGTTTGGGAGCCGTTTTTTTTGGGGAGCCAAGCTGTTTGAGTACCAAGGTACCACTGTACTGGATCAGATTGTTCTTAGGTGTGCAATCTTTGTTGTCTATTTTGTTGTTTCTTCAGCTTGTAAAACGCCTTGTTTATAGTAATCTAGAAAGGCAGTACACAAATTAAACGAGAAATGAAATAAAATACTGTACCTGGAGGGCACCACACAAAAACACTACGCCTGATTTAAAGCATTTGCGCAATCCAATCTTTGGCCTATCCATAAGAAATGTGGCTCCGTTCTTTGTGTGCAGCGAATTGGCAAAAAAAGAAAAAGAAAAAGAAAAAGATTTTCAGGATTCAAGACCCTTCTGTTCAGTAAGATGATGCATTTCTGGCGAACATAGCAGGGTGATCGTCATTTTGCTTACTTGACACTGTCCTTGGCTGTCACAGCTGCTGTCCCCTTTGACAATGACGACGACAAGATTGTGGGAGGCTACACCTGCCAGGAGCTCTCGGTTCCCTACCAGGTGTCGCTGAATGCTGGATATCACTTCTGTGGGGGCTCTCTCATCAGCAGTCAATGGGTCGTATCAGCTGCTCACTGCTTCCAGTCGTGAGTAAAGAACATTCAAACCCTTCATCAGTGTTGCTTAGGCTCTATTTCCCTCTCCCCGACACCTTCTTTCAAAGCTAACAAAGTTTGGATGGGACTAGGACATCACCAGGGAGACTTGGTACCCTGGCATCTCGCTGCTGCAGATACTCAGGACAGATAAAAGAAAGTAATTATCCACATAACCGCACAATAACCTTGGCTCAAATGTTTGTGGTGATGGCTTCTGTGAGGGGGGGGGGGAAGAATGTGCTTGCAGCTTTCAAGTCAGCGCCCCCATAATCATGAAATAATAATAGTATTAATAATAATTTATTATTTATACCCCGCCCATCCAGCTGGGCCTCCCCAGATACTCTGGGCGGCTGCCAACAGATTAAAAACAGAATAAAACATCAAATATTAAAAACTTCCCTAAATGACATAAAAGACTTCCACTGAGTTATGAATGTATACCTACTATTATCCATTCATTTGAAAATAATAATAACCAAATAATTAACCTAAAGTTGAGTTCACACAGTTTGGGCAACCAGCATTTCCTCATGGGAACTTTTGTGTCTTTCCAAAGCTTTGCTACACATATCCCTTGCCGTTTGCTAAACAGTTGTCGACAATCCTGAGCTTCCTTTTTCAATCACTGCCTGGCCTTAAATATGACCTGGAAGATTGTCTGTGGATTTCGTTTTTCTTTCCTTTTTAAGTTTTTATTTATACTTTTCAAGTTTATACATTTCATTAGTTTTACAAATCAATTTAACGTTTTGAAATTTGACTTCCTTCCCTCTCTTTCTGCAGTTCCTTAATTTTTTAAAATATCCAAATTCATTTCACTTGCTCATTTAATTATCCACTGTAAATATATACTCTTGTGAAACTGCAGGTTATTACAATAAGCCTGCCAATGTTCTTATCTGTATACAATTTATCTGTAAATATTCAACAAACCATTTCCATTATTTTATAAAAAGTTTGTTATCTTGATTTCTCATTCTTCTGATAAGCTTTGCCTTTTCTGCATATTCCATGAGTTTCTTAATCCATTCTTCTTTTACTGGCACTTCTGCTTATTTCCATTTTGTCTGTGGTTTTTCTGGCACTTTGTACATGGTATACGTGAATCAACCACATCACATTCTAGAGCTTCGTTTAGATTAAAAGTTTTGGGCTTTGGCTGAGAATTCCACGCTATAACCTACCCTTAACCACCGCAATGTGTTGCGAATATTTCAGTTTCCGCATCCAGGTGAGGCTTGGGGAATACAACATAAATGTCCTGGACGGGTCAGAGGAGCTCATTGATGCTGAGAAACAAATCCCCCATCCCAAGTATGACCCGGTTACCACAGACAACGACATTATGCTCATCAAGCTGGCTACCCCTGCCACCCTGAACTCCCGCGTCCGAGCCATTTCCTTGCCTTCGAAATGTGTGGCTGCTGGGACCGAGTGCCTGATATCAGGATGGGGCAACACCCTCAGTGATGGATGTGAGTCAAGGGGTGTTTCATGCATTCTTTCTGCAGGAATTCAGGGCCAAACTAGACATTGCCGACTACATCCAGCAGCCTCTCAGCACTTTTTGTAGCAATAATAAAAATAATAATAATACTGATAATAATAATTTATAGCAGCACATGCAGGGGCTGCTTAACCTTTTCCTCCCTGGCTGTTCAACAGCCCATGTACCATTTCATTCTTCCAATGGAGAAATGGCATGTTTGGATGCTTCCCCGTGCAAAACAAACCTGCCCGAATATTGAAATATGGCACGTTAGGAAGATTAAGCTGAAACTCATTTCTTATGGTATTGTTATTTAGAGCATTGGTACCCCCACCGTTCAGACAAAAAAAGGCTTCCAAGGTGGCTTAAAGGTAAAGGTAAAGGACCCCCGGCAGTTAAGTCTAGTCGCGAACGACTCTGGGGTTGCAGCGCTCATCTCACTTTACTGGCCAAGGGAGCCGATGTTTGTCCACAGTTTTCCCGGGTCATGTGGCCAGCATGACTAAGCCGCTTCTGGCGAAACCAGAGCAGCGCACGAAAACGCCGTTTACCTTTCCGCCAGAGCAGTACGTATTTATCTACTTGCACTTTGACGTGCTTTCGAACTGCTAGGTTGGCAGGAGCTGGGACCGAGCAATGGGCGCTCACCCCGTCGCGGGGATTCAAACTGCCGACCTTCCGATCGGCAAGCCCTAGGCTCAGTGGTTTAGACCACAGCACCACCCGCGTCCCCAAGGTGGCTTATGTACCATCAATTAAAACAAGACAGTCCCTGCTTGCAAGTTTGCCATTTTACCAACACAACACAAAAGGAAAAAGGGGCAGGGAGGGATGAGGAAAATAGCAAACTGCAAAGTAGAAGGGGGGCACATTTTTGGTGGTTGTTCTTTTTTAAAAAAAGAAAACCCTCAAACATGTAATTCCTGAACTTTGCAAACTGTAGTGGTATGGCCCCAGGAACGCTATGCAATATCACAGGTCATGCTATGGTTTGGTAGTTTTTGCTTCTCTCTTAATTTCTTGGTTTATAACAACATTCCTTAATTCCTCCCCCCCCCCCCATTTTGGGGCAGTCAACTTGCCAGAGCTTCTCCAGTGCCTGGATGCTCCCGTTCTAAGTGATGCCGAGTGCAAGGATGCCCTGGTGGGGCAAATCACCCCAAACATGCTGTGCGCAGGATACCTGGAAGGCGGCAAAGATTCCTGTGATGTGAGATGCCTTTTTGTGACTTTCCTGTTTTGCCCAGTCACCGTGCTGCTTCTGCTGCTACACTTGTGCCTTTAATTAGAAGAGGGATGTCGTGATCTACCGGTACCAGTAGATACCCAGCTGATCCTGCTAAATCTCTTAGTGTTTTTAAGTGTCAGGCATAACATCAACCTGAACACAGCAGAGTTTGCGCAGGTTTTCCGGAAGCTTCTGGCGGTAGTGTAATGGCTAGACGTCTGGACGCAGAATAACTATATGCAGTATTTATTGGACAATCAGTATCCAGAGTTACTATGTACAAACTTCAGATCACAAAAGAAATAAAACAAAATCCTTTCCTCTCTGTCTCTGTCTCTCTGTCTCTCTGTCTCTCTCTCTCTGTCTCTCTCTCTCTCTCTCTCTCTCTCTCTCTCTCTCTCACACACACACACACACACACATAACCACCTGTTACAAAAACCGCAGTCTTTTGCTTTTCCTCTGTCTTAACATCACACAATCCTTATCTTTTAGGAGCTTCTTATCCAATCAGAGAGTAGTTGCTAAGGCTCCTGAGAGAGAGCAGGTATTGGCTTTCTGCCCAGAGTTAATTGTCTGAAGTGGAGAGCTGCCTTTTTGCACGTAGGCACTTTGATACCTCTAACAAAATCGTGGCATCCTTATCGCGTACAAAAAATTAAGGGGGGGGAGCTAAAAAACAATCCTCCCCCCCAAAAGCTCAACAACTCTGGGCAATCCACCCACTCCACGCATGCTCCTCCTTGCTCCAATCGCAAGGGGTACATCACTGCCAGTTTTGTTTGTTTTTTTATAATGGGAGTATATCACAGTCTCTTGGGAGTTAGAGATGCCTGAATTAGAAGAACCGTGTGGGTCACATTTGCAGATGACACCAAACTGGGGTAGGGGTAGCCAATGCTACAAGATGACAGTATCAGGATTCGGAATGACCTTAACAGATTGGAGAACGGGAACCAAACTAATAAAATGAATTTCAATAGGGATAAATGCAAGGTTCTTCACTTAGACAAGGAAAACCAGCTGCGCGCAAATAGAAGACGAGATTCCATACATTAAAAATAGAAAACATTCTAGGAGGCAGGTTGAATCCAAACTGGGAAACATTGGCTTGTTGTGGAGTAGAGCCTAGGGGTTCGTACCATCTCCAGTGCTAAGGCCTTCAGAGGATTGGGGTGTGTGGGTGTGAGTGGGTTTTCTCCTTTAGAATGCCATAATCGGGCTTCAGATGGATAAATTGGTACCCGACTAAAAACAGACATTTCTTAACTACCCAAATCTTTTATTTACAGGGGGATTCTGGTGGACCCATGGTATGCAATGGGGAGCTCCAAGGAATTGTGTCTTGGGGTATAGGGTGTGCTCTGAAAGGTTTTCCTGGCGTATACACCAAGGTCTGTAACTATGTTGACTGGATCCAAGAAACAATTGCGGCCAACTGAAAGACCCATTCCTGTCTTTGGATATTTGCCTTTTCTTCTGTTTAATTGAGCACCGTTGTGCTAACAGACAAATAAAGTCAGATCCCGTGATGCAGCCATCTCTTTCTTTCATGAGTTAGTAGAGTTCCAAAAGTGAACTAATTCCCCCCTCTATACTTCGAAGTTTTTATACTGGACATCTGTGTTAAACATTCCTGTTACACAGTATTCTTGACTAGTATAACCAGTACTTTTTTTCTGGAAAAAAATGTTTAGGGCTACTCTCATTTTGACTCAAGAAAATCGCCATTTTATAATTCAAATCGGGGGAAATAAATACAGTAAATGGACAAAAGTACAAAGAACATGCATTACTCATATTGAAATACTGCCCCTCAATGAGGCCAAACTTTCATCAGTAAAACACCACACATCCACATTCCACACTGCTTCACACATTAAATGCTTGCTTCCATCTGAGACTCAGGAAACACTGGGAAAAGAAAGGAAGCCGTCATCGGAGGTGGTAACAATGAAACTGACCAATCACCGTGCTAGATTCCAATTCCTACTTCACACATTAAACGCTCGCTTCTATCTGAGACTCAGGAAACACAGTGACAAGAAATAACGCTGCCATCAGGGGTAGCAACGGAACTGACGATTCACCGTGTTAGAGAAGAAACTAATTTTTAAAACTTTTTTTAGTTTCTTCTCCCATTAGATTCACAAAATGTTTAGGGGTATGCACACCCCTGCGTACCCCCAAAACTAAAGCACTGATTATAACAGCCATTAAGGAAGTCAGTTCATTTTGGAATGAATTGAGAATTGAACCAAATGGGGTTCAGTTTCAAAATAAATGCATTGGGTAATGAATGGTTGTGTAGATTTCTTGTCCCATTTGTACCCATTTGTTGGCAGTGAAGCTTACCTGGCTTTGGGGGCTGATGCTCTTAGAGGCTGCTGTTTTATTTATCCATAATGAATTGTACGACATTCCAGAGGGGAAATAGTGCCCCTACAATTGTTAACTATGGAAATCAGTTTTGCTATCACTGCCCCCATGGTGACAGCAACTTTCCCACCCCCCCACCCCTAAAGTCAAAAGCAAGAACCAAAGAACAAAAATGCATGTAGGTACCGAAACAAATACAGTCATACCTCGGTTTGAGTACTTTCAGTTTAAGTACTCCACGGACCCATCTGGAATGGATTAATGCACTTTTCATTACTTTCAATGGAAAAGTTTGCTTCATTTTAAGTACACTTCAGGTTAAGTACAGACTTCCCGAACCAATTACACTCATTCTTCGGGTTAAGTACGCTTCAGGTTGAGTACACCGTGGACCCGTCTGGAACGGATTAATCCACTTTCCATTACTTTCAATGGGAAAGTTCACTTCAGGTTAAATAGGCTTCAGGTTAAGTACAGACTTCCAGAACCAATTATGTACTTAAACCGAGGTACCACTGTACAAGTCTAATGAATGAATAATGAAGAATTGCCCTACTGGATAAAACCGAGAATCCTCCTGTTTAAATATATTGTTACAAAAGTTGGGTGCCTCCCCATTTCTATGCTGAGCGGTGGCAAGAGCCCATGGGGTACCAGGCACTGATTCAGGGTCTGTGGTCCTTTGGGGAATTGAAGACATGGCAGAGGCTGTTGTAGCTTTAGGAAATGTGATTTATTCACATATTTACACCTGGTTTTAGATGGAGTCCAGGGCATCTCTCCCAGCCTACTCAAGATGCATCTCTCTCCCCCCCCTTCCTCCCACCACACCTTGTTAAATATACAGTACTCTTTCCCTGTCACCTCACACCCAGATATGGGAAGGTATCTGAAGAAGTGTGCATGCATTGCACATGAAAGCTCATACCAATGACAAACTTAGTTGGACTCTAAGATGCTACTGGACGAAATTTTTTATTTTGTTTCGACTATGGCAGACCAACACCCAGGGCCGGTGCTAGGGTTTTTTGCACCCTAGGCGAGATCCCTCCAGCGCCGGCGCCCCCCATATATAAGTGCATACAGTATATAACAATGCACTTATATACAGTATACGACACCACCACATTGACCGGCTTCCCCCGCGGACTGAAGGGCACTTTGCGACGACACCGCGGCTTCCCCCCAGGGGCCGCTGAAGGACCCCGCAGCCGGTGTCCCCTGCCCCGCACCCAGCGCCCTCCCGTTCGCCCTGCTAGCTCTGCCCTGGAGGCCTGTCGGTGGGGTGGCCGGTGACCTTCCCTCCCTGCCCCTGCCCCGTCTCTGTCTGCCTGTCTCCCTTGCTCTGTCCCTCCACGGATGCGGCGAGCAGGGGGAGACCGAGCCCCGCTCACCTTGGCAGTGGCGCTCCGCTCCGCGCGGCTGCTGCCGCCGCCACCACCCAGACACCCACATGGAGGCGGCCACGATCCAGGCCTGGCCTCACCAGCAGTGTGCTTGCGCAGTGGGGGGCACAGACGCGCTGGGTCTGGCGGGCTGCTTCTCTCCCTGCTGCAGCCCAGCCCAGCCCAGCCCAGCCCAGGCAGGCAGGCGGGCAGGAGGGACACGCAGCCCCAGCCCAGCAGCTGCTTCGCCACCGCCACCATCACCCAAGTGCCCACCATGGAGGCGGCCATGATCCTCCTCCTCCGTCAGGCCTAGTCTTGCCGGCAGTGCGCTTGCACGACGGGAGGGCGCAGACGTGCTGTGTCCGGCAGGCCGCTTCTCTCCCCGCTGCAGCCCCGCCCAGGCAGGCAGGCAGGCTGGCAGGAGGGACGCGGCTGACAATGTTCGGTGTCCCTTCTGCGCCCCTGCTGGGTGAGGACCGTGGCTACTGACTCCCTCCAGCCTCGCCTCATGGAGCCCAGCAGCCTGGCTCCACCGAGGCTCTCTCACCACTGCCTCCTCCTCCTGCAAGACCCCCTCCATTTTGACACCCTAGGCAACTGCCTAGTTCACCTTAATGGACAAGCCGGCCCTGCCAACACCGCTACCCACCTGTAACCTCACACCCAGTTACCCAGGCAACCTTCCAACCCCCCAATCTGTTCACACCTCAGGGCAGGGGGAAAGGACAGTTCTCCTCTGTTGCCAAATGGCCCTCCAAAATGACCCTCAAGCTGTGTGCCTGGTCCTTCAGGGGCACAGTTATCCCATAGACTTATCCTCCATGAATCTGTCTCTCTACAGCCTGGATCTCAACCGAGATAAGTAGCATTAACTGGTATGAACCCTGGGGGGGCGGGGAGGTATGAACATGGTGGGGAGGAGAAACGCCCAGTGCCATTAATAGGCAAAGCTTTTCCTGGCAAGTTAAATTTCTCTTTTCCAGGCCACTGTGAAATGCAAAAGAGCAGGGGAAGGAGAAAAACTGCTGCAACCTTCTGTATCACTTCCCCTTGCAAGTGTCACACTAGCAACAATTCTCCATGGTTCTCTGTGCCAGAACTTGGGCACCAACCAGCAAGAAAGTCCCCCCCCCCCCCCTGGGAAGGAAAAACCTGGGTCTGACAGAATTGTATAGATAGGCTAATGAGGGAGTGCAGAATTGATCTCTGGAATCTTTCTGACTTCTCAGGGTCAGGGGGAGGTCTTTTGTAACCCAGGGTAGGGGAAATAATGCTCTGTGCAAGAAGAAGAAGAAGAAGAAGAAGAAGAAGAAGAAGAAGAAGAAGAAGAAGAAGAAGAAGAAGAAGAAGAAGAAGAAGAAGAAGAAGAAGAAGAAGAAGAAGAAGAAGAAGAAGAAGAAGAAGAAGAAGAAGAAGAAGAAGAAGAGTTTGGATTTGATATCCCGCTTTATCACTACCCTAAGGAGTCTCAAAGCGGCTAACATTCTCCTTTCCCTTCCTCCCCCACAACAAACACTCAGTGAGGTGAGTGAGGCTGAGAGACTTCAGAGAAGTGTGACTAGCCCAAGGTCACCCAGCAGCTGCATGCGGAGGAGCAGGGAAGCGAACCCGGTTCCCCAGATTACTAGTCTACCACTCTTAACCACTACACCCCACTGGCTCTCAACGTTTTGTCATATGCTGGGCAGGAGAATCTAAACTCATGAAATAACCACAACTACACCCAGCTGGATGTGCATGCCCATATTCACGTTCAGAAGTTTTTTTTAAAAAAAAATATTTATTCATTTTTCATTCATTCATTCAAGAAACAACAGCAAACATATAACATTTCTAACAAACAACTAAGGCAGTGGTCCTCAACCCCCGGGCCACGGACCGGTACCGGTCCGTGGATCAATTGGTACCGGGCCGCCCAAGGAACATTTAAATACAATTAAATTAAAATTATTAAATCAAAACAATCTAAATAAAATATAAACAATCAACGTTCCCCCCTCAGCGGGCCGTGGTAAAATTATCAAACGTTGACTGGTCCGCGGCGATAAAAAGGTTGGGGAGCACTGAACTAAGGGACAAAATAAAACAAACTAATAAAAAATTAAACTAAAAAACAAAAATACATAAAATATTTTTTATATAAACCTTATTTTCATTCATATCTTCAAATGACTCCCCTCATTCCCTTCTTTCTGAATTTCATTGCAATACATCTTTAGCAGTTTATTCTCCATCATCTAAGAACCAAAATTTAATTTAATTATTCCTTACTCTATTAACCAATCACTTAAATTCTACATTTGCTAACACTACTTCGTATCTTATTTTAACGCATATAGCCTATATAACCTTCACAAAGGAAACACATTTCTAAATCTTGCAATATTTTTTCAAGTATATTTAAATTTTTTCTCAATCTTCTTCCACCCTCTCTTCCTTCTGGTCACGTAATCTCCCAGTCATTTCGGCGAGTTCCATAAAGGCCAACATCTTCATTTGCCATTCATCTATCGTAGGTATCTCTGATGTCTTCCAGCTCTTGGCGAGTAATATTCTAGCAGCTGTTGTGGCATACAAAAAGAATGTAGTATCTTTCTTTAGGATTTCAGATTTTACTAGCTGATGCAATTGGAGATGTCTCTGCCTTTAGCAGGCAAGAGGTGACCTTTTATTTGAGGACAGCTGGGGCATTCTGGGGCATGCATGTTCCTGCTGTCCTACTACTGGGCATGGTGCGCACACAAAAAGCTCATGTCCTCCAACATTTCTCTGATGAAAATAAGGATGTCCTATTCCATAATCATCATAATAATCATAATACCCCAGCCACTCTGGGCTGCTTTCAACATATATAAACACATAATAAAACATGAAACAATTAAAAAACTGCCTTCAGGTGTCTTCTAAGGGTTGTATAGTTACTTATCTCCTTGGCTTGGGGGGTCGCATAACTCCATTCCCTCCAACATTTCTCTGATGAACATACGTCCTGAGGAAAAGCAGGACATTCCATGAGCAAATAAGAATCCAGGATGGCTTCTTTAAATCTGGGACTGTCCCTGAAAAATGGGGAAATTTGGAGGGTCTGCGTGTGGGATCTGTAGCTACCAAGTATTCACAACACTTCCTAGCCAGGATAGTGTGGTTATTAGGTTCTGAAATTCTCTGTAAAGCTAAAGAAGGTCTGAACAATGTATGGACAGGGTTTGGTGGTTTCCTCAACACTGTATATTTCTTGTCCAGTCTGGTCCAAGCTCAGCATGGGCCTCCCATATAATTCCATGCCCTGTACTTCTGACAGGCTTTAGAATGCTGCACTCCCCTGGGCTGGCTGTAGCCCATACAGAACAGGATTACAGGGTTTGTGATGTTTCATAAGCATCCAAGATGGCGGAAAGGGGGCCCAAGACAGACACAGCTGTGCACATTGGCAGAACTACACACACCACAACACCTCAATTCCTAGAAATGTTTCACTTCAGATATAAGGCACCTGTGGTCATTGTATCACCTTGGGCGCTTGCAAGGTCTATTTTAAGCAAGCTGATGCAAGACCATGGGAAGTGGAAAGCTGGTGGGACCTTGGGCTGAGGAGATAAGGTCCTAGGCAAGGTATAAATATGGAGAGATGCCTTCAGAAAGTCCTGTTGCAATTGACGAATCCACTGAGAAGACATCATGAAACTCCTCTTGGTCATTGCCTTCTTGGGAGCAGCAGGTGAGTCTTTCAAAATGCCAGGTTTTAAAAGAATACTAAATGAGCCCCTGTTTCCAGTGGGGTTTGGGTACTGTTTTGAAAAGAATTTTTTTAAGCTCTTTTTATGGTATGTCTGCAAATCACCCTGAGACAGATGTAAAAGGTGATTTTAGTAAATTAATTTATTACAGAGTAATGAGGAGGTTACAAAATAATAGAGTTCTGAAGTTTTAGGTCTATGCTAGGTCAGGCTGTTGCTGTAGATGCTTGAGGAATTCATTCTTTGAGAATTCTAATGTAAAATTATCTGATCTAATATGTGGACTGCAACACAGTGATTCATCAGTTTCTGCACTTTCCGGTTCTCAATTCAAAAATCATACAGAAACATTTGACATGTCTTTTGAGAGAAAATACTACTACTACTACTACTACTACTAATAATAATAATAATAATAATAATTTATTATTTCTACCCCCTCCCATCTGGCTGGGTTTCCCCAGCCACCCTGAGTGGCTTTCAACAGAACATAAAAACAGAATAAAACTTCAAACATTAAAAACTTCCCTAAACAGGGCTGCCTTCAGATGTCTTCTAAAAGTCAGATAGTTGTTTATTTCCTTGACATCTGATGGGAGGGTGTTCCACAGGGTGGGTGCCACTACCGAGAAGGCCCTCTGCCTGGTTCCCTGTAACCTCCCTTCTCTCAGTGAGGGAACCGCCAGAAGGCCCTCGGTGCTGGACCTCAGTGTCTGGGTTGAACGATGGGGGTGGAGATGCTCCTTCAGGTATACTAGGTCGAGGTACAGTATACAGAAAATACAGAAACTGAGAAGAGATTAAAAAATGTGCATTTATAAAAGATATATGTTTATATGTTCATGCAGTGTCTTTTAAATACAGATTTGTATGGAAACAGGACAGAGCAGTCCTATAGGTGAACATATGTAAAACTGATTTGCACATCCCTAAGAACCAAAAATATACAGATATTCCTGAGATGTGACCACACGAAACTCAAGGGATCGAGCAACTGCCTCTCCCTTCTTAACCTTAACTTCAAAACCAGGTCATGTTATCAATAAGAAACTGTGCCTAATTCGGGTTTTGTTTTGCTTTCTGAAGAATCCAAATTACTTTGCAGTCCTTGCTCATTCTGATTTCCCCTGTTTTTGTCAGCTGCTCGCCCCTTTGATGATGACGACAAGATTGTGGGAGGATACACTTGTGAGAGGAACTCTGTCCCCTACCAAGTATCCCTGAATTCTGGGTACCACTTCTGCGGGGGTTCCCTCATCAATGACCAATGGGTTGTCTCAGCTGCTCATTGCTACAAATCGTGAGTTTCCTTTCTCCATTGCCATGTTTGTACTGCAAACCCACAAGATCTCAACATTTCGGTGGAGCTGGAGTTTAGGAATCGTAAGAACCAGTATGGGGTTCGAGGGTTCCAGATTGTTCAGAGTAGATCCCTCTCGTTTTTATGTAACCAAGCAACACCACAGCCTATTGCCACGATGGAGCCATTGGTAGCTGCATCTGAATATAGATTTTGAAAGCACATTCCAGGTGGGTCTTCCAGGACAATGTGCTGAACTAGATCCTGAGGTGTAGAATGAAGAAAGTCTTCTATTGATCCAGGAAAGGCAAAAGGCATGATTTCTAATATTTATACTAGACCCATCCAATCCAGAGACTTCTTGTAATCTGTCAAACATTGTGTTACGGTACCCAGTGCCTCCCTGGGTCCCTTTGGGGAACGGGCAGGATATAAATTTAACAAACAAACAAACAAACAAACAAGCATTCCTCTCTGCACTTAAAGAGGGCTCTGAGATCTGAGCACGAGAATCCAGCCACAAAGAAGAAGTTTCTCTGGCTTAAATCTCACACCTTTCGCTAAATTGTGTTGTGTACTTAGAAGTCCACTGGAATTGTTTCCATTATTTATTTACATAATTTATTTACCACTTCAGTGCTATTTTTCAGGAAAAAGAAGTGCCAGAGCTCAGTCATTTTATTGTAGTAAACCTTCTAACTGGTTTACATGAAATCTTGAATCTAATGTGCAATTTTATTTTATTTTATTTTTTCCAAACTTCCGGGGACAGCAGAAAGGCACCACTTATAGTCATTTTAATGAATGGGCTGGTACCTTGCTGTTTTTTATTGTAATAATTTGTATGGTTTTAATAGATCTCTATCGATGTATGTTTAATTGGTTTTTTATTATATGTTTTTCTGTGTTTTTAGGCAATGCATATTTTTATGTCAGGTAAAAAGGTGTGGGGTATAAATAAATATACAGTATAGCAACAACAACAACAATTAATGGAATGATATAAATATATTACTATTATTATTATTAGAATTTATTCATTCAGTATTCACATAGAGAGACAAAGGAATGCAGTTTCTATTAAATAATGGTGTTGCTCCGAGTAAAGTCCAACCCCCTCCTTCTCTCCTATCCTACGTCATCCCTATGGTGGTTGATCTGAGCCAGGCATCCCCAAACTGCGGCCCTCCAGATGATTGGGCCTACAACTCCCATGATCCCTAGCTAACAGGACCAGTGGTCGGGGAAGATGGGAATTGTAGTCCAAAACATCTGGAGGGCTGAAGTTTGGGGATGCCTGATCTGAGCTTTCTGCCTCTGAGCTTTCTGTTCTAATACTCACAATGCCCGCCTAGTCCTGTGGGGAGGGGGGTCAGGAATGTTTTCCATAGACACTGAATCTGTCAGCTGTCTCTCCCCCAATTCTGCTTCTTCCTGCTGTTCTTCTCCCAATATTTCCCAGCTTTCCCCCTCTGCAGCCTCTGAACTATGCCCTTCTGCAAACCACTGTTCTAAATCTATACTGTTCTCCTGTTCTCGGGAAGGCTCAGGAGAACGGGGGAGGGGGGAGCGGCCCCCACCATTCCTCCTCAGTCCAGCCCCTGACAGGTCAGACACCGCACGGTGCGCTCAGCCCCCTGTCAACTCTTGATTTTGCAGCCGCATAGAAGTGAGGCTTGGAGAACACGACATTATGCAGGTGGAAGGAGGCGAGCAGTTCATCAACTCCGAAAAAGTCATTCGCCATCCAAAGTACAACTCTTGGCTCCTGGATAACGACATCATGCTCATCAAGCTGAGCTCCAAAGCCGTTATTTCCTCACGCATCACCCCCATCACCTTGCCTAGTGCATGCGCAGCTGCCGGAACTGAATGCTTGATCTCAGGGTGGGGCAACACTCTTAGCAGCGGAGGTGAGTATGAACATGATTTAGTCAACCCATTGGCATTTATTTACTTACTTACTTTACTTACTACCTTTCTACCGAGGTTCCCATCTCAGCAGTTCCTAATTTCACAGCTAACAAAACAGCCCACTTTCTCATCGATCCCCAAAGGTCTGATGGGGCAGATAGGAAAGGTGTCAGAGACAGAGGGACAATTGCGGCTCCAATGGAAGAGAGTTTCGCAACCAAGGTGCCGTCACAGAAAAGACCCTGCAGCATGTCACCGCAAAGGGGGTCACACCCATAGATGGGACCCCTAGAAGGGTACCCCCAGTCTCAACGCATGGGCCAGTTTAAAATGTACTTTGACTCCAACCTAAGTCCTGCAAGCATATGAAAGGAGAACGTCCATATGCCGGCACTCTGGTGGGCTAGGGAGCATTAGGCGGTACTGTGAAGTTCACCTCAGACATAGCAGATGTGCACACACCAGGTCTACTTCCGCCCCAGCACACACCCCCATGTGCTGACCCCTGTGTGCTCCACCTTCAACCTTCCCATATGGAATGGGAATGTCTGAAGGGGGTTTCTAAGCATATTTGACTTCGTAAGCTCAGAAGCAATGAAATCAGGAATCCTGGTCAAGCAAGGCACCTGATCATTTAGACCAGGCATCCCCAAACTTCGGCCCTCCAGATGTTGTGGACTACAATTCCCATCTTCCCTGACCACTGGTCCTCTTAGCTAGGGATCATGGGAGTTGTAGGCCAAAACATCTGGAGGGCCGCAGTTTGGGGATGCCTGATTTAGACACTTCCAAGTGTGTTCATTCAAATACACTTAGAAGGCCTTTAGCTGTGATTAGTAGCTCGATTCAGAAATAACCAGGGTCGGCTCTAGGGGTTTTCGAAAGTCGAACAAACCGCATGTAAAAATTTGTAAGTAAAAAAAAAGCATATTTAAAGCTGCCAACGGTTTCCATTCAGATGTAGAAAAATTCGTAAGCGTGCGGCCATTTGTCCCGTTCGTAAGTCGAAACCTACGGATGTCGAATAATTCGTAAGTCGAGGGACCACTGTAAATGAAATGAAATGTAAGCACCTCAGCAATTTTGATATCTTGTGAGCTGATCAGTGAAGCCCTCATGCCTTTTTACATAAGGCTAGAGGCCCACAAAGATAGACAGCATTTATGTCCCCAACATTCCTGGATTATTGTCTTAGTTACACCCCTTTTCGTTTTCCTTTCCAGTCAACTACCCCGACCTTCTCCAGTGCTTGAATGCTCCCATCCTCACTGATGCCGAGTGCCGAGATGCTTATCCAGGGCAAATCACTGACAACATGATCTGTGTCGGGTACTTGGAGGGCGGCAAAGATTCCTGCCAGGTGAGATGATTCACCTTTAGTTGCATTATTAAATGAGGAGCTCTGAACCCTTGAAAATAATTAACCACACAAAAATGACCGCTCGGCTTTCTTTGGCAGTGGCCACAAATAGTTACCGGTATACTGTAAGATGTCGGTCCTGAGTGGAAGCAAAGCTTGAACTTTGCATGCCTGGATATAGCCAGGATTTTTGTTTGGAGGGGGAGGGACAACAGGCCTTTTGTTAGGGGAGGGCAGAACCGATGTCATTGGTCAGTTAGTTAAGCATTTCTACTGTTTTACCTGATGAGGGGGGGTTAGGCTACACCCAAGTTTGCATAATACACTTTGTGTGAATGCTGCTTCCACCCCATTTACCATTTTCTGTGGTGGTGGTGGGGATATTTGCTAAGGATCAGGTTGCACACTGTGTCTAAAGGCGAAATCAGCATCTCAAAGCAAGAATCACGGCTTGCTTCCTCAGAGGCTGAATTCACACTGTAAAGCAACTATGCTGCAGCATAAGGACTGGAAGGGGTAGAAATTCAGTTCAGTTCCCCTGTGAAGGCAAACCTACATAATCTACACTTTTTAAAACAATACACAAAGCAAAGCACAGCTCTCCCCTAAATTCACACGGTTCTTTAAGCAAGTCACATATACAAAAAATACATACGCGCTAGGGTAAAGTGTATCTAAAAATGCATATATTGGTGAAAATAACGTTTCAAAAAATGTAGTGTATTACGGGAAATTGCTTTGCAAAAATCTGTATATTAGCCAGCATTGCATATAAAAATGTGCATATTCAGAGAAATTCATGCAAAAATGCTGATAAATTATCCCGAGGACTTTTAAAAAAACACACACAAAATCTTAGGTGGAGATGTGGAGAAGTAAACTTAAGTCTGGAAAAATCAGGAACCAAAACTGACAATTTGGCTCATCGCTTTCTGTAGAGCACATATTTCAACATTGCCATGTTTTCTGGGCACTTGCTTAGTGTGACCATTTTACTGTGAGAACGGGAGAACTCTGGTTGGTGCTACCCTTCTGTTCTTGTGGGCTGGCAGCAGAAGCCCCACAACTGGAGTAGAGACATGGAGAAAAGTGATTTCCAGAATTTAAGGGAAAACAAGACTTTAATGGATATTTTTGCTGTCGTACAAGGAAAAGCAACATGACTTTGGCTGCATGCACAACACATTTTACTTGCAACCTCTTTTGTCTCGCAGGGGGATTCCGGTGGCCCCGTGGTGTGCAATGGCGAGCTCCAGGGCATCGTTTCATGGGGAATGGGCTGTGCTCTCTCTGGCTACCCCGGAGTCTACACCAAGGTCTGCAACTATATTGACTGGATCCAGGAAACCATTGCTGCTAACTAAGACAGCAATTCTTCCTCTAGTTGCAACATACTAGCACCCTTTGCTTCTCATGTAATTCGTCTTAATAATAATATTAAAAAAAGAATCCCAAGGAAATAAATGAATACAGATTACTAAACCTATCCTGGTTCGTGGTTGTTTTCTTTTCAGCACACTCCAATCAAGGGGCATATCTGTGCGACAGAGTTTTATCGTGGGACTTTTCGCTTTCGTATTTCCACGTCTTTCTAACATATTCATAAAGGGCATTTGTTTATTTATGGTGATTCCTACCAGGACGGCTTACAACGAACATTCAATTACAAAAGAACCGCCTTTTAAAAAAATAGAAGGAAAAGAAAAGCATGTTAAAAATGTTAATATGTTAGAAACAGCATTAGGGTCACACTGTGCACACATTTAGTTTTCCAGGGGAATCCTGGCCTTTTAGAAGTGGATAAAAAAAATAAGTTTTTATCTTCCCTTTTTGTTTTAATGGGTTATTGTTTTTTGGTTGGTTGGTTGGCTGGTTGCAGGTTGCTTTGAGTCGCCCTGGACAAGATAAAACAACTAACAAAATAAACAAACAAATATCCAACAGGAAAAGAATATGAATTTCCAGTGACTTATGCACAATAACATCACCATGCTGCAATGCAAATATCAAATTTAAATTCCGTAGTGCTTCCTTTTTTTTCTCAGCAGTGGCAAACTCACCAGGTGTCCCTATTTTCCAGGGATAATCTCATATTTACAGAAGCTGTCCCGGTTTCTGATTTGATCCCGGAATGTCCTGCTTTCCCCCTGTTTTCATCAGATAAATGTTGGTGGGTATGGAGTTATGCCATTCCCAAGCCATCTGAGAACAGCTCTGTATAGGCAAGGGTTTTTTTAAATGTTCATTAAACATTATGTTTTTACAAATGTTGGAAGCCTCCCAGAGTGGCTGGGGCAAACAAGCCAGATGGGTGGGGTATAAATAATAAAACATAGTAATAATAATACAGTGGTACCTCGGTTCTCAAACATAATGCGTTTCGACTTCCGAAACATTCGAAAACCGAGGCGCAAAGGGCTGCCTGCAAATTCAATTGAGAAAATGGAAAAACATGCAGTGGAAGCCATTTGACTTCTGAGGTGCGTTCAAAAACGGAAGCATTTATTTCCAGGTTTTCGGCGTTCGGGTTCCGAAATGTTCGTCAACGGAGATGTTCGAGAACCAGGGTACCACTGTAATAATAATAATTTTTAAGAAGATGTCCCTATTTTCATCAGAGAAATGCTGGAGGGTATACAGTGGAGGAACCTTAGACCAAGATCCTTCAGTCTGAAGCCTGCTTGTCCGTCTTCCATCTTGGGAAGACAGAAATTCTGCATCAGCCTTTGATGGATACCATGTGCAGAATCAGACAATTTGTTGGTTCTCATTCCCTGTTGTATGTGGATTTAGTTAAGGTATCAGATCTATGTGAAAGAATATCCTGCAATAACTCTTGTCCCCTGCTTCAAACCGATTACAGCTGGAGGCTTCCCTCTGCTGGAAGCTTTAGGGATTTCCCCCCATGAGAAACACTAAAGCTTTCATGGGTAAATACAAAAAATGACCATGCAAATCAGGAGTGGCTTTGTAACCTCCTCCCACTTTAGAGAAGTAAACTAGATAGGCTTGCCATACGTCAGGAAAAAACCCTGACATGTCCTGGTGTAAAAATGGCGTCAGGGGGTAATTTTGCCGAGTTGGCAAAACCTCAGGGAAAACCTGGGTGTATGGCAAAAAAGTAAAAATAATAAAAATGGGGTCTTCCTTTAAAAAAAAAAGGCCTGACAGTTCGTGGGTGTCAGGAATTTTACTTTTTGAAATATGGCAGCCCTAAAACTAGGCTTCCCTCTGGGTTCAAAGTGGAGTTTACAGATCTGCTAGGTTGGCCCATGAAACAATCACAGATTCAGTCCTTGCCCAGGCTTTAGGTGGGCTGCCTGCCCATTTTGCAGCGGTACCTCTACTTATGAATAACTCTACTTACGAATGTTTCTACTTACGAACGGAGCTCCGTCCGCCATCTTGGATGCGGTTTAGATAGGATTTTTTTCTACTTACGAATTTTTATATAGGGTTGCTTCGACTTACGAATTTTTTCTCCCAATGCATTCCTATGGGATTCGACTTACACCTTTTTTCGACTTACAAATGTGCGTTCGGAACGCATTAAATCCGTAAGTAGAGGTACCACTGTATTTCTAAACCAGCACACGGATTTGTTCATTTAAACATTTATTGTGCTCCTCTCTCCACTTTTGTTTTGACTTTCCTTTTAAAGAACAGAAACATTTCTTAAAATGTCAAAAATACCAGGGCTACGCATGGGGCCCCGATCCAGGGCCCGGCCCTGCACCTTGGAGTGGCCCTGATCTGACCTGGGATATCAAGGTTGTCAGGATCTATGAAGAGTAATGTTTTAAAATTCCTCCTGAGCTTTAAATAAGGATGACGATGTTTTGCAAATCGCTTTGAGGCTTCCCACCCCTCCCCCAATCAATTACAACAATATAAATGTTATGAAATGAATGAAACAAATCAATGTTCACATGAATTGCATGGCTCAGCACGGCAGCAGGTGGCAGTATGCACAGAAGCCTTTGACTATTCAAGAGAAATAAACCCTCTTGAAATAAGCCGGACTGGTAGAAACGATGCAGATGGGAGCATGGCTCTAATCATGTGTTGAAAAATGTTTGCAAATAAATTCAGTCCATCAATCAATAGGTGCCGATCGTTGCCCCGATCCCCCACTGTGCAGCTCGCCCCACCCCCTGGGTACACAGCATGTGCATCGCTCCAGGTGCCCAAGCAGCTAGCTCTGCCGCTGGTGCCATCCTAACATCACAAGCCATCATTTGCTCAGAGGGAGGGGGCGCAATAGGATTGTGCTATAAGTCTGAATCCAACCCACAGATTCTACAGATACCTGCCAAGTCTCCCGCTGAAAAATGCGGGATCAGCAGTGGCGCGGCACCAGAAGTTGCGTGGAAGTTACGTAGAAACAACTTCTGGGGCTGCTCTTCCCATGTGTGGGTGCTGGAAATCGGGCAGAGCGGCACCTGAAGTCGCTTCTACGCATGCCCGGCGGCCATCTTGGTGATGGCCGCCACCATGCGGTCACCACCAAGATGGCCACCGCCATGCGGCCACCACCAAGATGGCCGCCGGGCATGCGTAGAAGCGACTTCCAGTGCCACTCTGCCCAATTTCCGGTGCCCACACACGGGAAGAGCAGCACCCAAAATGGAGGCTCCCTGGCAGGTAGGAAATCCGGGGGATTTCCGGGATTTTTCTCCATTCTGGAGAACAGTGGGAAACGGATTAAAATCCGGGGGTTTCCCGCGAAAAACAGGATACTTGGCAGCTAAGATTCTACATACAAAACCCCACAACAGGACATAAACTTTGTTGTGGTACTTCCCCTTTAACATTTCATCCATCTACTTGGGCTCTTAAGAATGATTGCTGGGAGTGAACCAAGATGGCCTGATTCATGGAAAATGGGGTGTTTGCACACTGAATGCTTCGAATTTTGGGAGTGTCACTTACAGAGGACAGAAATCCAGCACAAGGGCAAGCCAGGCCACATGTTAGGTCAGCGGTTGGGCTGTGGCGTTCCACTGACCCTACTTGGCACACATGAAATGGCTCCTGGGTTTTGTGTGTGTGTGTGTGTGTGTGTTGTGTGTGTTTGGGTTGGGTGTTTGTGAGATTTCCAGTGCCAGCCATGAACACCTGCCTATGGCTGCACAGCGCAAGGCCTACTCTCAAGCAGCAGAGTCCAAAGAGGTTATTAATAAACTAAGAAGGACTTGACGTATCTCGAGCTATCATCGGCCACTTTGAAAAGGGTGGGCATAGGAAGTGCGAATCAACTGACATAAGTTCCTTCACGGTCTTTGCCAAGAGTTCACCTCTTTCATCATTCGAGCTCAGTTCTGTGTGCAGATCAAATGATGTCTCACCTGCTCCTGATCCTTTCGTGGCTCTTCGTGGCTCTTTGTAAGAGGGAGAAGCGGGCGGGGGAGAGAAAGAAAGAAAGAAAGAAAGAAAGAAAGAAAGAAAGAAAGAAAGAAAGAAAGAAAGAAAGAAAGAAAGAAAGAAAGAAAGAAAGAAGAATTAGGCTGGTGAAAGACTGCTTTTAAAATGTGAAAGTGGTGGGAGAGGCATCTGCCCCATGGCAGACAGATAATTTCTTTCTGCCCCACTGTCACTTCTGATCAAATAAGTTTGGTAGGCATTTTAAATGACTAAAATCCACAAAAGCCTGACTAGAAGAGTGGGATGAGTGGGAAGACCCCAGGCAGCGACCCCTCTTTCAAACCATCTTTGTCTCTCATTTCTCCCGTCTTAGAAAACAGAGGTTGAAAGAGAGAGGCCAAGTCATGGATGTCCATTTTTTACGGATAAGTTCTGTTTTCTTGGCTGTTGAGTAGCTCGTATTCCTGATCACCAGGATACAACCTACAGCCTTTCTGATTGCATCCTTTCCTTGCCTCCTGACAGTTCTTTGCGATGGAGAACAGCGCTGGTTTCTCTCCCAGACTCCCCGGTGGGAAGCAAAGCAGCTTGGAGATACGGCCGAAATGAATTGCCGCCAGATCGACATAGACCACAGCTGGATGTACTGGTATCGGCAGCCAGCAGCAGGAGGGGAGCTGGAATTCATTGGCATCCTGGTTAGAGGGACTCCGGAGCCCACTTTGGAAGACAGGTTTAAAGGCGGGCGATTCAGGATGGGAAGCGAGGATAAAAAGCACTGCTCCCTGCAAATAAGCGAGCTGAGACCTGAGGATACTGCCAGGTACTTCTGTTCCTCTGGAGCAGCACAATGCTGCAAACCTTCAGCTGCTCCCCACAAAAACAGTCCCACAGGGTGGGGGTGAGAACTCAGGATTGAATGTAGCCCTTCAGGCCTCTCTGTTTGGCCCTCAGGAATACTCGGCTCAGCCAGTTGCCTCCAGGAGCAGATTTTGGTAACCTTTCGTAATATGGTGCTTTGTAAAAAGGTAAAGCGACCCCTGACAGTTAAGTCCAGTGGCGGACAACTCTGGCGTTGCGGCGCTCATCTCGCTTTACTGGCTGAGGGAGCCGGCGTTTGTCCGCATACAGTTTTTCTGGGTCATGTGTCCAGCATGACTAAGCCGCTTCTGGCGAACCAGAGCAGTGCATGGAAACGCCGTTTACCTTCCGGCCGGAGTGCTACCTATTTATCTACTTGCACTTTGATGTGCTTTCGAACTGCTAGGTTGGCAGGAGCAGGGACCGAACAATGGGAGCTCGCTGGGATTCGAACCGCTGACCTTCCGATCGGCAAGCCCTAGACTGTGGTTTAGACGACAGCGTCACCCACATCCCTATGGTGCTCTGTGCAAGGTCAAAATTTGGTGCTCCAAAATGGATCTTCTCAATTATGGATCTTCTCAATTATGGATTTTGCACCTCCTTGGTCCGGTGCCCTGTCCAGGGGAACTGCGCTCACTGCCCTAAAGAAGGTAGATATCTATATCTATAAAGATATAGAATCCGGATTCTATATCAACTTCATTTCGTAAATGTTAGGAATTTGCTTTCATTTGCAAATTTTGTGGGGGCTTTCCTTCCCCCTTTGCTTCTTAAAATATGTCATAAGTAATAATAATATTAAGGTTGTAACTAATTTGATCACTGCAGCAATAAACAGTAATTGCAAAAAACCAGGGGGAAAGCTCACCTCTTACTATTTATGTATGGATTGAAAAGATTTAGTCTGTGGTGATAATGATCAGATTAGCCTACTACCGTATGAGAGAATGCAACAAATCTACCCAGTAAATTCATGGAGAAATGAGTGTTCTTCTTGACTTATTTCAAAACAATGACAATGTGCAGCCATATGTTGTTTTCAGTTTATTGTAAAGTTATTATCTGGAAACTTTATCATTGAAATATTGTAAACTTTAAAAATGCTAAGAAAAAGAAAAGGGTGAGCTCACTGGTTCACAAATCAGTCCTTTCCTATCATCCTTTAATATTTTTGTGAGACATGTGTGTTTCTCTCTCATCTTATTAAAAATGAAATCATTTCCAGAACAATTATAAAATGTTTCCGTAGACTGGTCAAACGCAGCTAGATGACATCACAAATACTAGCCAATCAACAGCCTTCATAGCAGGCTTCCCCACCCCCTTTGGTTCAAATTAATACTGAAAACTTGCAAAATTCCATCCACTCAAACTTGTTCAAGGAAAGGAAAATGATTTTTTTTTAAGAAAAAAAAGGAATGTAATTGGGGCACTTAGTCAAAACTTACTCAACCTTAGTGCTCTAAGAATATAACAACTGCCTTTACTCTTTGGAGAACTCACACTATGAATAGAAAATATTGGATCATGCCCCCTCCTCAGAAAAAGATTACCTTCCTTAAACTTCTACTCATTGATGGCAGGAAATGTAGCTCTGTATGACGTTCACTCATGTGCTATTATATATATTCACGCAAGTGGTATAGTCATGTGAGCAAAACAAATCAGGAGGGAGCTTGTGCAAGATTTTAGCTCCTCCCCCATGAAGCGGAGAATCAGATTGGATTGGCTAATAGGAAATAAGATGCCACCTTAAATAAAAGTGGTTTAAGAGAGAATTGTTGCATTTTTTAATCATCTCACATAGAAGAAATATTTTCCACCCAGGTATACATGCGTCGCTGAGCATTTAATAACAATTTGGGTGTTTGGCTTCTTTAAAGAGCTCCCTCAGGAATCCTTATTGGAAGGATTGGGTACCTGTCTGTTGGGTTGGCTAGGATTATTATTTCCATTTTGCCCATGAGGTAAAATTTGAGCTGGAGAGTCCTCAGTTGCATTCTGACCCACGGCACTACACATCATAAGTGTATCCTTTAGCTTTTCTCTGGTAAAATTTTTCTTTAGAATTAAAAGCTCATTTTTTTCTGAACAGGAAGGCAGGCAGATAATCTCTACCTCTAGTTCATCACTCATCACACGCCCCTGAAGACCATATAAACTATATATGGCAGCTGGCATAGCAATAAGGAGAAGAAGAGGAAACACGGGTCACTGTGGCTTCCTGAGTAGAGGAGCCCCCTAAGGAAACTCTGCGTCTGGTTACATGCCTTTGACGGTTCCCACCAGCTCTACCACTGTTCCCTGACTTGGCTGAAACCTTCATTTGGCTGTTGGTGTCTGTGGTGGAACTCAGGGAGGAGCCATTACTGTATGAGAGTAAATCATTGTGGGGACAGGGGGCTCACAATGATTCATTTCTCCGAGAGGCCTTTACAAAAACCCTCCCTTGCTTAACAAATGGGCTCTAGCCAGGGTTTCACAGCAGATAATAACAATGCAGAACTTTACAGCCATTTCAGACTTGGGAGTGAGCCCCCATTATTTCCAATCGAAGAACCGCTTTTAATATTTGGCCACATATTTTATTCATTCGTTCATTTTATTATTATTATTATTTCTAGAATTTTTGTCCCACTTTCCTAACCCACAAGACTTCCAAAGTGGCCCCAAAGATGTTAGATGTCTCTATGCCTCTTTCCCCTTAAAAACAATTACAAAAAGAAGGTGGCGTTTGGTACCACTGGAGTGACCCAGTTGCTGTTGCTGGCATGAATTCCAGGTCTGAATCATGCTCCATCAGTTGAAGAACCCTGGGGTAGGAGAACCCACAGAGACCTTCTGTTTATTGGATTTCTCGTGAAAGATGGGGCTGACTAAGTCTATAATCTGCTCAAAAAAAAGGATAAAATCCTCACTACTTCCATTAAGTTGCTCGTTCAGGGTGGATTTCGATAATCACCTCTCTGCACAATTAATGCCCCCGCAAGTTTTTAAGGTAGGTTTTTAAGTGGTCGAGTTGTTGTGACGAGAAGTTGTTTGAATTCACTCTTATTAAATCATGTCTTCTCTCACAGTGACCCTCTTTCTCGTTTTAGGAATCTGTCCCTGAGGGAGTATCATTCTGGAGACCCTGCTCTCAAAACACTTCATGAGGCAAGGTATGGGCAATATTACCAAGCCTGGTAACACAGTGTTCCAACGATATCCTGTATTTTGGGAAAGGGACTCGACTCACTGTTTTAGGTAAGTACTTCTTCAACCATAACTTGAAATATGTAATAATCATTCCCTCATTCCTGGGAACTGTAGTTCTGCCAGGGATAGGGAATATTGCTTAGCACCCTCACTAAGGCACAATTATTTGGAAGTGTGTGTTTGTGTAGTTTAGACCCTTTCGGTCTGAAGACACCCCCTCTTCCTAGACCACTATTGGGCAAACAACATTATACAGTACATAAAATAGGTGTTGTGGACTGTCTTGGCTTAAAATATAAATAGAACAAACAGGTGTTTACAAGCAACGAAGAGTCCTGTGACTTTCTTGGTACAGACTGCAGTGCAATTAAATGCAGGTGTATATATAGGGGAACCAAGAAAGTTTGCAGAGTGGAGCCAAAGGGACATGCCACAGGAAAAAGTATTGTCTGGCATCTTTCCCTACAGCTGACCTTTGCTTCTTGGCCACACATCCTAAATCTCCCAACTGAAGATAACTTTTTGTGCATCTGCCGGAGGCAGGCTCTGATCCATGAAGGCACATGATACACCATAAATCTATTAGTCTTTAAAGTGCCACCACGAGACTGGTTTTTGCTACAGTAAAACCTAAGATGCAGATGCCCCTCTGGGACTTGGTTGATCCATGGGTAAGCTTGCTAGATATCTTTCCCACTTCTTCCATAGTTATCTTGGAGAAACAGAGGGAGGTCAAGATGAAATTCTATGAGATGAAATGGGTCTGGAGACAGGGGAGGGTAGAGAGAAGTATTCTGGAGTTTTTTACCCACCTAAAGATAAGAAGTCCCATCATTTTCTGAAAACACCGTTGACATGGTTTTGTTTTTATCTTTGCCGTATGAGATAAGTCACTTGTGAGCTCTTAAATCACCCTGTCTTAACCAGAGATAACTTCTCTGGGGAATTTATTCTTGTTACTCTGTTTAACACTGTGTCAAACACCCCACTGAACTTTGGCCAAGGAACCAGGCTGACGGTTCTAGGTGAGTTTTTTATTCTGTTTGTTAGTAAAAACTAGTAAGGAAAACAATCTCCAGGAAAGGTTTTCTGTGTGCAAGCCCAATTAAAATCCCCTGCTCAAGAGAAGAGTTATGTTTGTTTTGGAGAACATCCTAATGAGCTCTATCCCAAGACTACAACCGTATCCCAATTAGTAAGAAGCTAAAAATGTGCCCCTCTCCCAAATGCAGAAAATAAGCAGAGTTATAGAATTGTAGAGTTGGAAGGGACCCTGTGGGTCATCTAGTCCAACCCCCTGCAATGCAGGATATTTTTTTTACCCAAGGTAGGGCTTGAACCCATGACCCTGAGATTAAGAGTCTCATGATCTACCAAGTGAGATATTGATATTCTTAGGATTGAACCTAAAAATGGGAGTAGGAAGGAAGAGGCATCTTAATCTGAATCAAGCAATGGACATACGTGAACAGAGAGGTTGCAATTTCATTCTGCAAGGGTCATGGTCAGGAAATACAGTTGTGCCGGAGGAGCTTAGGATGGGCCTTCCCACCCCTCGTTCATTTTTTGGCTGGCAATTGTTGAGCCAGGCAGGTCAGAAAAAGGAGAGAGAGGCAGCATCTATGTTAGGAAACGCCATTATTTTTAGGTGATGGTTTTGTCACTGTGTACTATGAAGCTTACTTTGGGAAGGGCACTCGACTCACAGTACTTGGTAAGAAAATCCATGGTGAATTGTTTCATTTTTGTATTGGAATTGGCTAATTGTGACAGAGGTTTGTAAAAGCAATGGGGTCTGGGTTGTAGGTCCTTTTTAAACTGTTCCCTAAAATGAAATGGGGATGTTGTGAATCAGCACACCTACCAAGAAAATTTGTTAGTAATCAAGACTTATTTTGGATTCCCCTGAGAAGCACTAGATGTTTTTGCCTTAGGAGCAATCTCCAAATTCACTGGCAATTTTGCTCCAGGAGAAGTTTGGGGACTACTTAGGTTGGAAGGAGAGAAAGAGTTTCAGCTAATCTTATTCACACCTATTTGGCTCCCTTCAAAACTCCACAGGTGTTTTGCCTGAGGAGGAACTCTTACATTCCAAGGCTGTTTGAAGCAAAATGTCTGTGGCAAGTCTCCAACGAACCATTTCAGTGCAGGAACAGACTGGCTAAATAGACCTCCATCCAAGGGAGGTCTTTTCATTCTCTGCAAGGAATAACTCTCCACATCTGTGCATCATTGGTGTCTTAGCACCTGATTACTGAAGGTTGGATGTGATAAAGCGAGGGAAATTGTTGAACTACAGTTCCCATTGGCACCAGCGAGCTTGGACAGTGGTCAGAAATGATGGGATTTGTAGCCTGGCAACATCTGGAGGACTAAATGTTCCCCACCCCAAGTTGTGCTGATTTTTCTATAAAGCTGGGGGAGGTTTAAAGAAGGGGGGGCTTGAATCCTTCCTTTGTCCATGCTCCCTCCATGAAACTGCTTCTTTCCAGCTGGTTCCCCCCCAAAAAAGAGATTATTTCCATTCATGAAGCTCCACTGGGAGAGATGTTCTTGGAGAGAACTGATTTCAGAGACAAAATAAAAGTGTGGGGGAAAGCTCTGGATGGAAGTTTTCATTCCTGACTGCCAAACCATGCTTTATATCTGGGGTTCCCAAATTTTCCAGCTGTTTTTGGACTACAATTCCCGCCATCCTTGACCACAAGTCCTGCTAGCTAAGGATGATGGGAGTTGTAGTCCAACAGCAGCTTTATACCATATCTTCACCCACCTCTCCCTGCTTTATAGAGACTTTGGGTGGTCAGATCCATCGCCCGAAGGGATGACGAAAAGAGGATGCCAACTTGCTTGGAATTTTATATGTATAGATGCAAATTTATAAATAAGTTTGCATCATTGGACAGCCCTCAGATATAAGATACCTTCAGACACAAGACTGTCCTCAAACAGCCCTGAAAATAGACATGTGGCCGCCCTAGAAGGAATCAGTGGTGACCCATTTCATGGATCTCTGCTGATATCTCATCAACCTCGGCCCTGAATTTGTGAGATAATTTCCCCGAGAGGTATTGCATGCGAAGCCGTGGGAGCATTCTATGGGATGGAATGAAACGGTATGAAAATTCTGTCTGGGGGTGTTAGGTCCTTAAAGTCCCATTCACACACATGCAAATAATCACAATCCTAATGTAGTAGCAGATTTCACGCTCAGAGAGCATGCAGGTGACTCTATCAGCTCATCTATCGTTGTCCTGGAGCCTCCAAGGAATTAAAGGGCAGAGGGGGAGATGTTGACAAGAAACAGATGCCTTAGATAAAGTGTGCTCTGCAATTAATTTCTGTGACAGATCAGGAGGAAACAAATGTCTCTGCCTTCCAACAGAAAGCCTCATTTCTTTTCATGTCTTATCAGCACTGGGTAAGTTATGAAGTAGTGGCAGAGAGGAGGAACTTTGACAGAGCAGCTTTCCAACTGTAGCAGACAGAGGATTACCCTGTGGGCAATCAAAGTGGGGTTATTTCATGAGCTAGTTGGCTGTGCAAACACTGTTCCGTTGCACTTTGGAGCAGGGACCAAGCTGACTGTTTTAGGTAAGGAAATGAACCTTCTCACAAACTTCTGTACTGAAAAGGGGTCAATCTAACGTTCCTTCGAGTTCCACATTGCTATCTTAACAAAACTAGATATATTATTGCACGGCACAAATTGGCTGACGGGTTGGAAGCCGCCTCCTTCTAACAAGCAATTTGGCTCCAAACACTGACTCCATAGCTGTCCCAGACAGAGAAGAGAGCTTTGTTAAACAAACAAACAAACAAAAAATTAGGAATTGGTTTGCCCAAAAATGTACTGAGGGCTCAAAGGTAGCCACAGGCGATCCATTGCACATTCAATTTGAGAAGCTGACAAAGAAGGAGAGAGTAAAAGGCAAATCTCTTAAAGTCCAGGGGGAGAGAAGACAGAGACAGAAGCAGGAAATATAAATGTGTTAGCTGGGCTGATGTGTCATAGAAACATAGAGTAGGAAGGGTCCATGAGGGTCATCTAGTCCACCCCCTGCAAGGCAGGAATCTTTTTGCCCAATGTGGGGCTCGAACCCATGACCCTGAAATTAAGAGCCTCATGCTCTGCCATCTACTCCAAACCACAGAGGATGAATATGATCAGAACCTGCACATTTTGCAGAAGCCCTCCTCATCTACATAAACAAGGCAGTCATTGATTAGGAGTAAATAGCATGATCATGGTATTTAGAAATACAAGCACTGGAAAGAAGGGAACTGTGGCTGCCCATACCTGCGATCACCTGGTTCATGGGTTACATTTGGCCATGCTAGTGTATATACCAGGACAGCTGTCTCTCAACCTGGTGCCATCCAGATGTTCTACACTCTAGCAGCTATTCACCCCGGCCAGCATGTCCAGTAGGCATGATGGGAGCTGTAGTCCCAAACATCTGGAGGGCAGAAGGTTGGGAAAGCCTAGACAATACTAGTCTGTCTGGATGATACATAGTCTAATCTAGGGCAAGGCAATATCTGGGAAGCTGTGGAGCAAGTTTGGGGAACCTGTGACTTGCAGATGTTTGTTAGAACAGAGGCTTTTCCCAACAGCAGGCAGCCAAATTAAAAAGTTAAGGGCAAAGCGGTAGCCTGCGCAGGTGGTGTTCTTTGAGGAGAGATATTCCCTCTTTGGTGATAACGGTTTCACACTGTGCTACAATTACCCGCTGATCTTCGGCCAAGGAACTCGACTGACTGTTTTAGGTAAGCAGAAGGAGTTTGCAACGTGGGGAGTGGAATTAAAATAGTGGCTCATTTTAAGGGCTGCAAAAGCACTTCAGATATCTGCTCACATTTAACATTTCGTATGGTAAATTTTACAGGAGTGACAATTCTGGGCAATGGCATCGTCTGATTATTTTGTTTCCACCCCTCTCTTTCTGCAAGGCACTCGAGGCAGCATCTCTAGTCCTCTCTCATTGCTTGCCCTCCTCCATTTTCTCCCCACAACAGCCTTGTGAGGTAGACTAGACAGAGAGAGCGTCTGAGCCAAGGCCCCCCCAAATGAGTTTCATGGCTGATTCCAAGATGGGCATTCTAACCACTAGAGAACACTGCCTATCATTTGTTGGTTCTCATCATCTTAACACTACCAGAGAAAATGGAAAGGTGTGTGTGTGTCTTGTGCTTCCTCCGGGATTTCCCAAATCTCTGTTTATTGAGCCCTTGAGGAGCGTATAAAGTTGCCATTGTCCCCAAACCGGATTCCCATAAGTGTAAGTGAAAGAAAGTAAAGAAAGAATTGTTTTAGAAGTGAAACTCCGCATTCTTTCCCACAACCTAGGCTCCTTTCGACCACCTTTTGACTTCTAGGTCTTTTTTTCACCCTCTGCAAAGCCCCCTCTGTCCCAGGTGGTCAGTTTCAAGCACTTTGGGAAACTCCACCGACCTAGTTCCAACCTCAGTTTATTAGCATGTCTGGCTTCACCAGACTCTGTAAGGCAAATGCCTAATGTGGAGCCAAGCACACAAATTCAAGCAGGCAAAGCTGGAGCCTTAAGATGTGGGAAACAGGGGAGGCAGCCCAGGAGTGGGAACAGGCATGACAAACACACAAACCTCTCCCTGTCCTCACCTGCGTGATGTTGGGAGGCCAGGTGCCTTTAGCTCTTTAGTAAAGGTTTGCCTACAGGAACATGATGCCGTGTACTGCTGAAAAGCTGCATTTCGGACAAGGAACGCGGCTCACTGTACTAGGTAAGAAACACATGAACGGTGGGTGCAAGGAAGTCTTGCCGCAGGGTTGGCAGAACGAGAGAAAGCAGAAGCAAATAAATTAAAAATGTCTTTGTGCAATTGATGCAAACCTCAGCTGAACTAATCTACAGAATGCAGGGACTTGGAAAGCCATAAATGATTTGGGCAAAGGTTTTTGTTTTTTTGTTTTGCATTGTAACATTTAAATAGGTGAGATTTAAAGCACGCTTTTGGGGGGAGTTGCTGAGGGATTGTAGTCAGAAACACTAATGTTTTTGAGGACGAGTGGGAGCCTTTAAATGAATGTTGGGATTGGCTGTCATTTTGGGTTCGCTCAGTGGCTGGAACGGTAGGCAAGAAACTTGCCGGAGGTTGCAAGGCATGTAAAACTATATAATTAGCACCCAGTTCCTTTAACTGGTCCCATTGATTTCAGTAAGAAGGACTGGTGCACAGGCTTAACTCTTCCGCTGAATCTTAAAGGGGCCACTCAGCTCTGGCCAGATTGTGCGTGAAAGTAAAACGCTGGCATCTCTAAGATCTCCAGGTTGAGTGTCAGAATATCTACTCTTAAAAGGAACCAGGGAGGCAGCAGGCGGGGAGCACAGGGGAACGAAAACAGCAAAATGCATGGTGGCCACAGTTCAAAGTACTATACAAACCCATTCAGGAAAAAGGTCCCATGTGAGAATAACAACAGAATCAAAATTATTATAGCTTATAGTTTAAGAGCACCCATGAGTTCATGGCTGATGTGGGATTTGAACCAGGGATTGCATGGATTTGAACCTGAGAAATAGGATTGCCAGACTCAATAGAGGACAGGACTTCTGTGCCTTTAATTGCCCTGCTCTCTTTTGAGTCTGGAAACCTTAAAGAGAAACCAGCAGACCCTTTGCTTGGAAATTAAACAGCTGGTTTCTCTTTAAGGTTTCCAGACTCAAAAGAGAGCAGGGCAATTAAAAGGCACAGAAGTCCTGTCCTCTATTGAGTCTGGCAACCCTACTGAGAAAGCATTGGCTAAAAAAAAAAAACCTCTACAAAAAATATATCAGGAGAGGGCACTTGTACCTCGGCTGAGCTCTGAGATCTGGTTTTGGCAGCAGGACTTAACTCTGGTGGATATGAAGAAAGGACAAAGAAAAATGTTTCCTGAACATGGGCAGAATTAGGGCCAAGTGAGATGTGGTGTTAAGGGTGTCTCTGCATTTAGCATGCAGGCATTTTAAAATGCAGACAGCAGCAGCTGGGAGAGATGATAATTACTGGGGTTGCAGCAGGGGTAGGTGGGTGGAGATGTAAATGCAGTCCTGAAGCAAACCCTTCTTCTGAAATGGATAATTTTTGGGGGGCGACCACATTGGCTACAGGCACACAGCCCTCCACAGCTGCTGGAATCCTGCAGGAAACAGGGCTCCTTGAGGAGAGCCATTTAACCATGAATGCATAACCATTTAACTCCTAGTTTCAGGCTCAACAGCTATCATTGTTGCATTTATAGCCTCCCTTTCTTGCAAGAAGCTCAATGTGGTATACATGATTCTCCCACCACAACCCAATTTTATCCTCACAGCACCCTGTGAGTTAAGGTTAGGCGGAGAGACTGAGATGGGTCCAAGGTCGCCCAGTGGGTTTCATGTGGCCGAGTAAGGATTTCAGCCCTGGTCTCCCAGATGCTTGTCGAGCAACCATCTAACCACGACACCTCACTGGATTTCTACACCACACTAATTGTAGTATCTGGAGGAGGAAAACTAGTTGTAGGGTCAACGGCTTCTTCTGGAGTTCCACATTGGCCTAGTTCTCAAGGTGGTAAAAGTATATAGGGTTGCCAGACTCAATAGAGGACAGGACTTCTGTGCCTTTAATTGCACTGCTCTCTTTTGAGTCTGGAAACCTTAAAGAGAAACCAGCAGACCCTTTGTTTAATTTCCAAGCCAAAGGGTCTGCTGGTTTCTCTTTAAGGTTTCCAGACTCAAAAGAGAGCAGGGCAATTAAAGGCACAGAAGTCCTGTCCTCTATTGAGTCTGGCAACCCTAGAAGTATATATGGTTGCCCTATTTCATATTGCAGGTGGGGGCTCACACGACTGAATTTCTTTGACTTGAAACTTTTCGTGTTTCAGGTCTTAGAGTACTTGTAGCCCCGATTTCTGTCTGACAAATGTGTTTCCACCTTCACCAGAGCAGGCTTTAGTAATGAGAACCCCTCACCCCCAGTCTAAAAGTGGTATACCCCAAACACACGTTCGCTACCTAAGAGGTAGGTCAAAGGACTACAGAATTTGTTGACCCTGAAACTTTACCTCCTCCAGAACTACTTGTTTTCACTGAAAATCCTTTTGACACCTGGAAGGGGTGGTGGTACATACAGATCAGCCCTAAAAAGGACTGCTGGTGTGGCAATTCTCACAACCACAACTAGGGATAGGAGAATATATCCATTTTTGTTTCTCTCCATTTGCCATTTTTACACTTAAGTTCAGGTTCCCATATCAGTTTCTTTCTTTTTTAAAAACCCTCATGAAAATTCACCAGAATTGTAATACAGTGGAACCTCGGTTTATAAACACCTCGGTTTACGAATTTTCGGTTTACAAATGCCGCGGACCCATCTGGAACAGATTAATTCACTTTCCATTACTTTCAATGGGAAAGTTCGCTTCAGTTTATGAACAGACTTCCGGAACCAATTACACCCATGCTTCGGGTTAAGTACGTTTCAGGTTGAGTACTCCGCAGACCCGTCTGGAACGGATTAATCCTCTTTCCATTACTTTCAATGGGAAAGTTCGCTTCAGTTTATGAACATTTCAGTTTATGAACAGACTTCCGGAACCAATTGTGTTCATAAACCGAGGTACCACTGTATTAATATATACATTTTCGCAAAGCAAGTTTGCCCACTATAATGCATGTTTGTAGATTAGCTTTCACTAATATGTGCATTTTATGCACATGTTATCCTAGCCGCTTTGTACATGTTACTCAGCTAGAGAACTGGGAGGCAAGAGAGGGGGACCAACGTCCCCCACTTTTTAAAACTGAAGACTGGAAACCCGTTATGGAACATTTGAGAAAGAACTATAGTAAAATGAAGTGGCTGGCAGAATTTGAATGATGGGCAGCGGATTGAGAATGACAATAAACGGAATAGAGGAAATGTGTATTAGATATAGTTTGATGTTTAATTAAAAAGAGAGAAATGCATTTCAAAATTCGGGGAAGCTCAAAATTCAAAGGATGGTTGTGCTTTGGTTCACATCTTCTTTCAGAACGTTTGGTAGGTTTGCCTTTAACCACCATCTCACTTAATACCCACTCCTCCAGAGTTGACAATTCAGGGGACCAATAGGTGCCCCCTCCCCACTTAAGAGGTCAGGTGGGGTCCTGGCGTCTCCACTTGTCTCCCCCCTTTTTCCAGTTCACCAGCTATCCAAAACATATTTAAGTAGAACCCAAATAGTCTGCTGTAGAAATGCAGTTTTGAGTGTGAACTTGCATGGCAAAGATAGATCTAAACGATAGTTTGGTGCGGTGCTTTTTTTTTCTTTAAAAAAAGTTTAGGGGTACTCTCATTTTGACTCAATTTTATAGTTCAAATTGGGGGAAAATACAGTAAATGGACAAAAGTACAAAGATTCACAAAATGTTTAGGGGTCTGCGTCCCCCCAGGTAAAAAAAGCACTGGCTTGCTGCCTAGAGAAGACAAATGATTTTCGTAGTGCCTTATACCTGTGTGCTCTGCAAATCAACTTCATTTTGGACGTGGAACGAGACTCACTGTCTTAGGTACGGTCTTGGCTGTAAGTTGGTGGTTCTGGTGGAACATTTGCCTGTTTGTATGTGTAGAGGACAGGGGTACAAGGTTTGGACTTTATACTAATATTCTGTGTCCCATTTCAAGTCCTACTGAAAGAAGGTGAATTTCTTAGTAGCCATGCATAGGCACATGAATCTAGCTGGAGACTGATTAGAGCACCTGCTTATTTTCAGAGCACTGGTAAGTAATTTGAAAGAGGGGCTGGCGTTTGTGATGTGCTTGCTCATCTAACTTTTGCATCTTATGCAATTTGCTGGCTTTTAAAAGCTTGTTTCAAACATTCGCAGGTTCTGTTTCAACAGAGGCAATTATGAGCGGTGGGGGGAGGAGTAAAATTCTTGTTTCACAATGTTATCAGGAGCAAGAAAAATGGAGAAAATGTGGACTAAAGTCAAGTATTTCTTATCCCCCCCCTTGCACACTATTATTTTTATGGCTTAAAAATGGCAAAACTGGGAATATTGGAAACTCTGAAACCATCCTGTGAAATATTTTCCCTCCCACAAATAGGAGGTCTGTTCTCCTCCCTTCAATAATATATGAAGCTTTTTAATATTAGCAAAATTAGTCTTTAAAATGGACAGTGTTATGACTAGGTCCACATGGGCACACACACACGCGCACGCGCACACACACACACAGAGAGAGAGGCTTGTGAAGAGAATTGGTGCAAAGGAGTTGTCCGCTCCACATTGCATTGCATTGCTGCTTTTTAACTTGGATGGTCTGCTCAATCTTGGCATTGGTGTGGGTAGCATTATTGCAGCCATAACCATAATGGTAGGATCTAGTCGTTTTGTTTGAAAGATTTAAGCCATCCAACCTGAAACGGAAAACAAAGCATTAATGCTCACTCATCATTTAGAGCAGGCATCCCCAAACTTCGGCCTTCTAGATCAGGCATCCCCAAACTGTGGCCCTCCAGATGTTTTGGCCTACAACTCCCATGATCCCTAGCTAACAGGACCAGTAGTCGGGGAAGATGGGAATTGTAGTCCAAAACATCTGGAGGGCCGAAGTTTGAGGATGCCTGCTCTAGATGATTTGGACAAGCAAATGTCAAGCCACATCCTGTTGTGCGCATGAATGCCTTGCTTGCTTATTTTCTTAAAGGAGACGTTTGCTAAGCAAATGACCCAATTTCTACATGCCCATCTAAAACAGTGTTTCCCAACCTTGGGTCTCCAGCTGTATTTTGGACTACAATTCCCATCATCCCTGACTAGCTAGTCTTGCTAGCTAGGGGTGATGGGAGTTGTAGTCCAAAAAGAGCTGAAGACCCAACGTTGGGAAACAGTGGTCTAAAACAGGCACCCCCAAACTTCGGCCCTCCAGATGTTTTGGACTACAATTCCCATCTTCCCCGAACACTGGTCCTGTTAGCTAGGGATCATGGGAGTTGTCGGCCAAAAACATCTGGAGGGCCGCAGTTTGGGGATGCCTGATTTAGAGCAAGGTTTCCCAAACTTGGATATCCAGCTGCTTTTGGACTACAATTCCCATCATCCCTGACTACTGGTTCTGCTAGCTAGGGATGATGGGAGTTGTAGTCCAAAAGCAGCTGAAGACCCAAGTTTGGGAAATCCTGATTTAGAGCCTTTTACTCCTTTAAACACATGCACACTCGGTTGGGTGTAAGTTCCACTGAGCTAAATGGGACTTTTAAAAAAAAGGGGGGGGAGGACTTACTTCTGATTAAATGTGCATAGCATTGTGCTGTACATTTCCTAAGTAGTCATTTCTGGATTTAGAGAGAATACAATATAAATAATAATGCTGGCCATTATTTGTCTACAGAACCCCATACACCACATACTCGGATTGGCTCTTTGAGCTGTCTCCAGACGTATGGAAAGCCCTTAGCTCAAAGTTCATCCTCCTGGCATAACCAATTAAAAGGAACTGAGGGGTCTTGGTTAGGAGGAGAGAGCTCTGCCTAAGTTCTTTAGTAGCTCTTGATGGAACAAAGTTTGTGTGGCCATAATCGCCCCTTTCAAAGAATAGGGCCAATCTCTATCCATAATGTATGCTCTACATGTTCAAAGCAGGCACTGATCTCCCAACAAGAATTAAGAATCAATATTTGTGGCCTCCTTGTACAGCAGGTGGGCGCAGAATTCAATATAAGCCCTGGCTCGGGTTTTATACACAAGTGTTGTATGCAGGAAGGTTGTAAGAGCCATTTCACACATTATGGTTAGCCACGGACGGGCACTCAACAGGAAGCTGCAGTAAACCCAAACTCTGGTGAATATGATATAATATATGCATTTCCATGCACACTTTATGTTAGTATTTTTGCACAGATCACCAGGCTGAAGAACTGCATTGCAGAATTCACAGAAGTGTGGGTTTTGAAGGCTGATGTGTGTTTTAATTCACATCATGTTTCAGAAAGTGTGAATTTGGCAGGTTCGCCTTTAAATGCAAACTTCATTGAATTTCACCCCCAGTCCCTACCTCTTGATCCTCTCATTACTTGATTCCTCAACACACGATGATGAGCAGCTGACTTTGTGAACTCACACCATTAAAAAGTGCTGCGTTTCATAGAGTTGGGCGATAAATTCTATGCAGCTTGCCTTTGAAGGCAATTCTACCTACTTTGCCCTTTCTGAAACAATATGAGAACTGAAACACAGACACCTTTCGAAATTTGCCCTTCTCCGAATTTTGCAATGCAGCTCTCCAGCCAAAGTGTGCATAAAAAACAACATACAACCATGCATTCTATTAAGGAAAAGTTTTGTGTAGCAGGCAACAATGTGCACACATGTGTCTATTTAGAGTTGGGATTTTTGACGCTTGCTTTAAAATAAATCGCAAGCGGATGCCGAAATGTGGAAAAGTTAACATAAGATTGGAAAAATGGGGGAACTGGGGGACCGATTTGCACATCCCTAGTTTCAGGCGACATCAAGGGGGAAGTGAAATCCACAACAGCCCATTCATGCATGCAAGTTGAAAGTGATGTCGTCAAGTGGCAAAATAGCCTAGCCAACCCAAGGTCAAGGAGGTATATCATCTCTCTATATCATGTGTTTGTTCCTTTCTCTTCCAGGACCTGACCAAGATGTCAGCCCCCCTCAAGTGACCGTATTTGCCCCACCCAAGCAGGAGGTTGATGAAAAGGAGAAAGCCACTATTGTGTGTTTAGTCACCGATTTCTACCCAGATCATGTCGCCCTGAGCTGGACTGTGAATAACAAGACGAGAACAGCTGGGGTAAAGACAGAAGACCCAGTATATGACAACAGCATGGAGCGCTATTCAATGACCAGTCGTTTAAGAATCACCAAGGAAGAGTGGCAGAATTCAGATAATAAGTTTGTGTGCAGAGTCAGTTTCCACGGTACAGAAGGATCCACAGACTATGAGGATGACATAAATGGTGCAGGTAAGTGAAAAGCAGGTTAGCAAAGACTGCCCTAAAGACTAGGGAGCTCAGATTCTCAGGAAGGTGAAATCTACCATAAGCCACCACGTTCTCTATGTTTCCCATAGTTTTGCACTATACACAGCCCTGGTCACATTTTTTAAAAAAGTTTTATTTACATGGGCAAAATGCTCCCAGATCCAATTGACTGCAAACCATTCCTCATCTCTAATACATTTTCCTAGTACAGTGGTACCTCGGTTTATGAACACAATTGGTTCCGGAAGTCTGTTCATAAACTGAAGCGTTCATAAACTGAAGCAAACTTTCCCATTGAAACTAATGGAAAGTGGATTAATCTGTTCCAGGTGGTCCACAGAGTACTTAAACTGAAGCGAACTTTCCCATTGAAAGTAATGGAAAGTGAATTAATCCGTTCCAGATGGGTCCGCGGCGTTCGTAAACCGAAAATTAGTAAACCGAGGTGTTCATAAACCGAGGTTCCACTGTAATGTGTTCTATCATATTCAAACTTCTGTCGGTGAACTCCTTTCATTGCATTTGTCTTATTCTACAAACTGATCCTCAATGGAAGCTTGTCTATAGATTTCCAAATAGCATGTAGTTTCCCTAAATGCGCACGAGAAATTGTGGCGCTTTTCGCACCTAGCCAAATCTTCTGATGCCAATATGCAAGGAACAGTCTATTCCTGCTTCTTCTTCTTTTTGGCAAAGATCATTTTGCTATTAATATATTGCTCATTATTTTCCCCTCCCTTCTTTTTTTACACACAACTTCTGGGGACATTCAGGAGAAGTACATGCACAATTGAGTTTTTAAACCTTGCTTTGGAAATGTTACCCTACCCCACCAACCCACCTGTCACTTTCCCTGTCTCAGTTTTTCCAGCTTTAAGGATAGCTAATGTGTCTTCTCCCCCTTCCGCTTTCAGATTGTGGAGGCGGCAGCAAGGCTGCAAGAGGTAAGCCAAAATTACCTTGTGGTTTCAGTGCTTGAATTTCGTTGGAAATAAAAACACAAGATACCTCCCTTATACCGAGCCAGGCCATTGACTCATCTAGCTCAGTTTGTCAGCACTGGCTGGCAGCAACTGTACAGGATTTCTGCAAAGGTCTCTCGCAGCCCTACCTAGAGATGCCAAGGTTTGAACCTTGGGAGCTATGTATCAGATGCCCTACCAGTCCTTCTGCCAACCGATATCTGGTCTCCTACCTAACAGCCCTTGCAATAAACATGGTCAGAATTAAGTCCCGTTGACTTCAGTGTATACAACTTCCTGTATAGGGAGGATGACGATCTGTACATGAAGACAGGAGGATACCTGTGTAGGTTTGATTACTTCTGAGTTCAGTGTGACTGGGCAGCAGGGGGACCTCTTGATTCTGCTCCAAAACATTTTGGCGCAACCAGTCCATGATAAACCTCATCTCACCTACTGATAGCCTCCAGGGCACCCATACAGGTGTGTCATCTTCCTGGGCTTCCAATATGGTGAAGGGAACGCAATATTGCTACCCCAACCCCCAGCATAAGTCTCAGAGCAGATGAAGCAAAATCCTAGGGGCAACTGTTGATTGCTTGTAGCTCTCGTTGCATGGCCTCCAGCACCGCGAGAGAATAATAATAGCCCCATTCTTCAGGAATAAACAGGGAAGACAGGTGTAGCAAGGCTTGGGGATGTTCCAAGCTGACCTCCGTAGACCTCCCCTGCTGTTTCCAAAATGGCCCTAGAAGCTGCAAGAAAGCACCTGCTCCCAAGTCCTTTTCAGAAGGCTTCGACCCCAGTCGGAACCCTCGGTTTTGACCCTGATCCTGGATGGGGTACAATATTAGCGCAGCAACTGTGGATAGGGAGATGTTTGCATTTTGATCCATGTTTCTTTGCCCATTGACAGATCTGTTCATCTAATAACCTCCGTTCCTCCAGTCCAAAGCTACACGAATAGGAATTGCCAATAATTGTTCTCCGGGTTGGTTGCTTACTTCATGCAGAGCCTTGTGTGCTGTTTTAATATGTAACCCTGGAATTTGTGCTGTCTGAATATAAGCTGGTGCACAGACATGAGCAGTTATCCATTGGTTCCCACTCCTATGAATGACTTTCCTTGAAGCTGGCCAAGCTTTATCTGAACTTTATCTAAATTTCTGCCCCCTTATATTTGATTGCTTCCATAAACAAGCGAAACATATGGTTGTGAGTCAGGTAGCTCTAGACTGAACAGCCCTAGAATGGGTACTTCCCAGATTCCTTTAAGTGCCCAAGATCATCTCAAACTCAAGGAAGATTTTCCTGAACCAGCACGCAAACAGAAATGCAGCTGTCACACTTTTCTGAATTTTATGTTGATGTTCTCCATCCAAAAAAGGCACACACAAAGGAAGCATACCTTATGGGAAAGGGCACCCAAAAATGCCTCAATTAGGGAAAATCATGTATAAAAATCCATTGTAGTATGGAATATTTCTTAGGGGGTGTGTGGTTTATTAGGTACTATTCGTACAAATCTATATAATAGGGACGCGGGTGGCGCTGTGGGTTAAACCACAGAGCCTAGGGCTTGCCGATCAGAAGGTCGGCGGTTCGAATCCCTGCGATGGGGTGAGCTCCCGTTGCTCTGTCCCAGCTCCTGCCAACCTAGCAGTTTGAAAGCATGTCAAAGTGCAAGTAGATAAATAGGTACCGCTACAGTGGGAAGGTAAATGGTGTTTCCGTGTGCTGCTCTGTTTCGCCAGAAGTGGCTTTGTCATGCTGGCCACATGACCTGGAAGCTGTACGCCGGTTCCCTCGGCCAATAACGCGAGATGAGCGCCGCAACCCCAGAGTCGGTCACGACTGGACCTAACGGTCAGGGGTCCCTTTATTTTTACCTTTATATATATTGTGTGGGGAGGAGTTAAACTGTGGAATTTGCTGCCACAAGATGTGGTGATGGCTACCAGCTTGGATGACTTTTGACCAGGGTTTCCCAAACTTGGGCCTCCAGCTGTTTTTGGACTACAATTCCCACCATCCACAGCTAGCAGGACTAGTAGTCAAGGTTGATGGGAATTGTAGTGATAATGGCCATGTTCTACCTCCACCGTCTGAGGCAGTAGGTGACCTTGTGACCATTCACATTTCTTTCCCCACCCTTGATTTTTAGAGTCGTATCTCACGGAAGCCAATCTCGGGAAACTGGTGTATATTCTTCTCGTTTTCAAGAGCACCTTGTACGGAGCCTTTGTGATGGGATTAAAACTAAGGAAAAAGGTAAAGTACCACATTGATTCTTTCCGCCCTGGGCCCACCAATTTCTTTTGAAAATGTGACATACGGATTCTTCTGCTGTGACCCAGCACGGAATTCACTCTGTTTAGCCTTTGAACACCACAGGCTAATCCATACTTCTTCTTCTTGTTCTGCTGCTTTTCCCTGCGGAAAACCACACTGTGAAAATACACACACACACACACACACACACACACACACACACACACACCGATCTTTCATTATTCTGGTGCATTTAGCCCAGAAGTAACAATCTGCTCTGTTCTTTTTTCCTATTCCATGACAGTTGGCACTATAGGAACATTTTGCCCGGGGTCATCTATTCTATTCATCATCTACCCTAAGCTGAGTGAACTCCATGAAGAGAGAAGGGAAGATGGATACGCTCAACCTCGGAAGTCCAAAGTAGCATTTTCTTAAAACAAAAACAGTTGCGTAGGGTCAGTCAGTAAATAATCTCTCTTTGGTTCCCTTAAATGCTTTATTGTTTTGTATTGGAAACATTTATAAAAAGCTTTTTGGGGGGTGGGGGGAAGAAGTCCTTTCCTTGGACTGAGGAGGACACACATAGGCAGGGGACAGTTGGAAGGGTGTGTGTGTCCCTGTAGGGTAGAAAAGATCTCCCAGGGTGAGAGGCTGGGAGAAAAAGCAGCCTCCCATGTAGAAGATGGGAAGGTCTACCTCTCTGCATAGGTTGCAGGTAGGTAGCCGTGTTGGTCTGACGTAGTCAAAACAAAATTTAAAAAATCCTTCCAGTAGCACCTTAGAGACCAACTAAGTTTGACATAGGTATGAGCTTTCGTGTGCATGCACACTTCTTCAGATACACTGAAACGGAAGTCACCAGACCCTTATGTATAGTCAAAAGCTGGGGAGGGGTATTACTCAGAAGGGTGGTGGGAATGGGTGATTGGCTGATAGGAGTGGTAAACTCCTATACATAAGGGTCTGGTGGCTTCTGTTTCAGTGTATCTGAAGAAGTGTGCATGCACACGAAAGCTCGTACCTATGACAAACTTAGTTGGTCTCTAAGGTGCTACTAGAAGGATTTTTTTATTTTGTTCTCTCTGCATAGGGATAAATGACAATATAGACATGATATAAATATGGAAAATGGCCTTATAGATATTTTTTTCTCTTTCTTTTTCCCTCATGCTTTTTATCTTTTGGCTTTTAAATATTCTTGTTCTGTAGGCTAGCTTGATTCTTATTGTATTTTATGTCGAAACTTTTCAATAAAAACATTTTTTTAAAAAAATGAATGCTTTATTTCAGCGTTTCTCAATCGCTGTTCCGCGGCACACTAGTGTGCCGCGAGACGCTGGCTGGTGTGCCGCGACGTGCGGCGACGAGAAGGGCGATTTGCATTGTCATGTGCCTGGCGGCCACCAATAGCCAGCACTGACCCGCCGGAAAGCAATATTTCTCCTCCTCTTTCCCAAAGCTCAGTGCAAACGAGCCTGGCGGCTGCCAATGAACAACACTGACCCGCCGGAAAGCAATATTTGGCAAGTGTTTCTTACAGTCATATTTATAATATAGGGCGTCACAGAGTTAAATTTTTTAACTTTTTTAATGGTGGTGTGCCTCGTGATTTTTTTCACGGAACAAGTGTGCCGTGGCCCAAAAAAGGTTGAGAAACACTGCTTTATTTTAGTAAGGCCACAGCACATTTTCCCCAGAGTTCCTTGGCTTTCACTCCAATGTACCGGTATTTACATGGAAATACATATGCTTTAGACTTCCAACCTTAAACTACGGTACTATTGATTTCCAAGGAGAGAGAGATGAGCAGTACAGCCTTATGAATCACTCCTGTGCAGAGATCGAGCAGCAGCCAACATGATAATCTTTTTAGTAAAGTCACTGAATCCTTTCTGCCTAGACTCCTGTGTTTCATTTCGTAAACTGTTGCGTCAAAATAGTTCAGATCCAAACGAAGGTCATGTTGTGAATGTCTTTCTCTAAAGAGAGGCTATGGGTTTTCTTGTGACTTCTTGCTAGCAGGGAGGACAAGGGTTGTTTTAGTTAAATATAGATTTAATGCTTTTGAACTAAAGGCATTATGACATCATGAAACCAAGAGTGTTGGGTGAATGCAACGTTTTGCTAACTATTAAAGGTGGAAAATCCTTGCCCCCGAATGACAAGCTGCACCCGCCAAAGTTCTCTCTTCTCCAAGGTGCATGTCGCTTGTGCCCAACGTGCTTTTAAAGTCACCTAGGTGCACCAGACTGGGGTGCATCATGAGCATTTGCTATGCAACAAGAATGTTTTAGAGTGACCACTGTTTCCCAATGTTGGATCTTCAGCTCTTTTTGGACTACAACTACCATCATCCCTAGCTAGCAAGACTAGCTAGTCAGGGATGATGGGAATTGTAGTCCAAAGACAGCTGGAGACCCAAGGTTGGGAAACACTGTTTTAGACGGGCCTGTAGAAATTGGGTCATTTGCTTAGCAAACGTCTCCTTTAAGAAAATAAGCAAGCAAGGCATTCATGCACACAACAGGATGTGGCTTGACATTTGCTTGTGCGGCAGTTTCTCTCAAGCAGTGGTTACCACAAGGCAGGTTTCGTTGCAGCGTGGGGCTTAGGTGATCGGGCACTTTTCCTGCCATGGTTAGAAATAGCACATGTTGTCCCACCCACAGGGCCTGGCGCTATCACACAATCCATCTCCTCTCTTAGCCCAAAGCTGTTGCAGGTGCACCGGTTGTGGTCAGTGTGTGCCACATTTCAAATGGAAAGTTTAGTGGGTATTTGTTGTGCACGACTCCTGACGTGTTTTGATACCTCTCCCCTGCTGACACAAACGTGCCTCTATAACAAATGAGCACGCTGGATTCAGCAACATCGAGTCCTCTCTTTCCTTTCCTTTCTGAAGGCTACTGAGTAGCCTAGATGACTCTTACTGTGAGAATAATGTGTCCTCAGCATGTCTTCACACCATTTCCTTTTTAATTCAGTTTTTTATTGTGACAGAGAAGAGAGAGAGACAGCTGAGCTGTTGCCCTGGGGAGCCTTCTTTTGACAGTGCCTTAGAACCTAGTGATTTGTCTGGACCTTAGAAGCAAAGGCTACTGAATACAGAGTACAAATGAACACAGTATAACAGTGGAAGTACATTTGGTTTCTTATGGGCAAAGGGTGATCTCATGTCAACTTCTCCAAATATCCACACCATATATTTAAAACACATGGCTTTCCCCCAAAGACTATTGGGAACTGTAGTCTACACCCAACGTAGCTATAATTCCCCAGCACCCTTAATAAACTACAATTCCCAGGATTGCTGGGGCAGTAGGAGCCACATGATTTAAATGTATGGTGTGTATGTGAGCATTGTAAAAGTGGAAGTTTCCCTTTCAAAGTTTTGTTCTTCCAGGGTGAGTGTCTGAAGATCAACAACACATGGCCTGGTGTGCTCTGCAGCATAGTTTTCCTGGATATCACTCTTACCTTGTGGATCTCATACCCTCCCTCATTAATAATAATAATAATAATAATAATAATAATAATAATTTTTATTTATACCCCATCTGGGTCAGGGGTTGGACCCTTCAACAGTTCTCCAATGAAAATAGGGACATGGGTGAATAGGGACGCAGGTGGCACTGTGCTAAACCACAGAGCCTAGGGCTTGCCGATCAGAAGGTTGGCGGTTCGAATCCCCACAACGGGGTGAGCTCCCGTTGCTCGGTCCCTGCTCCTGCCAACCTAGCAGTTCGAAAGCATGTCAAAGTGCAAGCAGATAAATAGGTATCGCTACAGCAGGAAGGCAAATGGCATTTCCGTGCGCCGCTCTGGTTTGCCAGAAGTGGCTTTGTCATGCTGGCCACATGACCTGGAAGCTGTATGGCGGCTCCCTCGGCCAATAATGCGATATGAGCGCCGCAACCCCAGAGTCGGTTACGACTGGACCTAATGGTCAGGTGTCCCTTTACCTTTAAGGAAAAGCGGGAAATTCCAGGATCAAATCAGAAATCGGGTTGGCTTCTGTAAATCTGGGACTGTCCCTGGAAAATAGGGACACTTGGAGGGTCTGCTTTTTCATTTCATTGTAATCTAATTTGTGGGACAAAGTTTACCCCCCACTCCATGTGCCTTGCCCCTTCTTGTGCCCCCACCCAATTTCTTTTTTCTTTTTGGTATTGCCACTGCAGTGACACAACAACAGGCACAACTGATGTCAAGGAAGGAAAGGGGGCACATGGATGCCTCTGGCAGGGAACACATGGTTGCGATTAATACAAAGGAGAGCCTTTGTGAAATGTGCTTTAAATGTATGTTGTGGCTGTGAACTGAGCTCCCAGTGTGCAGCAATGTTTGATGCCCAAACATCATTATTTTTAGCTTGGCATTTCCCAATGACACATATTTGAGTTCTGTTTGGGTTCCTGCTGCTGCAGTTGTTGAAACCATATGGCTATCTGGATGTTGTAGCTGTTGCCATTTATTATTTTTAAAGGTTATGTGTATATTGTGAACCTCTTTGGGATCTATTTACACGTGAAAAGCAGTGTGTTTTTTTTAAATAAATAAATAAATAAAGGAGGTAGGAGAAAAGGTGTTCAATTAAAAATAATAACACGCTGCCCACCTGACTGGGTTACCCCAGCCACTTTGTGCAGCTTCCAACAAATTAAAACATCAAACATTGAAATCTTCCTTGTACTGGGTTTCCTTCAGATGTCTTCTAAAAGCCAGATAGTTGTTTATTTCCTTGACATCAGGTGGGAGGGTGTTCCACAGCAGGCACAACTACTGAGAAGAAGAAGAAGAAGAAGAAGAAGAAGAAGAAGAAGAAGAAGAAGAAGAAGAAGAAGAAGAAGAAGAAGAAGAAGAAGAAGAAGAAGAAGAGTAGTTTGGATTTGATATCCTGCTTTATCACTACCCGAAGGAGTCTCAAAGCGGCTCACAATCTCCTATCCCTTCCTCCTCCACAACAAACACTCTGTGAGGTGAGTGGGGCTGAGAGACTTCAGAGAAGCGCATGTGGAGGAGCAGAGACGCGAACCCAGTTCCCCAGATTACGAGTCCACAGCTCTTAAGACAAGGCCCTCTGCCTGGTTCCCTGTAACCTGAATGATGGGGGTGGAGACGCTTCTTTAGGTATGCATGACCAAAGCTGTTTAGGGCTTTAAAGGTCAGCACCAACCCTTTGAATTGTGCTCAGAAACGTACTGGGAGCCAATGTAGATGCTTTAGAAGACGCAGTTGCGGTTGCCACTCCCAGCCACCACCCTGGTGTTCCTTACCACAACCCTGTGAGGGATATCAATACTTTTCCAATGCAGGAAAGATAATAAAGGTGGGAGGCTGAAGCTGAGCTAGCTAGCTTATAACTTCTCCCTAAACTGACAGGTAAAGTCTTAGCTGATACAAGCTGCTACTCACATAAGTGTTCTGTTTAGAAATCCCAAATTGTTGCTGCAAGGGATCACTTTCCATCTCTGCTTGGGAGGTGACATTCCAGGTGGGTTTATGGCCACAAAAATAACTTCCAGCAGCCCTTTGTCAATAGTGTAAAGGGACAGGGTGCCATCTAGTGGGTCTTGACGGATATATTGTTTTGAACGCATAACACATATACAGTGGTACCTCTGGTTAAGAACTTAATTCGTTCCGGAGGTCCGTTCTTAACCTGAAACTGTTATTAACCTGAAGCACCACTTTAGCTAACGGGGCCTCCCACTGCTGCAGAGCCGCCAGAGCACAATTTCTGTTCTCGTCCTGAAGCAAAGTTCTTAACCCGAGGTACTATTTCTGGGTTTAGCGGAGTCTGTAACCTGAAGCATTTGTAACCTGAAGCGTTTGTAACCCGAGGTACCACTGTACACATAATGCATGTTTTAATGTATTTTTAATCTTTGTTGGAAGCCACCCAGAGTGCCTGGGGAAACCCAGCCAGATGGGCAGGATATAAATAAATTATTATTATTATTATTATTATTATTATTATTATTATTATTATTATATCTGCAGCAGCTGTTTTCACGTGTTGTTCACCCAAGTGCTGCTTCACTCCTCTGCATCTGTCGCAGAGTCAGTCCTTTGTTGATGGCTTCCTTCATGGATCATCACCCTGTCTCTTATTGCTTGACGACTCACGGGAAGACTGGTTTGGTCTGTATTACACCATGCTAAACCCAGTCTCTGGCATCCAGAAATTAGAAGGGGTGTGTGTTCAGGCACCCCACGAATTCGTCACGTTGTGCATTGTTCAGCTGAGCCGCGATTTTCAGGAAGCATTTAATGTGGGCCCTGTCCCTTGTGATTTCAACAGGAAGGAACTTGAGGCCCCAAAGGAGACACCTTTTCTCCACTTCCCTGCGGTGTGGGAGCAGACGGAGCCACAAGCAGGGAGGAGGGTTTTTGTAGAGGTGTTATATTCACTTTGCACAGTGTGTCGGCTCCAGGCACAATAATATATCCCAGTGTCATTGGCCATGAGGTTTTTGATGCTCAGGAAGAACTTGGTGTCTTCAAGTCTTGATCCTTCGATATGGTCTGGGCCCTCGGCATATGAGGATCCCACGGCAACAGAATAGGCAAGCAGCTGAATCCGCCCTTCGAGAATTTGCCTGTACCAGTAGATATTGGGGTTCGGTGCCCCATTTACGTTGCAATTAAGAGATACATTGCTGTTTGGCTGCTGTATCACCGACTCTGGTGTCTGAACAATGGTTGGAGATGAATCACCTACGATCCACAAAAGAAAGCAGGGAAACTCTTAGTACAGTTAAGAATATTTTATTATTGCTGCGTGTCTATGTTATGGGTAGCCAATGTGGTGTTCTCCAGATATTGTTGAAGCTCCCATCCGCTCCTGATGGCATGGCAAATGATCAAGGGCGATGGGAGTTGTACCGTGTTTCTCATATTATAAGACATGTCTTATATTAATTTTTTCCTCAAAAAAACACGGCATGGCTTATTTTCAAGGGATGTCTTATTTTTTAATAAAGTGCACGCGGGCGCTGTTTCCCGGGCTTGTCAAGCCCAGCAAGGAGCGCCCGCCGATCTTCGGTGACAGGCGGGGGTGGGGGGAGAGCAGAGAACGATCTCCGCTTCCTCCCCACCCCCGCCTGTCACACAGCACAGGTCCGAAGATCGGAGGGCGCTGTTTGCCAGGCTTGTCAAGCCCAGCAAGGAGCGCCCGCCGATCTTCGGTGACAGGCGGGGGTGGGGGGAGAGCGGAGAACGATCTCCGCTTTTCCCCCCACCCCGCCCGTCACACAGCACAGGGCCGAAGATCGGCGGGCGCTGTTTGCCGGGCTTGTCAAGCCCAGCAAACAGCGCCGGCCGATCTTCGGTGACAGGCGGGGGTGGGGGGAGAGCGGAGAACGATCTCCGCTTTTCCCCCCACCCCGCCCGTCACACAGCACAGGGCCGAAGATCGGCGGGCGCTGTTTGCCGGGCTTGTCAAGCCCAGCAAACAGCGCCCGCTGATCTTCGGTGACAGGCGGGGGTGGGGGGAGAGCGGAGAACGATCTCCGCTTCCCCCCACCCCCGCCCGTCACACAGCACAGGGCCGAAGATCGGCGGGCGCTGTTTGCCGGGCTTGTCAAGCCCAGCAAGGTGGGCCCGCCGATCTTCGGTGACAGGCGGGGGTGGGGGGAGAGCGGAGAACGATCTCCGCTTCCCCCCACCCCCGCCTGTCACACAGCACAGGTCCGAAGATCGGCGGGCGCTGTTTGCCGGGCTTGTCAAGCCCAGCAAACAGCGCCCGCCGATCTTCGGTGACAGGCAGGGGTGGGGGGAGAGTGGAGAACGATCTCCGCTTCCCCCCCCCCGCCTGTCACACAGCACAGGTCCGAAGATCGGCGGGCGCTGTTTGCCGGGCTTGTCAAGCCCAGCAAACAGCGCCCGCCGATCTTCGGTGACAGGTGGGGGTGGTGGGAGAGCAGAGAACGATCTCCGCTTCCCCCCCCGCCTGTCACACAGCACAGGTCCGAAGATCGGCGGGCGCTGTTTGCCGGGCTTGTCAAGCCCAGCAAGGAGCGCCCGCCGATCTTCGGTGACAGGCGGGGGTGGGGGGAGAGCGGAGAACGATCTCCGCTTCCCCCCCACCCCCGCCCGTCACACAGCACAGGGCCGAAGATCGGCGGGCGCTGTTTGCCGGGCTTGTCAAGCCCAGCAAGGAGCGCCCGCCGATCTTCGGTGACAGGCGGGGGTGGGGGGAGAGCGGAGAACGATCTCCGCTTTTCCCCCCACCCCGCCCGTCACACAGCACAGGGCCGAAGATCAGCGGGCGCTGTTTGCCGGGCTTGTCAAGCCCAGCAAGGAGCGCCCACCGATCTTCGGCTCTGTCGCCCGATGCGCTACGGCTCGGGGAAGCAGGCAGGGAGCTCCTGCTGGGTCCCGCGCCTTCGCCTCTCGCTCGGTCGGGGCTTTGCGATAGTGCTTATTTTCGGGGTATGTCTTATTTTTCACCAACCCTTTGAAATCCTGTCATGGCTTATTTTTTGGGGATGCCTTAAAATATGAGAAACACGGTAGTTGAGAATATCCGTAGGATGTTTCACATAAGGAACCCTTGCTAGCTTTGATTTTTCATTTCCAGTGACATTTCATCAGCAAGAGGCATGCCCAAGAAAACACATTCCTACACGTCCCACCACCACCACACATAACTTAAAGCACCACCCTCCTCCAGTGTTTGAAAAACTAATTAACATTTTCACATGGCAATATATTGTTCACGATTAATTGCTCACAGATCCTCCATTCCGGTTTTGTTTAACAATTAATTGCTTGCCATCCTGCATTCATAGTTCATGCTTTATGTCCCTCAAATAATTAAAAAGCATACGGAACTATAATGTTTATAGCAGAGCACATTATAAAACTTTAGCCCTCTGCTCAAGAGAATGCAGCCTACCAGCAGGAAAATCAACTGGAACTTTGCCCTTGACATTAGTGGGGGGGGGGATGGACGGTTGCCATAATTATTACCATTCATTATAACTACCGGTAGGTTTTCTCATACAAGCAGCCAGTATCTTCAAAGTCAATTACGATTGTGGGCTTTTAGCTCATCAGCAAACAGGAAAGCCCGTCTGGAATATCTCCCACTAAATAAATCTATGGTGTGATATACAGAGAGGTCTTGCTTGATGCTTGATATAGGATGGGCAAAGGCAGATTGGGTTCTACTGCTGGGTCGCTGGGTGATATCCGGTAGATGATACAAGGTTTTCAGACTCTACGTATTGTATATTCCTGCATATAAGACTACTTATCCAGAAGAGGGCAACCAAAATGGTCAAAGGCCTGGAAACGATGCCTTATGAGGAACGGCTTAGGGAGCTGGGCATGTTTAGCCTGGAGAAGAGAAGGTTAAGGGGTGATATGATAGTCATGTTCAAATATATAAAAGGATGTCATATAGAGGAGGGAGAAAGGTTGTTTTCTGCTGCTCCAGAGAAGCGGACATGGAGCAATGAACTTCCTGACAGTAAGAGCTGTTCGGCAGTGGAATTTGCTGCCAAGGAGTGTGGTGGAGTCTCCTCCTTTGGAGGTCTTTAAACAGAGGCTTGACAGGCATATGTCAAGAATGCTTTGATGGTGTTTCCTGCTTGGCAGGGGGTTGGACTGGATGGCCCTTGTGGTCTCTTCCAACTCTATGATTCTATGATACTTTTTAACCCAGGAAAATCTTCTCGAAAGTCAGGGGTCGTCTTATATGCCGGGTTGTATTTCTTATACGGCGAGTATATCCCAAACTCTATATTTTAACTGGAAAAGTTGGGGGTCGTCTTATACGCCGGAATATGTGGGTAGGTGTATCAATAGCAGCAGCACCCAGGCACCTACATTATGCTGCTGAAATTAACAAAGCTGGGGAGAGGGTAACTAGGAGTGGATCTTTGTGTTGTGGAAGGACTAGTTCTGGTATGCCTTAATTCAGGAAGCAGGTTTATTTGCTTGGCACCTGCTGGTGAACTATGAGATTCTTGTAAGAAAACATCTAGGTCTGAAGTCTGCCCAACCCTGCTTTAGAGGACTGCCCCCTTTCCAGGACACCTTGACTTTGTATGAAAGAAGAAAGGACTGCTGCAGTTCCCCAGAATGACAAACCACCTACCCAATGCCCTAAATTGTCCCAAGGACTAGAGAGAGGCAATAGACCAGGTGGCATGATAGTCAATGTTGGCTGGGGGTGTGCCCACCTTCCCCTCCACCCCAACCCGTTATAACATTGCTATAATAACCATAATAATAAAATGGACCCTCCATGTTCAGGATTAGCATATCTACTCCTCAACCAGGGAGGTTCATTGCTTGTGTGCCATCATTGGGAATTTCCTGTAGTATCTTGTTGGTCCCTGTTGGAAATAGGGGAAGCAATGGGACTTTCCCCCTTCCAACCACATGCTGTTCTGGAGGTTCTCGTGACACCCCACCCCCAGCCAATTCCAGGGGACGCAGGGGTGCAAAGCCCCATTGCACAGGTGGAAATCGTTGCAGAGGGCTCCCATTAAATACGACTCATTAGGCAAATTCCAGTTAGGATGCTGGCCTCAATGGACCTTGGGCAGGGCAGTCTCGAGCAGGTTGCGCGCCCTGGTGCTGAGGGGCGGAGATCGCTCCGGCGCCCCCGCCCTCGCAGGGCGCAGCATGGTTTCTGTGCAGCTTCGCCGTGCGGTGCCCTGCCTACCGGCCCGGCGCCCTGGTGCACCGCGCCACCGGGGGTCTACCTAGAGCCGGCCCTAACCTTGGGGTTTTTATGGTTTTCAGGCAAAAGAGGGTTTTGCCAATTTGTACACTGCTTCAGAAATTTGCTTCGACCAGATATACATAGCAGAAGCAAAAGTAATGAGCACAAACATCACAATCTCGCATTTCCTCCTTTTTAGAAACTGCCATCTGTCTCTCTCTCCACTTTGTTTTGAAATTTCCCCAACACAGAGAAACGAAGTGAGCAATGCTGATTGATTCAATCAATGTTATCAATCACTTTCATTTCACACACAAGGCATAGGGAGGTTAGCCGAGTTCTTCCTCCCACGAGGGATTCAATAAATGCGATCCGTATTGGTAAAACAGATGTGCACATTCCTTTATCTTCTGCAGTTGCCAACCTGGTTCTGCAACCCTGGGGGCAGGGAGTGCTGTTTGAATGCCTCCACCATGCAGGTTGGCCTAAGTCAGTATGAGGTGTCCACAACCGGACAGAGTGCCCCCAAGGGTTACGTGATGTTGGCATGCTATCACCACACTTCATAGAATCATAGAATTGTAGAGGGACCCTGAGGATCATCTAGTCCAACCCCGTGCAATGCAGGAATGTGCAGCTGTCCCATACAGGGATTGAACCTGCAACCTTGGCATGATCAGCGCCATGCTCTAGCCAGCTGAGCTATCCAGGCTGACTTGCTTAGACCGACACATGCAGCAGAGGAAAGACTTTCCCTAGCAAATCACATCATGTGAAGTTGACTTTCCAAACGGTACTGCTGATACGGTATTTGAAGTGGTTCACATACCGTTATCTCAGCAATCTGTATGAATCACTTTCTAAGGGAGGTCTGGGCTATTATCCCCGAGGACTGAGAGAGGCAAAGTCATTTGCTGCAGGTCACCTAATGCAGGGATGGCTAACCTGTGCCTCTAGACTACAGCCCCATCATTTCTTACAATTGGCCATGCCAGCCGGGGTGATAGAAGCTGGGAGTCCAAGAACATCAAGATTGACAGCACAAACTGCTGATATCTTGAGCTGTTGCAACAGACATTTCCTGGTGAAAGTAGAAATTGACTCTTATTCCAATTCCCATGTTTCAAACGCTGGAGGGCCACAGATTTTGCCATCCCAGACCCGAGGAGCATGAACCACAGACTTCTGCACCACCTTTTAAACTACACCATCTCAGTTGGGTGCCTCGACAATGCCCCCCCCCCAATTGTTATACGCTCAAAGCCACATATTGCTAGCTTAACTCAAATGCAAATAGTCAACACAGATGGGAAGAGCTGCTCTACTTACATGAAATGCCTATGGCAAGCCAAAGCAAAGCACAAATCGGCCACAGGGTTGCCATGTAATCTTGCCTCGCTGCTGCCTTCTGAATCCTCCTTCCTTTGACTTGGTTTCTATGCCTTTGCGGAGAACATTGCTCTTTGTTGCATTCACGTTCCTCGTTTAGAGTGCACCCTGCTGAAGAAGCCTGAAGTTGCAGATACAAATACTCCACTCTCAACTACAGTGTTGACACTCTCTCCACCAAAAATAAAATAAAATATCCGCCCGATGAAGTTAAACAACAGATCAACAGAGCCAGACTGATACCCAGAGAGAATGTGCTGCAAGAGAGACCCCAAAAAAGAAAATAACAGAACACCACTACTAATCACATACAGCTCCCAAGTTAAAACAGTACAACACATCATCAGAGATCTACAACCTCTCCTGGACAATGACAGCTCTCTTTCTCAAGCTCTGGGAGGAAGACCTTTCATTGCCTACAGACAGCCACCCAATCTTAAACAACTCCTCACCCACAATAATATAACCACCAGACTTAACATGGACACTGGTACCAGAGCCTGCAATGAACCCAGATGCCAACTTTGCTGCCACATATACCCGGACAACACCATTACTGGCCCCAACAACATCCAACATACCATCTCAGGGTGATTTAATTGCTGATCTTCTAACATTGTGTATGCCATCAAAAGCCAAGAGTGCCCTTCAGCTCTCTATATTGGACAAATAGGCCAAACCCTACGCCGAAGGATAAAAGGACATAAATCTGACATCAGGAATCACAAGGCAGAGAAACCAGGAGGAGAACACTTCAATCTCCCAGGACATTCTATAGAAGATCTCAAAGTAGCTGTCTTATTACAAAAGAATTTCAGAAATAGACTGGAAAGGGAAGTTGCTGAACTGCAACTTACTACCAAACTTAAAACCATGGATAGACCTGGTCTGAATAAAGACATTGGATTTTTATCTCCTTATACATGATAAAGCTATCTTTAGCCATCTCACCCCTTGCTTTTTCCTGTAAGACCAATTGCAGTCGTTAAAAGCCGTCAACAGGTTTACCACACCTATCAGCCAATCACCCATCCCCACCAATATTTTCTTATAAATAATATCATACCCTCCAACATTTCTCCAGTGAAAATAGGGACGTCCTATTCCACCATCATAATAGTTATAATGTTCTTATTTATACCCCACCCATCTGGCTGGGTTGCCCCAGACACTCTGAGCAGCTTCCAACATATATAAAAACATAATAAAACATTAAACGTCTAAAAACATCCCTATACTGTACAGGGCTGTCTTCAGATGTCTTGTAAAGGCTGTATAGTTACTTACCCCCTTGGCTCGGTGGTCACAACAACTCCATACCCTCCGACATTTCTCTGATGAAAATAGGGGTGCCCTAAGGGAAAGCGGGACATTCCAGGATCCAATCAGAGAGCGGGGTGGCTTCTGTAAATCCGGGACTGTCCCTGGAAAACAGGGACACTTGCTTATACTACGTGAGGCCCGGAGGGTGGTAACACGAGAACAGGCCTTTTCGGTAATGTCTTCCCATCAATGAGCTTCCCACCAATGGACCACTTGAAAATTGCTGGAGGTCTTGGTGGCTTGGTGGAGCACTCAATGGTTTCCCTGCCTTTGGGGCAATTTCAACATAGTGTGCTGGGTGCTGTACGATCATTGTGTTTTATTGCTTCTTACAGACTGCATTCTGTTTTATTACAATTGGCGCTTGCTGAATTCATATTGTAATACATTAAAAATGTAGTACGTAAGAAATAAAAGCAGCAATAGAAATGCAATTAAAAATACAATTTAATGCTGACATGACATGGGCCACCCGAATGAAACATGCAGACCATTGGTGATCCACGGACCACAGTTTGGGATCCCCGCCTTGGAGCTACAACATCCTCAACAGTTGGCCCTCCAACCTCAGCTTGGAGATCTTCTGTGAGCAGGGGCCTCTGAACATTGAGGGGGACTAGCCCAGAGGGACACAGTGCCAGGGCCCCCAGGAGCCAGTGCCCTGGGCGCTGCATATGAAGGAGAAGACACACACTCAGACTGCTTAATATAAAAGAATACTGTACTGTACTTGGTTTTTTGTACCTCAGTCTAGTCTTATGTAACTCTAGTATCATCAGCGCCACCTAGTGATGTTAATTGTAACTGCACTTCCTTTGCAACTACAGCCGTACCTTGGAAGTCGAACGGAATCTGTTCCGGAGGACTGTTCGACTTCCAAAACGTTCGGAAACCACAGCACGGCTTCTGATTGCAATCGGAAGCCGTGGAAGCCCCGTAGGACATTAGACTTCCAAAAATACCGTGTTTCTCATATTATAAGTCATGTCTTATAATCTTTTTTCCTCAAGAAAATAAGCCTATGGCTTATTTTCGGGGGGTGTCTTATTATTTTTTTAAAAAATTACAGTATGGTACCTCCCCTGTCCGGCGCCCGGAACTGGCTGCTGCTGCGCTGCTGGGCGCGTTGTCGGCGCTTCAGCAGGGCATGCTGCTGGGTCCCGCCGGGTCGGGGCTTCACGCGGCGCGCGCTGAGGCTCTTGCCGGATCCCGGCTCGGAGCAGCGCGTGCTGCGGCTCTTGCTGCGGCTCTTGCTGCCGGATCCCGGCTCGGAGCAGCGCGCGCTGCGGCTCTTGCTGCGGCTCTTGCTGCCGGATCCCGGCTCGGAGCAGCGCGCGCTGCGGCTCTTGCTGCGTCCCGCAGCGCCAGCGCCAAGCGCCAACCCAACAGCGGGACCGGCGGGGACCAGCAGCGCGCGCGACAGGAAGAGGAGGGACCAGCGAGTGGCAGCCGCGGCGGCCAATGAAGGCTCGGCCGGGTGTTTTTTGTCATTGTAGCTGCGTCCCGCTGCGTCCCTCCTCTTCCTGTCGCGGCCCGGAACTGGCGGCTGCTGCGCGCGTTGTCGGCGCTTCAGCAGGGCATGCTGCTGGGTCCCGCCGGGTCGGGGCTCCACGCGGCGCGCGCTGAGGCTCTTGCCGGGTCTCGCCGCCGGGTCGGGGCTCGGAGCAGCGCGCGCTGCGGCTCTTGCTGCGTCCCGCCGCCGGGTCAGCGCTTGGCACGGTGCATGCTGCTGGACATTTTGGAGGGGCAGCAGCAGCCGATTCCAGGCGCTTACAGGCATCTTCCTCTTCCATGGCGCCATCCAGACCTGCTCCCACCACTACGGCTTATTTTTTGGGTATGTCTTATATTTCTTCAACTCAGGAAAATCCTGCCATGGCTTATTTTGTAGGGATGACTTAAAATATGAGAAACACGGTAGTTTGCAAACTGGAACAGACACTTCTGGGTTTGCGGCGTTCAGGAGCCAAAACATTCAAAAACTAAGCTGTTTTAAAAACCAAGGTACAACTATATCAGGTCCCATTTATTAAACCTACCATCACTCCTCTAAGTACTGTACTTACTCGAATGTAATGCGGAACTTTCTTAGCCAAATTTAGGGTGTACATTAGATTTGATTACAAGCTTGAAAAACAACGCTGACATAGCAAATACTTTTTTGTTTCAAGGTTTTGAAATGTGAGGTCCACACTATATTTGATGGAGCGTTAGATTCGCATAAATACGATAACTGTTTCAATTGCCAGAACTGCTCCTATTATCAAAGAATTTCTCCTAATGTTCAGATGAAAACTCCTGTAATTTAAGCCTACACCATCCAGCTCTGCAGTGAACAAAATGTGCCCTGGGTTTTTAATAATAATAATAATAATAATAATAATAATAATAATAATAATAAATTTTATTTATACCCCGCCCTCCCCAGCCAAGACCGGGCTCAGGGCAGCTAACACCGGATATAAAACAATTGATTAAAATACAGCTTAAAAACAAGATTAAATACAACATTAAAATGCAGCCTCATTTCAATAGAACCTCAAATCAAAAACTGTTTGGGGAAGAAAATGTCTTTTAACTATTTGATTGCTCCCCCCGCAACTACCGTTAATATTCCTAGGACTATTGCTACAGTATTACTAAACAAACACACAATTTCCCTCAATAACATGTCCTATTTAAGCAGCTAGCGGGAAATGGGGTTGAAATATAGCAATCTGCCACAATTTCCAGCAAGATATATTCATTTATTTCAGTTATGAATCACTCTGTGTTCTGTAAGTGACCAGCCACAGGGCAGCTTAACAAAATAATACGACACAATCAAGTAAACACTTAAAATCAACAACTGAGGCACCACAATGCAACTCTCAAACATGCCCAAAGGCACAGAAGCACAACCACAGTTGCTTGAGCCTAAAACAACACATCCAAATGGCAAAAGGGAGGCTGATATTCTTTCAGCAATAAATACAGTAAATAATCAGCATTTTGAAAATCTGGCCTTCGTTTTCCTCCATGAGGAATGTGGCCTGTTGAATGGGGACTGCTCTGAGATGAGGAATCAACTGTTTTTCCACAGTTGCCCACTTTCCTGGAATTGCTAACTTTTATTCACTTACTTTTTACAGACCATCCAGATGGTGTCGTTAACTTACAGCGTTCCAGTGTTTTCTGAGCCGTTCTGGTGTTTTTGAAGGCCATAGAATCATAGAGTTGTAGAGTTGGAAGGGACCCTAAGGGTCATTTAGTCCAGTCCAACCTCCTGCAATGGAAGAACCACACCTATCCTGTTCCCATTAAAATAGCTCAAGACATAACAGGGCAAACGTGGCAATTTAAACGAATAATAATCCCATCTTGTGCAAAATCCTAGGCACACCTCAGAGGATTTTGAGATAGAGAGAGAGAGAGAGAATGTGAATTCTATTCTCACAACAGCGATGTGAGACAGAAGTTCAAATAGGACACAGTTGACTATATTAGCTCTAAAAAACAGACACACAAAACACAGTTTTGGAGTTTAGATTAGGAAACCATGAAAGCGATCATTTCCAAATTCTTCAGGGCAAAGATCAACATTAATTAATGCACTTTTTAAAAAAAAAAGGGGGGGGAGAATGTCAATCATAACTCATTCACTGAGCAATTACTCCCAACTTCTAGAGGACCTGGCAATAAATGCTGCTTGCACATGTCATATGAGGTGATGTGAAACTGTTATTTACAGTATGATAAACACTGCCAAATGTGCATAATAGTAGTGATGGTATTTGGTAAGTTTTTTTCACAAAAGAAACAGACTTAAGATGCACAGTGCCATGTCTCAAGTTCTCCAGCATATTAAAGCAAGCGCAGAGATAAAATGCAAATAGGATTGCCAACTGTTCAGCTCACTGCAGCTGTCTTTTAACAGCAGCTTGATGTGTAGCAGTGTAGCCATTAGCAGGTGGAAATGTTTATCTCCATGGTATGTATGGAAAGCCTTTGCCAGATGATCTTCTGCACATTAAAAATAAGCACAAGAGCAGGCTAGACACTTGTTTTTCTGGCCACTTGGCAATATAATTGTCCCTTTCTGCCCAGGACAACCCTGATTCTCTGGTGGTTGTTCCGAATAAAACACTGTCCCCATTATGCTTCTGTTTCAGCATTTTGCAGAGATTTGGGGGTGCTTAAAAGAAAGTTCATATATATATATATATATATATATATATATATATATATATATATATAGACACACACACACACACAAATGTACGACCGCTAAAAGAATCCTGGGAACTGCAGTTTGGAGGCGCAGGTTAATTCTGTGTCCAGGGCAGCTGTCTACCAGCTCCATCTGGTATGCAGACTGTCTCGCCAGAGTGGTGCGTGCTCTAGTTATCTCCCGCTTGGACTACTGCAATGCGCTCTACGTGGGGCTACCTTTGAAGGTGACCCAGAATCTGCAACTAATCCAGAATGCCGCAGCTAGACTGGTGACTGGGAGTGGCCGCCGAGACCATATAACACTGGTCCTGAAAGACCTGCATTGGCTCCCAGTACATTTCTGAGCACAGTTCAAAGTGTTAGTGCTGACCTTTAAAGCCCTAAACGACCTTGGTCCAGTATACCTGAAGGAGCGTCTCCACCCACATCGTTCAGCCCAAACACTGAGATCCAGCGCCGAGGGCCTTCTGGCGGTTCCCTCACTGCGAGAATTTAGGTCAGGCACCCCCAAACTTTGGCCCTCCAGATGTTTTGGACTACAATTCCCATCATCCCTGACCACTGGTCCTGTTAGCTAGGGATCATGGGAGTTGTAGGCCAAAACATCTGGAGGGCCGCAGTTTGGGGATGCCTGATTTAGGTTATAGGGAACCAGGCAGAGGGCCTTCTTGGTGATGGTAATAAACAACTATCTGACTTTTAGAAGACATCTGAAAGCAGCCCTGTTTAAGGAAGTTTTTAATGTTTGATGTTTTTAATAATGTTTTTAATATTATGTTGGGAGCCACCCAGAATGGCTAGGGAAACCCATGCAGATAGGGTTATTATTATTATTATTATTATTATTATTATTATTATTATTATTATTATTACAGTCATACCTTGGTTTAAGTATGCTTCGGTTTGAGTACTTTCAAACTGAAAGTACTCCGCGGACCCGTATGGAACGGATTAACCCACTTTCCATTACTTTCAATGGGAAAGTTCGCTTCAGGTTAAGTCATAGCTGCCAAGTTATCCCTTATTTTAAAGGATTTTCCCTTATGCTGAATAGGCTTCCTCGCGAGAAAAGGGAAAACTTGGCAGCTATGGGTTAAGTACAGACTTCTGGAACCAATCGTGTACTTAAACCGAGGTACCACTGTATTATTATTATTATTATTGATTGCGAGAGATTTTTTCTCTCAAAAATTATTTCCTGTAGCACAAATGGATGAACTTTTGCCTATTAATGACTAAAATGAGGTATATTCCATTGAAATATTAAAAAAGGTTACGCACAAACCATTTTAAATGTTTTTGTATGCCGTTTTACCATTTCATTAAATTGTATTAACAATTCTATATATATTTCGTATCAAATTTGGACACAACACCACATTCCACAATGGGGAGTGTTCTTAGCAACATAGGGTAAACAAATGTCACACCTGCGCAAGGTAAAAGCCCCTTTTTGGGACCTCAAAACTCAGCCAGCAGCCCCTGCCGGGCATGCTGGGAAAAGAACCTACAGGAGAGGTAGCAAAACATCGTCCTCTAGCGGCGTCTATACTGTTACTGCGGCTTTAAAAAGCTTCCTTGTGTGTTTGATGACCCTATATAATGTTGTATATATGTGACTCTAAAGCTTGGGTCCATTTCTATATCTGCTCACAGTGACTTCAAAAATGGTCAAAAAACTGATAAATAAAATTTTTTAAATCATTTTGTGCGTGAGGGTTTTTTTATCAAATCTCTTTGGAAGTAAGATTTTATCTAATCTTTAATGAAAGCTCATCAAATTATGATACAGGGAAATGAGGTTGTAAAGAAGTCATCACCCTAATGCGCATACATGCACTACTCTTCTTAAAATTGCTTTGCTCAATCCTTCTGGAGCTACCTCACACACTAAAATTGTAGATGTACTGAGATCATTTAAGAGTACAGTACTATGACTGGCTGCAGCTGCTAGTTGGGCGTCATGAATCTGGGCTTCATTCCACCTAGTGTATTATATTATTCTTTCCTTTGTGTTACATTATCTTTTTTTTAAAAAAAATACTTTAACCCCCCCCCCCAATCTTATCTGATGAATAGATCTCTGGGTTTCTTTATTCTGAGAACCATTTCCACATCCCCCCAGTCATTCTCTCATACAAGTATTTTATTAATCCCCCTCCTCAGCCTGTTTTCTTTGCATTTTAAAGCTTTAAAAGCCCCATATAAGGGCAGACTTTAAAGAACCTATGTTTATTGGCCAAATGTGCATTACTCTGCAATTACTAACTTTGATTTAATCAACAATTTTCTTGCTCAACCACTATAATAGGAGAAATATTCTCTCTCCCTGCCTCCTTGCTTTACATAATCTGGTTTGGATTATACTATTCTGAATTAAGGATGCCAAATAACCTGACAAAAATGATTTTGCTTACTCGTATGTTTTCTAACCTCCAGGTTAAGCTTTTTCACAGCTTGAAGATATTAAACAATCTGCTAATGCCAGCAGATCAGGCTACAGTTAAAAGGCACAGGAGCTGGGGCTGGTAAGAAAAAACATTTGCAATGCTAACCTGAAAATTTTATGTAATTGTACATATTTTGCCACCTCTATTGTGCATCCTAAAATCCAGGTCCTTTGTAAATAGACTTTTAGACAGGCACTAGGTGTCCCCTTTTTAAAAAGGTCAGAATCTGCCTTTAGTCTGTATGAGGACAGTATTTGATGGTGGAAAGATAAGACATTGCTTTTAAAGAGAGTGGAACATGGTATCCATCCCTTTTTTTTATCACAGGTGGAAAAATAATTTGGGAATGGCAGGGTTTTTTGTTTTGTTTTTTGTTTTAGTGGTCTCTGGGGAAATAGTTAAACACCGTTTTCTACCCACTGCCCCTTCTCTGATCAATTTCACAGCCTCCTGCAGCTGCTTTTCATTAAGAGAAAGGGAGGAAAGCTGGAAAAGTGTTATATGAAGCTGCAATTTAATCTAGTTTGGCCTAGAAGAGAGAGTAAACAGTATCTGAGTTCAGGGGCCTTGGTCAAATTAGTGAAAGATCTGCTTGTAGTGCCACCCCCCACCCCCACTCTGGCAGATCCTCCAAGTGTCCCTATTTTCCAGGGACAGTCCTGGATTTACGGAAGCCATCCTGGTTTCTGATTTGCTCCTGGAATGTCCTGCTTTTCCTTAAGATGCCCACATTTTCATTGGAGAAATGTTGGAGGGTATGGAGTTATGCGACCCGAGCCAAGGAGGTAAGTAACCAGGGTCGGATATAGGTTTGATGAGGCCCTAAGCTACTGAAGGTAATGGGTTCCTTTATAGGTCCAACTGTCCTTTGTCAACAACAAATTGTCACAGTTTTTTGTGTTGAATATATGCTATATGGTAATTTATGGACCTAATAGGTATCTAAAGCCATTTGCACATAACAAGCTATGTATTTTATCAAAGTAATTTTGGAACTGAAATACAATTAAGAAGAAGTATATTAATAGTGAAATACAATTAAGAAGTACATTAATAGTGAAATAATTATTAAGCTCTAACTTAAAATGATTTTTTTATTCATAACTTAATAATGCAAACACATTGGCATTTGGCAATAACAAACGTTCCTTTAGAAACACAATTTACAAAGACTCATAATCTAGTCTCTAGAAACTTGCTATAACATGAAATAATAATTGTAGGCTTTATTTTATTTGTTTTTTTATCTTACATTTTGGAGATGTACATCCAGGTTTTTTTTTCCTTTAATTTTTTAGGGGCCCCAAGAGAGTGGGGCTCTAAGCTAGAGCTCGATTAGCTTATTCATAAATCTGGCACTGTAAGTAACTATTCAACCTTTAGAAGACACCTGAAGGCAGCCTTGTATAGGGAAGTTTTTTTAAATGTTTCATGATTCATTATGTTTTTATATATGTTGGAAGCCATCCAGAGCGACTGAGGCAACCCAGTAAAATTGAGGGGTATAAATAATACATTATTATTATTATTATTATTATTATTATTGAATAGGGCACCCCTATTTTCATCTGAGAAATGCTGGAGGATATGCTCTGGCCACGCACCTGTGTCTTTTAACAGCAGCCAGTTACTGGGAAATTTCACAAATTAAGTTTTCTCACCACTTGGCCTGGAACCGGAATTAAAGAGAATTGGCTGTCTTGCTATGGTTTGTCAAACATCAGTTCTATGGAGACGGGTTTTTAGACTTGGGTGGGTGAGTGTTTTGTTTGGGAGGTGGGATTGCTTCAAATTGTTTTTAAATGCTGTTTGTTAATTTGTATTTTGTATTTGCACTTATATTTGTTGGCTGGGGTATTGTTTAGGGGATTTTGTTGAGGAAATGTGTTTTTTGTTAAGTTTGGTATACATTAGTATCCTTAACTGTTTTAATTGTTTTTATTACGTCTTTTGTGCTTTTTACGTTGTAACTTTATGTTGTGAACTGCCCCGAGATAGATACAGTATACAGATATAGGGTGGTATACAAATTTAATGTAAAAAACAATAAGTTTGTTGAAGGAAACCAGGAAAAACAAAAGTTGCCCATTTTGCACGTGTCCTTTTAGCAGAGGTCTGAGGTGAAGAAAACAGAAGATGGAGCTATTTGTGGCAGGGAGCTCAACTTTATCACCTGCTAGGCCCACTTTCAGATTTTGGCAGGCCTAACTGTTTCACTCTTTATCTCTGGTCAAGCAGGTTTTGAAATAACTTAGGGGGGGGGGAGGAATCTGCCAGCGATCAAAGGTGCATGATCAAATTGTAGAGTTTGCAAAAGGTGTTGATAACTGTTAAGGGACCTCTATTCTCCTGACAGAGCTACAATTGTCAGAGTTTCCTGGGAAGAAGGGTTTTGGTTGTTTAAACCACTTTTAGAAACTGTAACTCTGTGAGGGGGATCGGGGGTCTCCTAACAGTTTTCATTACCTCAGACAAACTGCAGTATCCCAAGATTATTTGAGGGAAGCCATGGCTAGCCTGATGGAAAGATGATAATAGAATAATAATTATTATTTTTAGATTTGCTTCCATCCTTATATTCCCCTGCTTTTTTTGGGGGGGGGGGGTGAATGCTAACTGCAAAAAGGCCCAGCTGCCCTTTGCGTTTGGTGTTCCTAAGCTTTAACTAATGAATTTTTTTCAGGCTGCTGCTAAAAGCTGAAGGAGCTATGAAAAGATATGGTTAGGAAGGTAAAGTGAGAAATATTCTGCGAATAAGAAACTATATCGGAGGAAGTTTATTTGTAAGCTGCATTGAGTCCCACCAGGGGAAAAAGGCAGCGTTTAAATGAATATCTAATAGGAATAAGTTGGAGTGGTTTTCTGAATGGAAAACCAGAAGCAAAAACTCCACAAGTAGTTGTATGTAGCAATCCTAGGAAGCAATTTTGAGAACACCAAAGTGAGAATTAAAATATAGAACTGGAACCATTTTCGTTGCCATCATAGGACTTTTGCATAAGTAAAGTCTCTGTCTTCTGTTTGCATAATATTTGTAAGTTTTACAGTGGCAAATATTTCAGAGGCGGAAATAGGATTGCCTCAACCACGCACACAATTAATTGTATGTTTGACTGTAGCTGGGAACAATAAATTTAGCCGGTGAAATTTCCATTTGAGGGAACATTTTATTTGCTGTATTTCTGTGTGCTGCAGTTAAACCTGCCCAAACAGAACCAGAGAAAAGCGAGGCAAGAGGTGGGGATCTGAATAAAAAGTAGTAAAATTATTTAATATGCTTTAATATGCATATTTAATATGGTGGTATAAATGCATCTGGTTTGCAATACTAAGCCAAAGTATGGGAGCAGGAGGCGGAGAGTCATTCTTGAAAAGTAAATTTCAAGATAATACAACTTTAGACATTATTTTTTCCTTTGGTGAGCTAACTATAATTGTATATTACATTGCTTTCTTCTTTCTTATATAGTAAAAGAAGAAGAAACAGGACGTGAGAAGTGAGTGAGAAGTTGGTAACTTCTGCATTGGCAGGTGGGGAAATAGTAGTGAATTGTGATGAATGTTCAAGGAGTGGAAGGCATTCTAAAAGAAGCAGAGCCAGACACAATAGAGAAATATCCGTGGGGAGAAAGAGGGGTGGGAACTTAGAAGAAGAGAGTCGTCGTCGTCGTCGTCGTCGTCGTCGTCCCCCCCCCGATCTTATGGGCCCAAATTAGGGATGGATAAATCTGCCAATTTTGTTTTTTTCTCCATTTCTCTTCTGATCACAAATTCAGCAATTTCACCAGATTTCTGCATCAGTTTGCCAATCATTTTTATTTTAACATCCTCACAAAAACCAGCCAGTACTTTAGTGTGCCCCTCTCCTAATATACATATTTTTGCCAGTGGTTTCCCCTAGCATAATGCCTTTTGATGTTATTTTCGCTATTATCTGCTTTTTATGCACACTTTCCCCATATATTCTCGTTTTGGAGGGGGGAGGTTGGATAGACAGCTCTGTAACAAGAATAAGAAATGGTTAGGTTTCACATAGCTGCATTAGCAAATTAGGTAGATTTGAATGAAAATGCAAAGCAGACTAAATTCCTACCCATAAGCAACAAGGAATAGGAAGGTGGATTAGCTAAGAAGTGAAAGTAATGAAATGGGAGATTATGGCACCTGTCTGTAAACGTTTGCCTTTCTAAGGGTTTCGTAAATCTCAGACATGTCCATGCCACCCTCTCGCCCTATCTGAACTGCAGGTTCCTTTTCCTGAGCCAGGACTGTGAGGTTTAAAAGGGTTCCCCCCCCCACTTGTCTGCAGCTGCAGCAACCCTGCCGTGTCTTCTGGCTCCGGGAGCTTTGAATTAATCTGCCAGGACCGGGCATTCAGGTATGTACAGAGCCAGCCGCTGTTAATGAACACACCCAGCTGGCCTGCAGATCTTTGCACAGAACGGAGTGAATGCTCTTAGCCTTTCCCACCGATCCAACAAGCATTCAGGCCTGGAATAAAAGCTGGCATAGATTCCATAGGCAGCAGTCTACCCCGCTGCCCCCAACTAATGTTTGGAGCGTTAGTTAAGTAATCTCGTTTTCTTTCCGGTACAGTATATGCGATAAGACGCAAACATGCAGAAAGGGAGCTTGGAAAATAAATATTCTCAGTGCTCAAATAACTGAGCAATAAAATGGAGTGTTCAATAGAATGGAGTTGTAGCATGTGTCTTAATTGGGGAGTCCCCCCCCCCCCGAATTACTGTCAGCCAGAAAAGCATCCCAAATCCTTTGGTGTTAGAGTCCTGGGAAACATCAATTCAAATAGTTTGGACTGATGAGCCTCACACACAACAGCGATTCACAAACAGAACAAAGACACTGCTGAGTATTTGTATTACCCCTATTCTTAATGGAAGACTTGTTGTCTGCACCCCCCACTCCTTTTCCAACTGTTGTAAAGTTTATTAAATTGCATTTATTTCCCAGCCTTCAGCAGCAGGTCCCAACCCTTTAACAGTCACAACTAAAAACAATTAAAATGGATTACAGTCACAGGAATAGGATGGGTCCTGAAACACGCGTAAGTCCAGTGTAAAGAGTAAATTTTAAACTTGCCAAAGCTGTGTAGTGAAGAAGGCTGGCGTACGTCGGTGGGGAGCAGCGTTCGAAATTCACCAAGCGCCCCACACATTTAGCTCATGGCTATTGGCCACTTGCGACCAAGTGAAGATGCCAGGGTGCCAGGATGGTGCCTGACGTCTCCACCATCTGGAGGTGCATGCCTGGGGATCCTCGGATCTTGCCTGTTTTCGCATACTAGCAACACATCCTGTAGAATTCTATCCATGGTATTTAATCTGCACATTCAAAACGAAATTCAGGAACCAAAAAGTCATATGAAAAATAGGACGTTTGAGCTTTCTGGGCCCCCAATGGCAACCAGGCATTCTGTTTTGGCGGCTGTAGCCCTGGCTTAAGGAGAGAACTATGGGATACATCTATTGCAGGCATCCCCAAACTTCGGCCCTCCAGATGATTTGGACTACAATTCCCATCTTCCCCGACCATTGGTCCTGTTAGCTAGGGATCATGGGAGTTGTAGGCCAAAACATCTGGAGGGCCGCAGTCTGGGGATGCCTGACCTATTGCCTAGGACCCCCTTAGATTGGCTGTGCTTCTGCCCCTCATCTGGTCTTTTTAGATTTCCTCCTGTCTCACTTTTCTGCCTGTTTCTTTTCTCAGTTGCAAATTCCATATTGCTTGCAGGGTGCCATTTTTGTCTCATTGCTGACTCTCTTGACCAGCCCCCCCCCCGGGCAGCTTCCTAAAAAAAGGAAAAAATGGGTGATCCCAACCCTCAGCAGAACAAAAAGCAGAAAACAACAACAAACCCTTACCTTTGAGAAGGGAATGAAGGTAAACTACCAGGGCTTTTTTTTCCAGCCAGAGCTCACAGGAACTCAGTTCCAGTACCTCTCAGGTGGGCGCCATTGCCATTATAAAAGAACAAAGCATGGTGAGTTTCAGCACCTCTTTTTCTAGAAAAAAATAGCACTGCATCCAACATTCAGAGGGTGAAGCTCTTCCTGGAATGGGGATAAGTGGTGAGGAGGTAAGACTTCATTTGAGCACGTAGTCACGGGGGAGGAAAGTATGCCTTTGTCTAAAACTGATCAGAGGTAGGGGGGAGTTTTATCTGTTTAATTTCTGTGTTCCAGGATGCCATTAGAGTCCCAGAAGCAGAGCTAGTAAAATATATATATTTATATTGGGTGTTCTGGCCTTGTTCTTTCTCTTTTAAAAAAAGAAAAAGATTATCTTAGCTTGGCAAGTCTCTGCCAAAGGCACTAACTTCCATAGATCTCTAGATACAGTTATTAGTGCAAGGGCCAAATTGCACATGATGTGCTTAACCTGGCTGCTTTTATTTTTACTGAAAACAGCACCGTGGAGGGCAAAGAGCTTCTAGGCAGAGGGTGATTTCCAGCAGAAAACTGGCACAGTGCCTAGGATGGCCAGATGGAAGGAGAACAACTAGAGTTCCTGCATTTTGAATAGTTGTGTAGAAGAAGGAACTCCACCATGCAATGAAAGCTACACCTGGTGAAATTCCCTTTTCAATCAGTAGCACATGGCTCTCTTAATCTCAGGGTCATGGGTTCGAGCCCCACATTGGCAAAAGATTCCTGCGTTGCAAGGGGTTGGACGAGATGACCCTCACGGTCCTTTCCAGCTCTGCAATTATATGATTCTACACAACTTTTAGGGGACCCAGGTGGCGCTGTGGGTAAACCACAGAGCCTAGGGCTTGCTGATCAGAAGGTCAGCGGTTCGAATCCCTGTGACGGGGTGAGTTCCCGTTGCTCGGTCCCAGCTCCTGCCAACCTAGCAGTTCGAAAGCACGTCAAAATGCAAGTAGATAAATAGGAACCGATACAGCGGGAAGGTAAACGGCGTTTCCGTGTGCTGCTCTGGTTCGCTAGAAGTGGCTTTGTCATGCTGGCCACATGACCTGGAAGCTATACGCCGGCTCCCTCGGCCAATAATGCGAGATGAGCGCGCAACCCCAGAGTCGGTCACAACTGGACCTAATGGTCAGGGGTCCCTTTACCTTTACCTTACACAACTTTTAAGATGCGGGAGCTTTCTCTTCTTTTATACCTGGCCAACCTAGCAGCGCCTCATCCGGATCGGGAGCATGTTTTCCAGATCGGGGCGCAACTGCTGCTCTTCCTTTGGAATGAAAGCAGCCAGGCTAAGCACACTTCTTGAAACTTGTGACTAATATCATGTGTGGTTTGGCCCGAGGTCTATTTCATGATACTATAGCATATTTAGCAGGTTTAATTATTTATCCAGCCTTGATGATGGGCTCTGTGGAACACCTGCTGCCCCATTAGGGAACCAGCCAGAATGCACTTGGCTGGTATCCTGAAGCAACAGGGATCTTGATATCTCTGGGAGAACTGTGCTGTGCATAAGCAGGATTTGTAACACAATAGGTGGGCTTCAGGGTAGCGTTGCCAACTGATCAGAAAAATAATAACCTAACCTGCTCTTCTGCCCTAAGATTTGTTGGCATCTGTCTGTCTCGGGAGTCAATGGAAGAGTGTGCCTTAGGGGGTGAGAGATATACTATTCTCCTGCGGATATCTGCACATCAAGTTCCTGTTGAAGGCAAATGCTACAAGAGACAGTTTAGAAGTTCGCAGGGAGATTGGGACAAGTCTAGGTTTTGGTTGGGTGACTGCCAGATTTGTGAGCCCAGGAGCAGATTGCTCTGCAGGAATTACACCATTTGATGCTGCTTTCGGGGTTGTCCTGTCCTTCCCCTACGCACCGCCGCAGCTCTTCATTTCATTTCATTTCATTTCACTTTTAATTTGCATACTGCCTTTCTATATTACCATACCCAAGGCAGTTTACAAGCTGAAGAAGCGACTAAGATCTCACACCTTCTAAAAATATGATCCAATACAAGGATTTCATAATAAAAGCCTAACTTTAAAATAAACAGCGTGTATCCAGTAATATTCAATAATCTATTAGAATACAATAGTACGCAACAAATACCAGCAAATAATAATTAAACAGAAATTCACTCTTAACAATTACAATAAATGATTTCTAAACTGTAATCGATAATAATAACAACGGCAAGTCACAGTGCATAAAATAACACTGCAAACTGAGAAGCAAAGACACACAACACACACACACACACACACTTAATGTCCCTGAGCGCCTCTTTTCCCTTCTCAGCTGCTTTTGGCCAGCACAAAGTCTCTCTCCTGTTTTCTGCCTCTCGGTGGCCCTAACTTACATAAATCGAGCAGGTGATGCTTCAAAGCTTCGCCTGCTAAGTCTATGTATTGGGTTTGGGGGTTGCTGTTCTGTGTTACGTTGGGTTGCTTGCTGAAATGTGCTAATCTAGATACCTACTTGCACTGGTGTGCTTTCGAACTGGGAGGAGCTGGGACAGCAGGAGCTGGGACAAAGCAACAGGAGCTCACTCCACCGCGGGCATTCAAACCGCCAACCTTCCGATCGGCAAGCCCAAGAGGCTCAGTGATTTAGACCACAGTGCCACCTGTTTTTGTTTTTGTTTTAAATCTAGCTACAGAGCTGGTGACTTCAGTAGCAGTGATGGGGACTGTGGGAATAAACTAAGGCAGTATTCGATGTTGCTGCTGCGAAGGTGTGTGCCATAAGAGGTGATTCTCGGGTACATAGGGCAATGCTTGAAGGATTCTATACCAATAAACAGCTTTGAGTGATTATGCTTGAGATAATGTAGACGGCATGTATGGATTCAACCCTTGGGAACTGCAGCCTCGCTCCAGAAATGCAGGTGTGTACATGTCAAAGCTCCTTTGTCTGGAGGCCAAACATACCTGGCATCAGGCATGTGAAAAGTTCACGATGGTTGCGAAATAGGAGGGGCTGAGGGAGACCAGCATTGAAGTACAACATTGAGACTGAAACATTCTCCCTCAAGGAAGACACGTCTTCAGAAGCAGGGTGCCAGTAGCAAAATTTACAAGTTGTGATTATAATTGTAAAAGGTAAACAAAACATAGCGATCATGCAAAACCAGAGATGAACTGAAATGGCAGTTGCTTTACTATTTGTTCTGGGTTTTTTTTGAAAAGTGTTTTTTCATATTAAAAAAGTTGGCTATAACCCAGGCATCCCCAAACTTCGGCCCTCCAGATGTTTTGGACTACAATTCCCATCATCCCTGACCCCTGGTCCTGTTAGCTAGGGATCATGGGAGTTGTAGGCCAAAACATCTGGAGGGCCGCAGTTTGGGGATGCCTGCTATAACCCAGCAGAGGGGGCGGGGATTGAAAGGCATCTACTCTCTCGCCAATCAGATGATAGGTGAATTACGATGTATGTATGTATGTATGTATGTATGTATGTATGTATGTATGTATGTTCTCCATTCATTAAAACCTTTCATAAGCTCCCAGTAACAGAAACCTGGCAAGGTGCTTTCTTCTTAAAATGACAAGGTGAGCAAGGTTTTTCTGTTGCCCCGCCACTGCCAGCCAAATGACAGAACCCATGTGTTTTAATTTAAACTCTGTGACTTGATATTATTGTTGTAAGCTGCCCTGAGGACATTGCTTAGGACAAAAGGTGGGTTAGAGATAAAACAAAACACACACACACACTTGGGTTTTTTTTAATCCTCACTTGTTAAACCAGCTCTTTCTGTGCATGTGTGGAAAGCTTTGAAGGGATTGGAATATAGGCTTTTAAAAGCCCATGTCAGGACACTGTTCAAATTCCAGGAAGTGTCAGAAGGATTTGGCAAGTGGTTCTGTTTCTTCCAAAAACCCTCAAGTTCAAACTGAAATCTGGCCAAGATCTGAATGTTCAGATTAGCCTTATTAAAGGCTTTCTACAAAAGGTAACTTTGACAACTTGTCTGAGTTTAATGTTAAGTCAAATTAGTATGGTTTGCAGAACTGACATTCCTTAAAGAGACATATACAGTAACTTACATCTGGCAGCTGTGGTAGGTCTCAAACCAGAGACTTTCTGGGAGCTGAACTGGATCCTTTTTCCTGAGCCAACACTGCTTCTTGAAGACTAGAGGTCTCTAGGACTCTGTGCCCTGAGCCTTAAAAGATGCATACATTGCAGGGAATTGGACTACCGTAGATGACCCTCAAGGAACACGTCTAACTCTACAATTCTATGATTATGTGATTCTACACTACTGAGTGGCCTTATGTCTTACTCTACAGACCTCTAATCCAAAGGACTGTCAGAGAAGAGGGCCCTCTATGTGAAGACAACACGCTATCTGAAGGCTGTTCAGTCCAAGTTTGGTTAAAACAACAAAAAACCATAAAAACAGAGAGCAGGAGATCTGAGGTTGACCATCAGCAGTAAGGCCACCATGGTGAGGTGTGTTTTATTTCCATTTAGATTGCATGCCATTATTTCTAAGTTTGCACCTCTGCATATGAAAAGTAACAAGCAAATTTTATTCAAATTGGTGTCGTCTTTTTGTCCTCATTTTTTGGCAATTCATAACTGGCTGCCCTCCTTTACTGGGGAGGGGGTGGTCCACTATTGCACTACTGCTGGTCCAAAACATTTTGCCAACTGAAGCAAAACCCACCAATGATGTCCCACTCCTAGCCAACATTTTGGAAAGTCTCACCCTACTATTCAGGCATCAATTCCTGCCTTTGTCTTTTGCCTAAATCAGTGTTTCCCAAACTTGGGTTTCCAGCCGTTTTTGGACTACAACTCCCATCATCCCTAGCTAGCAGGACCGGTGGCCAGGGATGATGGGAATTGTAGTTCAAAAAGAGCTGGAGGCCCAAGTTTGGGAAACACTGATCTAAATCAAGGATAGGGAATGTATGACCATTGGTCATGTTGGCTGCGGCTGATGCGAGTTGAAGTCCAACATCATCTACAGCAGGGGTTCCCAACAAAATTTTCTCGAGGACCCCTCATCAAGCCGCTATTGTGACAAGGACCCCCATTAATTCCTAATCCTAAAATTAAAAAGTGAGAGCCAAATTAAGAGTCTTTTTATATTTTATATTTATACATTTTTTACAGTTACAACAGAGTACTCCATCAGTATACAGTTAGTTTTAATTTTCAGTTCTTAATGAGATGAGTTAAATCTGTCCTTTGAGTCCATTATTTCTGAAATATTAGGTTCCAAACTTGAAACTTTCACTCTGACATCCGACCGCATGTCGAGCTGATTCCTATATTTGTTTTTCATGAAACACATGGAAGAAAATGCTTGCTCACACCGATATGTGGTTGCAAATGGAAGGATCTTTTTCATTGCCTTATCTCCAAGTTTCTTGTTTACAAACACTACTGTTTTGCAAAGAGGCAGCGTGCGCCAGGGAGGAGGGAGGGGAATGGAGAAGACAGGGTACCTGCACATTAGCGCACAAATGAAGCCGACGCGCACAAAGCATCTTGGGGAGGTGAGCGTTAGTAGAATGCGCGTGCTGCCTCTTTGCAAAACAGTAGTGTTTGTAAAGCGCCACCTAACAGCATACAGCAGAACTACTGCCTCTATCTAATTCTAGTTTTGCGCTAGACTCTGCTCATGCAGGAAGCGGCCAAAACAAAAAATCTGTTATACGAAATATATTTAATATATTTTTTATTCTAATAGCATCTTGCGGACCCCTCTGGCATAGCTCACGGACCCCTGGGGGTCCCTGGACCACCTGTTGGGAACCACTGATCTAGAGGCTACAGGTCCCGTGCCTCTGCCCTAAATTCTACTACTTAAGCAGCTATCTTCACCTTGCCACATGGCGCTCACAGAAACCACTGGAAGTGGAGTCGTTAACCGTGAAGGTTCTAGGTGTTAATTTCCTCCTGTGTTTGAGGGGCTGCTTTCCTCTAAGGATTTCAAAGCCTCTAAACTTGCCTGTTCATACACAGCACAAAGATGCTCATTGCTTTCCTTATGAAAATGATCCTAAATTAGTGCAAAGGGAAGAATGTTCTGCTGAATTATTTTTCTTATTTAAGTGCGTTGTTTTTGAACCAGTTTTTACAACTCTCTCGTCTGTGAGACCATACATAAAACTTAAGTTAGCCAGAGAGCAAATAGAAACTACAGTGGTACCTCTACTTAAGAATAACTCTACTTACGAATGTTTCTACTTACGAATGGAGCTCCGTCCGCCATCTTGGATGCGGTTTAGATAGGATTTTTTCTACTTACGAATTTTTAGATAGGGTTGCTTCTACTTACGAATTTTTTCTCCCAATGCATTCCTATGGGATTCGACTTGCAATTTTTTTCGACTTACGAATGTGCGTTTGGAACACATAAAATTCGTAAGTAGAGGTACCACTGTATTTCTCAACACATTTTGTCCCATTCTAACACTGTTCACAAGTGGCTAGAATTACGGTACGAAACAAACCAGAGAAAGCACAGCTTCTTCTGGCCTTAACCCTTTTAGCATCTGATGTATAAAATTCAGCAGGTGAACCTTTTCACTGCAAGGTGATAAACACATTATCTAGCAAATGTCTGTATGCCAAGCTACTGTTAAGTGCTCAGCTGCAGAGATTCGTTGCTGGCAACTCCACATGGCACATTCCTCTATAGAAAGTGTTCAGTGTTACTTGTGAAGGTGCCCTAAAATAATGAAATCAGTTGTGCAATTTCAAGAGCATTAATAAACACACTTCTCCTGCTGCAGTTTATACACATTGCCACAATGCACATTATACGAGTGCCATGTTCCTGAACATGAATGCACACCCATGCCTGCAACCTCCTGTTTGGGAACCTGTCATTGCACGTGTACAACAGCTGTTCTCAAATGGACACACCTCAGCATAACCACAAAGTGAATGTGGCTTACGCTTTCAAATCGGGTGGAAGCTGGTTTGAAGAGAAACGCATCAAAGAGCAGTATTTTTAAAGAAACTACAGGATAAAGATGGATTGTGGCTAACTTTGTGTGTACACTGCTTCAAACATCAGGGATGGGAGTGTGTTGGAATCTGAGTAAATGCTAATGTGTATGCAGCCTATGCGTGAAGTCTCCTCCTCAGTGCCTAGAATGTTGCCATTACAGTGTTCTCGTACTGAAGATGCTGGGAAACATAGTTCTACAGGATGCCTATGAACAGGTGGCGTGGAAACTACTTTTCCCAGAGGTCCTTGTGTCTGGGATCAGCGGCGGCCTTTGGGCTTTCAAATTTCAGTGGTGCCCTCTGCGACACCAAAATTTGGTGCTTCCCACCTCTTGCCTTCCATTTGATGTCTAGGCTCAGCACCCACTGCGGGCGAACTGGCCGTGCCCCCCTAAACCCGCCTCTGCTGGGATGCCACTGCTACAATCACCAGGCAAATCTGGAAGAAGGGAAAGGCAGGTGTCTGGATCCTGTAACAATCCCAATTCAATTAATATGCAGGTTATATATTCAGACTTGGGGGGGGGGAGGTAGCTATTTTCCCATGGGAAATAGCTTTGTAAAGCGTGCTACTGAATCACCAAAAGAGTTTTCCCATCACAACTTTCAGGTCAGCATTTGCTATAAGAGCTAGAACCCCCCAACGCCTACCTTAAAAAATAAAAAGTGGTTTTGGATTTTTTCGCTACCAGATTATGTGCCAATTACCAAACACACCACATTTTCTTTTAAAAAGTTTTTTAAATACATTTTTCAGATTTTGAATGTACATCATACATTTCCCGTAATAAATCACTTCCCTCAGAACTTCCCAGTCCATGGCATCCTAACCAAACCTTATTTTGCTGCATATCCTTTTCTTCCATCCTACTTCGTCCTTCATATATATCCCTTATTGTTAGTAACTGCTGCTCACACTGTTGTTCCTACTTGTAAGTTAATTTAAATACCATATCTCCTTAAATACTCTCCCAAGTATTTCCACGCATTTTCTGCCCTGTCATGGAATTGTGGAATAGAGGCGGGCAGCTCTGAATAGCAAAGTGAAGCAGCACAACGAGGACATTCAAACTTTGGGAGCCACAGACATTTGGTAGAAATTGCGCCTAGTGCTGCAGAACTCCCAGTGTCAAGTCAGACTTGCTGGAAAGGCTTGGCTGTTATGTTTTGGGGACTGTCTGGAGCGTCTTATGCTTGGTTCCCATTCTTCTCCTCATCCCCTGCCACTGTTCGCCGCTTTGCTACCTGTTTCCATTCCCACCTCTTCTGCAGAGCCACCCATCTCCTCCCAGCCTTGTTCCCCTCTCTGCATGCTGCTCGCTGCACCTTTGTGCCGTTCAGCCTCTTTTGTGCCTATCTTGTTCATTCTTTCCCTTTCAGCGCCATTCCTCTTGTCTGGCTCGCCCCTCCTTCCCTTCGGCCTCACGGGTGGTTTTGTCTCCTTGGTTTGTGTGGTCTGCCCTGCACATTCCAGGCCTTTCTCTCCTCAGGACCTGACATGTTCCCCACAGAAAAGGGGATTTATCACATGGATTATGCTTTTCATTCTGCCTTTTGTTCTCAAAAAAATTCACCCTTCTCTCTCTCTCTCTCTCTCTCTCTCTCTCTCTCTCTCTCTCTCTCTCTCTCTCTCTCCCCCCCCCCTTGTACTTTGTATACACAGACTTGACAATGCACATATCTGAGGGCTTTTCTAGAGCGCCTGATGCATATGATTCTCTGTGCCTTTTAGTTTGAATTCTCCGTCTTTCGTTTCTTTATGTATCTCAACACCACAGGCCTGACTTGGCCAGCTCTCAGAGGTGCGTTCCCTACCCCCCCCCCATTGCTCCACACCGAAGCAAAAATAGGCCTGTGCATGCTCCAGACGACAAAGAGAGAGAAAGAGAGGCGTTTTTTTGTACTTTCTCAAACCATCACAGGCACATGTTGTTGAACGTCCTCCTGCATCAGCTCTTGTTTGCGTTTCTTTGCTCCGCAAAAGTCTGTCTGTTGCTGGCTTCTGAAGCAGGGCGTGTTGGTAAGCTGACAATAACTATTTTTCTATCCCGCTCCTCCAGGCCACAACACACAAACATGTTGCGCTTAATAGAATCTTAAATCCTTCAGTGAATCTGGCATATTAAAGAAAGAAAAAAGCCTCTTGTAACTTCGAATACATTCAGCAACAGCTACCGCCTGCAAGGGGAACAGTGCATTTTGTTCTCCTGTGATGTGTTTACATATACGCGCAGGAACCCCACCCTGCCCCAACTAAATTATAGAGACGGAAGGGGAAGAAGCTGAAACCTGGGCAGGGGGAGGATTTTAGAGCGCACGAAAAGAAGAAATTTCAAAAGCAGGCTGATGATGCTTCACCCAAATGGCAAAACAGGAATGGAGATTCCGTGAGGGGCAGGAACCTGAAAAGCAGGACTTTCTCTGTCTGAAAGGGGGGGGGGCGCAACTGGAAAATTGCGATTATATGAGCCTATTGTGCATGTGGTGGGGCTGGCAGTGTTTTGGGAGCTGCCGCTTTGTATTCGCATCTGAACTTTTGTTTTCAGGATGCTCTTGCAAGTTTGCAGCGGAGGCAGCAAAAGCCCTCATTAAAAATGCGTGCGCAGCAGAATCCTGTGGCAGAATAAATGGAGACATTCAGCAGAGCCTTGAAACAAAATCCATATGAGGGAGCCCCCCCCCCTCCCCTTCCCCGCATCTCCTACCCTGATAGCACAGGGATTTGAGGCAGAGGGTCTGGCTCTTGCTGCTGCGTATGTGTACATCTGTGGCTACAGGAACTTTGCCCAAACTTCATTCAAAGCAGTGGGTCTTTCAGCCTTTGCTTTCATTCTGAGCAGAGGGAGGGCAGAGGGGGGAACCACGGGCCGCTCCATTTCCACAGAAGGGGGGAACACGTTGCTCTAGCCATTCTGAGCGAAGCATCCACATCCCGTTTCCCTACCCCTGGTGCAGAGTGGTGAAGCCCCACGGCTGCTCCTCTGTATGGGTCAGCTGCTCCTCTTTGTAGCAAAAAGTTGGAGCAGAAAAGGGGGAATGAGACGTGAAGAAATTTACTACACATATTGAATCAAAGCACTGATCCTGAGAAGGCCTGAATGCCTACAGCTCTATTTTTTTTTTTAATTACAAAGAACTCGCCCGGTTCCTTTTGTGTGAAGCAGCTGTCAGAATCAGACCCTGTTTAATATGTGTCAGGCTATCCAGCCGCGAGGGCGGTGTGCAGGGAGTTTATAGTATAAATGGCTGTGGCTGGAAACCCCACCGAGGGGGGGATTAAGTGTCTGGGGCTGCTGCGGAAGCCTTTGGAATCTGCACTGCTTACGTTAGGGTTGCCAACCAAGGGTTTAACCAAAATGCCAGAGGGGTGTGTGCCAGAACTGGGCAGAGTTGGGTGGGGTTTGATTGGCTAGTGCATGGAACGTGGCCATTTGGAGGACAGGTCAAGGGGCTACAGCTTCAAAGCATTTGCTAGAATCATAGAATCATAGAGTTGGAAGGGACCAGAGGGTCATCTAGTCCCACCCCCTGCAATGCGGGAATCTCAACTAAAACATCCATGACAGATGGCCATCCAACCTTTGCTTAAAAAGGAAGGAGGGCCCACCACCTCCCGAGAGAGTCTGTTCCACCGCCAAACAATAAGTTTTTCCTGATGCTTAGTCGGAATCTCCTTTCTTGTAACTTGAAGCTGTTGGTTCGAGCCCTACTCTCCAGAGTAGGAGAAAACGAGCTTGTTCCCTCTTCCATGTTACAGCCCTTGAGATATTTGAAGATGGATATCCTCTCTTATCGTAGTCAAACTGATATTGAACCTGAGGTGGTTGTTTAAGTTTAAATTGGGGATAGTAAAAGAGTTGGCAGATGCCCCCCCCCGAGTTTACATTCAGTTCTGTGGAAACTTGCAGACCCCCCCCCCATCGCATAGAAAAATGTAATCTTGCGATTATATAGCATCTTCTTTTGTATGCATAACTTGAAATGCCCTGCCAAAGTCTCATGGGGAGTAGGGAATGTGAAATGCAGGATAGTGAGAGGGGGATGTGAGCAGGTGTGCAGCTTCCTTCCTATCAGGGAAGAAGAGGCAGATTTGTATGTGTGTGTTTGTGTATGAGAGAGACAATGACAGAGAGATGGAGATATTAAGGGCTTTGTGAGGATTTTTTAAAGCTGTGCTACCTGCAGCTAGTGTTAAGACCTACGCCGGGTTGTGGAGGCAGCTGTTAAACCGTCAGCATGTTATTTTGTTAATTTATTCAAAAACATTTCTAAATTCAAGGCTTTTTTTCTTCAGCCAGAACTCGCCGGAACTCAGGTGGACGCCATCGCCATGATAAAAGAACGAGGGAGGTGTTCACAGTGAGTTTCAGCACTTCTTTTTTGCTAGAAAAATAACTTAATATTTAAAAATCTCTAAGTGGCATATGCGCGTGCCTGTTCCAGAGCTGGCATTAATATCAAGTGACATGAAACAGTTGCTTCAAACTGTTGCTTCCGGCCTCCATTTTATTACATTTGCTGTGTTTTAAAATGTGTTGGGAGGACTGATCACTCTGCCTTCTTGCTTTGGGTGTGAAAACGCCTGACAAATGCTTTACATGTTACAGAAAAGACAGGTCCCTGCCTTTGCACTGTGGGTCAATCACAGTATTTGCACTCAATAAAAACCATGCCCAGAAGCTTCAGCTAGTCACAGATCCCAAATAAATATTTAGAGTGTGTTAACCCATTGCAGAAATGCATGTTTCTTCCACTCCTTTCCTCCCCTGTAATACATGAAGTGCTACAGAGACCTCTACACCAAACTTGTCCACCCATTTAAATACAAAAACCAAAGCTCCCTCACATATGATCAGCATCTTCGTCCTTGGTGTGGAGGGCAGTCCTCTGAAGTGAAGTTCTCCAGCTAGCACATCTGGTCCTCACTCTCTCTGGTAATGGAGCTAGACTTTCAGATAGAAAAGGTGATACAGTTCACCTGGGATTGCTCGGCTTCGCAAGGTCCGAATGCTTGCCCATGTTTGGAAGAAAACTTCCCCGTGTGTTGAAAACTAGCACAACTGAGAGGCAGCTGGCCACAACCCTTTCCCCAGATATGTTAGCCTTTTTCGTTAGTCCAAAGAGCTTGATGGATTGTTCAAATATAATTCTCTATTGGAAGGGACACGGCACAGTCCAAGAACGGTAGGAGCAATTGATGTTTCTGCATGTACAGCTTGGTTCTCAGGGCGGATCCATCAGTGTGTAGAGATACAGACCTGGGACTCGGCTAAAGGTAAAGGTAAAGGGACCCCTGACCATTAGGTCCAGTCGTGACCGACTCTGGAGTTGCGTGCTCATCTTGCATTATTGGCCGAGGGAGCCGGCGTATAGCTTCCAGGTCATGTGGCCAGCATGACAAAGCCACTTCTGGCAAACCAGAGCAGCACACGGAAACGCCGTTTACCTTCCCACTGTAGCGGTTCCTATTTATCTACTTGCATTTTGACGTGCTTTCGAACTGCTAGGTTGGCAGGAGCTGGGACCAAGCAACGGGAGCTCACCCCGTCACAGGGATCCGAACCGCCGACCTTCTGATCAGCAAGCCCTAGGCTCAGTGGTTTAACCACAGCGCCACCTGGGTCCCTATATAGCTATATAGCTGCAAATATAACATTTTAAGTGCATTGTACAAATGAGGCACTAGATAGTGCTGATGAGCTAATGGCAAAATCCATATATATTTCAAAACTTTTTTTTTAAAAAAAGCATTTTCACAGTGTTGTATTTTTTATATATCTGTGTAGATTCAGCCTTGTATTGTAGTAGCAGAACTGTTTTGCAAGTTGTATCTTAACTCTGAAATATACCTAAAGCACTAGATGAATTGGACCCTTATTTGGAAAACCTTACATGGGACACACATCAGCCAGCGGCCAAGTTCACCCCAAATGTTGCTTCTGCTTGTTGATAGCAGCACAAACTATTGGGCAGCTCCTTTTGATGGTAGAGCAGCTCGTGCAAAAGAAGGTCTTGGTGGATTGTATCCCATGTTAATAATCGTGCGAAGTTGCTATTTGTATTTTCCACTGGTCCTTTTGAAACAGAATATTGTAAAGCAAAATTCTCATAATCTAATACCAAACGTTGATTACTCTGGAGGAGTTTCATGCACCGGGATCGAAAGGGGACTGTCAACATATTTCCCTTAGACAATCAATGTCACATTTTCTCTGCCACCCTCCCTTATTTACCAGCTATACCTTCTGCCATGCTGTGCTACTTTGGCCTCTGTTCTGTGAATGTCAAAACAACCAATTGCAAAAGACACAAATTAATCTGAGTCGGTGCTTGGCGTGGTTCTCCCAGAAGCGCAGGAGCTTGCAAGCTTCAGTCTGAGGGCTTATCAAAGAAATACAGTACTGGGATTTGACTCTTAATTTCAATGAACGTCTACCAGATCCGGAAAACAAGTGCTCTTTGTATACTTACGTAGATTTTAAAGCAGCCTTGTCCAATTGGAGCTGGTGGGAACAAAATTAGCTGAACTGACTTGAAGATTCACCTTTACTCTTTTAAAATATACATCTTCCTGGCCTATATAGACTCCCCCCCCTTAAATTCTGCTTGTGGCACTGGGATCTGGATATGTCTACAATACTGCACATCACACTCTTTTTGGTGCCGGTTTAAGACACTTACGTTTGCACTGGCATTGTTTATTTCTCATTATATTTATATCCCACCTTTCCTTGAAGGATTGAAAAAATGGTTATCCACCTCCCCATTTTATCGTCCTAACAACCAGGACTTTATTTCAGCTGGAACTTGCCAGCGCTCAGTTCCAGCACCGCTCTGGTGGGTGCCATTACCATTATAAGAGAACAAGGGAGATGTTCATGGTGAGTTCCAGCACCTCTTTTTTTTTTTAAACATACTTTTTATTAATTTTACAAAATACAAAAAAAACAAAAAAAACGGTACATACATAAACACCTTTTCCACCTCCTTCCTACCCACCCACATGGGTCCTCCCCTGCCACAGAAGTATCCCATGTATGTGAACAGTCAGAGATGTTCCATTTTATGCTTGGATTTCTGTCCTCCTCCCCCTCCCCTGACCCCAAAGCCCCCCCTGCCACCAGGGAGCTCCAGCAAACCAGGGCAGTACGCAGGAGGCCATCCATCCAACCATCTATTGTCATACCAAAAAAGAAAGATCGCATTGCTTGCAATCCCGCAAGGTAGTCTAGGCTGAGAGATAATGGCTTGTTCAAATTCACCCAATGAACTTTGTGCTGCATAGGAATTTGTACTAGTCTAACATTCTAACCACATACTACTTAGCCAGAGCTCTTTTAAATCCTTTAGTTCAGTGTTTCTCAACCTTTTTTGGGCCAAGGCACACATGTTCCATGAAAAAAATCACGAGGCACACCACCATTTAAAAAGTTAAAAAAAATTAACTCTGTGCCACCCTATATTGACTACATAATTATGACTGTAAGAAACACTTGCCAATTGCTGTGTTGGTTGCAATCTCCTGTAATAAGGCTTCACAAGCCGCTGATTTCTCTGCCAGCACAATCCTTTGCTCAGCAAGTTTCAGGTTGAGCTCATCCAGCCAGCTTCTTTAAGTTTGTCTAAAACCACCCTCCCGTGGTGGTGGCTGTTGAGAGCTGCGCTCACCCCGCGTCGTGACCCGGCCGGCTTCCTTTCACAGGCACGTGACAATGCAAATCACCCTTCTCGTCGCTGCACGTCGCGGCACACCAGCCAGCATCTCGCGGCACACTAGTGTGCCGCGGAACAGCGGTTGAGAAACGCTGCTTTAGTTTTAGCCTGCTCTATATGTTGTTGTTGTTTAAATATATTTTAATTTAATGCTATAGGAATTGCTTTTACAGTCCCCAGGTTGCATCCGCTGCGGGTTGTGTTTTTCCGGGTTGCGGACCCGGAAGCACATGTGCAGAAGTGCCCTATCACGCTTTCGCTCGGGTTGCGGACTTTTTGGGGTGCAAACGGCACCCCGGAACAGATCGGGTCCACAACCCGAGGTACCACTGTATACTTTTGTATGGTGCATTGGAATCTTGAAGGTGCCCTGGACTAGACTAGACTAGACTACCCTCTATTGCCTTGAGAACAAGGAGTTGCTTTGGGGTGGCTTTACTGAGTTGCAGTGCAGAGGCAGTGAGCACCATATTTCTGACTCAATGCCATGGTCAGGTCTGTGGGCTTTCTTGCAGAGCAAGGGAATGATCTCTCCCCCACCCCCCCACCCCGTATTCCCTCAGGTCTAATCTGTCAGAGGCTGCACGCCATTGATGGGTGGGGGTGGAAGCCAGAGGTGGGTGAGACCAGAGCCAAAAGGTGCACCCCCTTTCCCCCTTTCTGTCCCCCCCCATTGCCACCTGTGTGGCTATACTTCTAAAGCACATTTGGCACGGAGTTTGCTCCCTCAAAGAATTTTGGGCACTGTAGTTTGTTAGCAGCTCCTGGAAATTATATCTGTGTGAGGGGTTACAGTGCCCAGAATTATCTGAGGTAGCAAAATCCGTGACAAATGTGCTTTAAAGGTGTGCACAGCGTTAGGTTGAGGGCTGAAGATCGCCTATCCCCCTCTAGCTGCAACCCCTTGTGAGCTCACGGGGGTGGGCTTGGCCTAATCACTTCCTCTCCTTTTGTCGTGAGGAATAAATGGGAGAAGAGGCAGTGAGGAAAGCTGGAGTGTATAAAAATAAAATTGCTGACTGTAGCTGCTGTGCGACACCCATTGGCCATTACTGCCTCTCTAGCTTCCTCGTTCCATTGTTGGGCACCCCTTATGCAACATCCTCCTTGCAGTCCCTATTTAATAAGCTGTTGGCATCCGCCCGTCTCGAGAGGCAATGGAGTGTGCCTCTGAGGGCGAACTCAAACCACTGAGCAGCACTGAAGTGACCAACAGGGTGCAAGCCTTGGCACTGTGTATGGAGGTCCTGGGCTGCCCAGATGACAAGACCTCCCTCCTGGCCTTGCTGACGTGGTACAAAGGAAAGCAGAAAAACAGATTTGGCAGCAGCTGGGCTTCAGGAGTGCCAGAAGGAGGCGTACAAAGCGCCATCCGACCATCTTAGGGACTCGTCTGGATTTGTATAGGGTTTACTCCTTGGCCGTTCCTTCTCCCGAAGAAACCCCACAAGGCAGCAGCAGAGGTTTAGGATTAGAGTTTTCCTTCTGCTAGATCAGGGGTCCCCCAAACTAAGGCCCGGGGGCCACATGCGGCCCAATCGCCTTCTAAATCCGGCCCACGGACGGTCCGGGAATCAGCATGTTTTTATATGAGTAGAATGTGTCCTTTCATTTAAAATGCATCTCTGGGTTATTTGTGGGGCATAGGAATTCGTTCCTCCCCCCCCCCTCACAATATAGTCCGGCCCCCCACAAGGTCTGAGGGACAGTGGACCGGCCCCCTGCTGAAAAAGTTTGCCTTCCCAGGTTGTCAAGCCCCCCCCCCCATCTGCCTGTTTTCTCACTATGTGTACACCTTGCTGCAGTAGAACGAATTGGTAGCTAATCCTGGAGCATACTCTCTGTGTGTACTTAAAACGCATATAACAAAATCCATATGGCTGCTTTTGTTAGACTTGAGGACAAATCTCTTGGCTGGTAGAGGTGGTGGTAATTTGGAGCAGAGCTGCCCTAGGGTGAATGTGTGATTTAAATTTCCCTCCATGTTTTTTTCCCTCTGCAACCCTTCGGCCAGCTGTTTTCTTCCTTTGCACATTTCCTTATGTATGTTTGTCTTTTGTGCACTGGCAAGCAGAATGTCAACTCTCCCTTCCCATTTTTGGTTTTTCCGAACAGGATCTAGCAAGTATAGCACATGAGACTCTTCAGTTGGCATATTCTGATAAAAGTTTAACTATCTTTGTTTGATACACCGGGCAACGTGCTGATTTGTGGTTTGAAAATGAAAAAAAAAAGTATTTGGTTTCTAAGCTGTATGGAAAAGTACCTTTTTAATGAAGTTGCAGTTTTGATTTTCTTGAGTGAGGAATATCAGTAGGGTTGCCAGGTGCAAAAGAGGACAAGGCTCATTCACCACAATTAGCAGCGCAGAAGATATAATTTCAGCAAGTACACCTTGTCATCATGCAAATGCTGGAATTGCCACTACTACGCAGATATTTAATGGTTCAGGAGCCTGGTCTGTTTTTACTTGCCTTTTAGGCAAAACTTCTGCAGTGGTGCATAAAGGTATGCTTGAGGTGTCTGATCACGGCTCGGAAAAGGAAGAAACACACACAATCCCTTCTCCCTAACACGAGGTTTAATCCATAGATCAATCCACTGACGCTTTAGCTATGCAAATTGAATTAGTTGCAAATTTTCATATTTTCAGGCGATTTTGCTTCTGGTGTTTCAGAATTATGGAATAAACGGCAAAATATTAATGGCTGCTTTTCTTCCAGAAAGAAATGGCAGCTTCATGGGCATAGCCAGGATTTATGTTGTTTGGGGGGGGGGAGCAGGTAGCCAGGATTTATGGGTGGGGGGAAGGGCACACACCTTTCATCATCCTCTGTCTGGCTCAGTCTAGCAGATTCCGAACGAAATGTCTCAACTCAACAACAGTTGTATTAAATTACTTTCTTTTGACCCAAAGTGCTCAGAAAACCTGTCAAAATCTTACCACAATTTCAACTTTTAGTTAAGTATTTTTATTTATTTACTTGATTTGGGGAGGGGCAATTGCTCTCTCCCCCCCCCCGCTATGCCCCATGGCAGCTTTTAAATTAATTTGCAAGGTTATCTTCCTCTTCCTCTCTACCGGTAGTATTTCAAATCTGGAAACTTTACTAAGGTTGTGGTAATATGTCAACATTCAATATACAACACAGCTAACTTGGGTTAAAGGCACGTGAGGAATCCCCTAGCAGTTTTTTCTTTTAATGTCTGAAAGCTTTACCACTAAAGAGATTGTCTCTGGGCATGGGCAGAAGGTATTTTGCCTCCCCACCAAACTATTAAATCAGTGTACAGATGTTCTAAGCTTTTCCTATCTGCAGAGCCTCTGTAAGGCAGACCAGGACTATCCCTTGGCTGCATTGCAGACTAGGAATGTATCGTGGCTGAGAGAGAGAGAGAGAGAAAGCGTTTCGATGCCGGGCTAAAGTGCAGCATGTTGTAATCCTTTTCTCCCGGGCAGATTTAAGCCCCAGCACACCTCTCCCTCTCCCTCCCTCCCTCTCTCGAAATGCAGCATTGGCGAGCTTCCGCGCAAGGAGCGTTTTTCTCCAGTGCGGGAGGGGTGGGCTGGATGATCTCTGGAGTACCCCCTAAGCCCACTGCTGGCGGGGAGCGGGGGAAGGCAGGGCCTCGGCGTGCAGCTCCGCCTCCCGTACGCGCGGCTGCTATGCTTGGGGCCGCCGGAGCCGGTGCAAAGCGAGGGGGAAATACAGCAGCTGCCCTCGCCGGTGTCTGCGTGGAGTCGGGCGCTGGGGAGGGGGGAGGCGGCGATCAAACACGGAGCCTGCAGCTCCCCCCCACAAGACAGGCTGCAGAGGAGAAGCGAGCCCCCCCCCTTTCCCTTGCGCGAGGGCCTTTTTTTTTTTTTTGCAAGGGGAGCGCGCGCGCGCGAGAAGTCCCAAGAAGAAGCGCACAAGAGACCTGCTTTTGCAAGGAGGAGATCTCTTAGTTAAAAAAAAAAAAAAGATAGTAGCTGCAAGATC